>NC_080022.1:76943500-77259250 GCF_030020395.1 Manis pentadactyla | reverse complement strand
TTATTAGGCAGAAGGGAATGACTTGTGCAAAGGCCAGAGATAGTGCCTGTGGCTGGAGTCTGGGGAGCTGCTGGAAGGAGGAGAAGGAGACGAGGGAGACAGAGGACCATGTTAAAGCACTGAAATAGCAAGTAAAAAAGGTGACTTTCCACAGAGAAGTCCTGGAAAGGATGGAGCAGGGAAGTGACATGGCTGCTCTAGGCTGGGCAGGGGAGTGGGCTGGAGATGGCTTTTAAGTCAACCGCCTTAATCCAGGTAAAAAAAGAGGCTTGAACCAAAACAATGTCCCTGCGGATGGGTTTGGGAGCATCTTAGGAATGTAAAGTTAACAAGGCTGTGAGACCAGTTATGATGATGGGAGGATCTGGGAGGAGCCCAGGTTGACTTTTACTTTCTGGAAACCTAGTTTCCAGATGCCATTTTGGATGCCAATGCTGTTCACCAAATGGGGAGTGGAGGAGGAGGGAATGAACATCAACAGCAACACCACCAGCCCTCGGATGCTGAACACCCTGTGCTACTCTCTGGTCTAAGCACTTGATACATATTAACTGATTTATCCCTAATAGCAACCCTGTAGTGTAGGCACTGTTATTATCCCCACTTTATAGATGAAGAAATGGAGGAACAGAGGGGTTAAGTCATTTTCTAATTTGCAGTTGCTGAGTGATAGAGCTCGGGTTTGAACTCAAGCAATCTGGCCCCAGATTCTGTGCTCTTGGCCACTCTTCTATGCTGGGAGTAGGATGCTGAGTTAAATTTTGGACATCTCAAGTTTGAGATGTTGGTAGAGCCATCAAATGAGAATTTCCAGCAGGAAGTTTGGCACATAAGGCTAGAGCTCAGGGTAAAGATCCGAATTCCTCTGCCATCCCAAAATAGATATAGTGCACAGGAACTGTGTGCCACTGAACAGGCGGCAGTGGGTGTGCTCTCTGTGGTCACTGGTTGGGCTTATGTTGTCAACATTCCAACACATTGGAAACATGAACTTTGTGAATTGACTTATAACCATATGCTTAATGATATGGATTTGAAAATTTTGTAAGCACTGCTTAAAACCATGGGGCATCAATTTAGGGGAGAGATTGTGTTTATCAAATGACTCATCACTTAGATTCTTTCTGGAATAAGGTGGTGGGATGATTACACAGATAAAATACAGATAGGACTCTCACTTGGCACATGGTTCTGGATATAGTGCAAAGACAAGCTCTGATATGGAAAGAGGTTGACAGAATTAGTGGGAAAAAGCTAGGCTCAAGGCATATGATATAACCAAATTAAATGGGCTGCTTGCAGGCACAAGTCTACTGTGGGCTAATTTGTTTTCTGAAAAAAGGGGAAAAAAAACCCGCAACTCATTTTTGTCTTCTTAAATTTTAAACAGGCACTGTGTAACTGCACTTCTCTTTTAAGATTGTTGCTTGGGCAAGCGGGGAGGAAAGGAGGAGGAGGAGTGGGAGAGGGAAAATGGGGGAAAAAGGGAAGGAAGGAGACAGGGAGAGGAGAGGAAGGGCCTTGGGCTCCAAGTCATTGCTTATCAGGGATGTTAATAGCCAGTACAGCCAGGAGATAGGTGTGTTTCATCTAGGTATCTCCTCTTTGAAATATCAGTGCTCACTCTTTTTCTGAGGAAAATTCCAACTTCAGTTTTCTTTCATCTCTGACTCTGCATGAGAAGCTATAGTTAAATGGTACTTAATGGACCAATTGATTAAACACTGACCTCATTTGCAGGCTCAACCCAGACAAGATATAGAGAAAGCATGAAGCCTGTTTTGGCAGGCTACATGTCATGTTTTTCCCATCCCTGCAGGACATTTTTTCATCCATCAGATATTTGCAGAAGGCTTGTTATGTGCCAGGCACTGCATTAGGTGCTGGGGAACAACAGAGAATTAAAGCTCACATTCCACTAGGAGGAAAGGTCCAGAGTCTGTAGCAGCACCATGTGATAAATACTGCTACGGGAGTAAAGGATAGCTGGGTAAGGAGCATGAAACCAAGACTCACAGTATCAGGGCAAGCTCCCTGCAGGCTGGTGGGGTAACTAAGCAGTGACCTAAGGCTAAACAGGGGTTAGTCAGGTGCTGAGGGAACAAGAGGAAAGGTACAGGACTCTAGGCTGTGGGAACAGCATGTGCAAAAGCCCTGAAGCTAGAAAAGAGAAGGCACATGGGGGAGAGACGCAGGCTTGCAGGACTAGACAGTATGAGTTGAGGTGAGGAAGAAGGAGGCTGGAGAGGTAAGCAGAAGAGTTTGGACAACAGCTCTATGTAAGCCTAAGGAGTCAGGCTTTTACCATGATGAGCCATTAAAATGTTTTGAACAAGGGAATGGCATGATCAGGTTCGCAATGCATGAATACTGCATTGCCTGAAGTGTGGGTAATGGTTTAGAGGGTGCAAGACTGGAGAGATACCATTGGGATGTTGCTGTAGTAACACAAATGTGAAAAGATGCTAGCCTGAAGGAATTCTGTGACTTGGTAACAGGTTGGTTCAGGTGGAACTGAAAAGAGGGGAAAGCCAGGGGTCAAGGATGGAACCAGGATATAATGATAGTGAGGCTGTGAAGAGAATTCACTCTTCTCACTGCTGTGAGGGTGTCTGCAGGCCACATTCACCTTCCTTTGCTACTTATGGAGTTAACAACTCTTGGAAAAACAGACTACACAACTTTTTTTTGTTTTCCATTCCTTCATTCCATGAAACCATTAATTTACTCAGCGAATTTAGTATATATATAGTCTATGCCTTTGAGGCACTTGCAGACAATAATTAGTTTAACCTATAAACCAAGTTACATCAGCATGTTGGGGTAGGAGCATGGAGGATCTAACTGGTTTCCATGCTCAAAAACCTCCTTTAGCTTCCTCTCTCACTCAGAAGGAGAAAAATACCTCCATGCCAACTAGAATTCACGCACATATGATGGAATCACAACAAACACATTGCTGACCTTTCTGATGAGTTCTATACTCACATTCCCAATTGCTTTCTAAAAACCTTGACAAAACATCCCTTAGTAACATCAAACAGCTTTTCCAAAAATGATGTAGCGATCTTTCCTTCCATATTCCCTGTCCTGTTGAATTGTGTCACCATCTATTGATCACTCAAGCTAAAACCTTAAGAGACAACCATGACCTCTCCTACTACCTCAGTGCATGTGCCCCTCCCCGATCCAGCTGGTTAAGGAAGGTGTCAAGTCAACGTCCAGAATGTATCAGTATCCCCATTGTCCTAGTTTAGACTGGCATGATTCCTTCCTTGACTAATCCATAGTCTTAGAATGGTGGTCTCTCGGACACCACTCCATTTTTTACCTTCTCATCAGAGAGTACTTCCTCTGTGAGCAAGTCAGATCATGTCATGACTTGATTAAAAAACTTGGAGGACTCTCCATCCCCAAAGGATGCGATTGAAACTCCTTAATAAAATCCTTCCAGTAGGGCCTCAAATTTACATTTTTAGTTTCTCTCCCCAACTAGACTATTAGCTCCACCAGGGCAGAAACTAGGCTTTATTCATCTTTGAAGAATGAATGTCTAGTGTAGTGCAGGACACTTAGTATTTGCTCACTAAATGTTTGCTGAAAGATTAGAGATATAAATGACACCTTCCCACTGTGTACATGCACTTCCTTTCAAGTTAGTTAGTGCTGCGTTTTGCTGTAAGCAGCATGACCATATGGCAGAACGAGCTGTGGCTTTGCTGGCCTCTTGCATACTTCTCCTCATCCCAGAATTGCAGCAAACATTCAGTCATTGAGCTCTTCCTGCCAATGATGGATGATGTATTAACAGAAAAAAATGTAGCTCACGTTCAGAGAGGTTGCGCTCACATCCTGGGCAGTTATAAATAAGGCTTGAAAACAGGAATGAGTTTATAAGAGTGATTTGTTTTAATGAACAAAGATCAAAGGCTCTGTCATTGCTTTGGTGATAATGGTCTCTAATGGAGCTTTGCTAATTGGGAACTGGGCAAGAAAAGAAAAATTGATATGGCCCTCAAAGGCAAAGACTGGAACTCTTCTACATTTGGTGGGACACTTCAGAGCCTCTGCAGAGAAGCACACACCAAGAGAGGATGGCATCGAAAACTATCTGAAAGTTGAAGAGAATTTGTGCTTGAGGAAGGACAGATAGTATATCACATGTGTGTGTGTCTGCATGTGTGTGTGTAAATTGAAAAGGCTCAGTGAGAGAAGTACCAAGCTTCAGTACCTTTTTTATCCAATTATAAGAGTAGGTGTTTGTTTTAGGAATCTTGGAAAATAAACTTAAAGAAGAAAAAAATCACTAGTAATCCCAACATCAGGAAAAATAACTTCATAGCTTGAATTAGCAATTCCCAGCCTTTTTGTATGTTTATATGAATAGTATACTATGCTCTGAAGGACCTCAACCTCTATCACCAAATGGACACAGTTTCAAGTCCCAGATTTGACACTTACTACCTTCTTAGCCTTAGAAAGTAATTTAAACTTTCTAAGCCTCAATTTTCTTTTCCACAAAATAAAGACAAAAATATAGAATGTAACTCATAGGTTTATTTTGAAGGTTTAAATGAAAATGACATACATACCTTAACATACCATTAGCATAGTGTCTCACATACATAGGAATTACACACATAGGAATTACACAGTAAATGTTGAATAGTATTTTTTAATGGATTTTATGTTCTGTGTGTGTATGTGTGTGTGTGTGTGTGTAGTTTTGTATTATGCTTTTTCTAATACTTTCTAATTCTTTCAATATATACTAATACTGTACGGTGACTTGTCTTACCATTCTACTGTGGTTAGAAAGCTAGTTTATTTTCAGTTTTGAACTACTATGCATATAATGCTGCAAGCAACCTTTTTTTGCTTAATCTCTACTATATTCATGATTATTTTCCTGATTGCTGGAAGTGGAATTACTGGGTTTTAGGCATGAATATTTGGAGTTTCTTGATACCTAGTGCCAAATTGTCCCCCAGAGAAGCTATACCAATCGATGGCCCTTCTGGCCCATATGACAGGTCTCCTTTCTCACCCTCACTTATACATACACATCTACATATACATGTACATATACATATATAAACACATTTAAATCTCTCCAGTTTAGTAGGTTGAACCCCCCCCACTTCAATTTTAATGTTTAAGTATTGCACTATCATTTGAAGTCAGATTTCTCTGGGACATTTAATATTAATATTGGTGATTACACGGCTGAGAAGTGCACCTTACATGGTGTGCTAAAGAAATTGGTATTATCCCAGAAGATAAGATTAAAGGGGAAACTTCAGTACTCTCTGCAAGGGCATAAGGGGTCTATGGGAAAGAACTGTTTCCCCTCTTGTGTGTAGTTTAACTGAACAAGAGAAGCTGGGCTTCAATTAAAATAGCAGAGACTCCTCTTGAATACAAGGGCAGAAGAGCAGCTCTCAAGGTGACAAAACACTGGGAAGGTTCCCCAAGTAGGTCATGGGCCCTGGAGGCTCTTAAGACCAGCTTAGGCCCCGTTTTGACCGGGTGGCTGGAAATGCAGCACCCGGATGGAAAGGGGCGCCCCACCTGATCTTTGTCGGCTCTTCCCACCTGTGCTTCTGTAGTCATTTCAATTGATATTGATTTTGTGGTATTTTGGGGAACTAGAGGTGGTTTGAGTCCATTGCGTACATCAGGTGACATTTTTAAGGAGATGAATTAAGCTACATTTAGAACCCTCTCTCCCTTTGCAAGTTCAGACAGATGCAATGTGGTACTGCCATCAGCTGTCTTATTTGAAACAGGTTAATAACTAGCAATAATGACCACAGTATCTTAAAAACAAAACTTTCCATATTTGTGCTTTTCATGTTTGGGCAGTATTTTATGAAAAGGGATATTTACTGTTAAAAAATATGTTGAATGGCAGAGTACATAATGAAGAAATAAATAAGTGCAAAAATGCTTTCTTTCTGTTACTGTCCAGTTTACCCCTGCTCTTCCCCCTGGATTCTTTCACACAAAGAACACATTGTTATTGGAGCCATTACAGAGCTCCTCTGCTTTGCCAGGCTCTGCGGGGCTCGAGGGAAATGGTTATAGATTGCAGTAGAAAAGTCCATCAGACGGAGCACATGTGACCCCACTGTTTCTAGGAAGAATGCACTAGAACACTTCAGCTCAATAGACAGATTTTCCAAATGTTTTAAAGTCTGTTTTGAGACAAAAAGAAGACGATGGTAAGAATTGGATTTGGCCTATACACACTTGACCATGCAGTGCCCATTTCTCTGGAATGCAGACATTAGGGGCTTCCATGTGGATGGGGGACCTTATGGGGGAAATCAAACCCAGCCCAGCACAACAATTAAGCAGCAATTGAAGAAAAGCAGGCAAGAATAGATGGCCCTCTGTTAGTACAATAGCTCAGGGGCTTTTCATTTTGGGGCATAAAGACAGAACAGAGAATGTTGTTTCCTTTTTAAAGCCCTTTTAAAAATGGTAACTGCATCCTGCTCTTGTAGATGTATTACTTATGACATCCCAGTTTTCATCCGTTCATGATTTTACATTAGAGTTAAATCTCTTCAGCTTGAATCTCACGGCTGAGCTAGCCAGAGCCCATAAAATATTGAAACCTTTAGAGCAGCAGCCAGCCAGGTTGAGAGAAGTTCATGTCCAAAGCTGAGCTTTAGATTCTGAGACATCCCAATTGGAGTGTAGTACAGAAAAAAGCACTGATAAAATTTTCATAAAAATGAGCTAAGGATATTGCTAGCATGCTTCCCAGCATCTGTATGAAAACTTAATCTGAGCTAATGGAAAGGATATGAAAGCCTTTCTCAATTCAAACACAGTCAATGCACGACTCATAAATTATTGTCAGAGAAGTGATTCAGCTCCTAGATTTATTCTCTTTTGGGTAGAGGCAACCAGAGGAAAACTGGGTCTTTTTTACCTTTAATGCCAGCAAATTTTGCAGTAGAACTGTCAATATAACCAAGTAAACTGGTCATTTCTCCAAATGGCAACAAAATACTGTCATATGCCCAGAGTGAGCTAATATTAACTTGGCCCACTAGGTTGCTGACAGCACATTCAGAGCAGCAAACACCAAACATCTGAGCTTATCTGGCTACACAAGACTGAACAGGATCTCTGTGTGGCTTTCAGCTCTCTCCCCATGTTTGTACCCTTCGGGTGGTGACAATGGACTCACATTACCCAAGAAAGAATGCATTATTATCATTCTTAACAGCTCAGTTTTTTTTATTATTAAAGTATCACTGATTACAATCTTATGATGGTTTCAGATACAAAACACAGTGGTTCAGCATTCACCCATATCATCAGTCCTCACTCCCTCCCTTGTGGTCACTATCAGCGTAGTAAGATGCTATAGAGTCATTAATTGTATTCTCCGTGCTGTACTGCCTTCCCATGACCTACCTACATTGTGATTGCGAATTACAGAGCCCCTTAATCCCCTTCTCCCTCCCTCCCCACCCCCTCCCCTTTGGTAACCACTAGTCCCTTCTTGGTGTCTTTGTGTCCTTCTATTATAGTCCTGCTATTCTGTTCCTTCTGTTTTAACAGTTCAGTTTTATAGATGAAGAAAAGGAGCTCAGGTTTCTGTACTGAATCTGAGAGAAAAGCATTATATGAAAATCATGGACATAGTTCAGATTGATGTGAAATATGTTTAAGACAGTGAGATGGAAATTTAAATAGTCCTGCAGGTTGGGAAGCCTGTTAGAAGAGTCCTTTTAATTTTGTATTTCTTCATCCACCAGACATGTTCGAACTGCAACAAAATGCTAAGCACTGTGGAGCACATAAAGATGAAAACATCAACTGTATCTTTAATGAGTTAATAATCTTATGCAATAGAGACATAGAATTTCAAACTTGAAAAGATTTTTAAAGATCATCTGGTCCAGTCCTTCTCCTCTTTAGAGTTTTAATCTTTTCTACAACATCCCCATTGAACAGTTAACCAAGCTAGATGCTTGAAAAGATCCCAGCCCTCAGTTAACAGTGTCACTCCCTCAGCCAGTCACTCAGGTTAGAAACCTACAATCAATTTGGATTCCTTGTCTCTCAAAGCCCTCACTCAAGATCAGGTCTTGCAAGTTCTTCCTACGAATACTTCTTGAATATTCTGGCCCCTCTGCAGTGTTGCCACAGCCTCTGTTTAGGCTTAATTACTTCTCCCTGCCTATGATCTCTTCTTCCTCCAATTTACCTACATCCTGCCACCACAGTTTCTTTTTAAGGCATATCTGATCATGTCACTCGTGTGTTTTTAAAAGCCTTTTAAATATCCTCATGTATTACAGAATTAATTCTAAACTCATTAGCATACTATTCAAGGCTCTGATAATATAACTCCGTCTGCCTTGTCCGAGGTCATCGCCACGCAACCAGGCTCTAGTCTAGGGTAGTGCTTCTCACTCCTGAATTCAGGGGTCCCTCCTGCATTCCTGCATGTGGAGCTTTTAGCAAATACCTAAGCTTGGGTCCAACCTGAGACTGAGTGATTAAGAATTTGAGGGAGCAGGACATAGACATGGAACTATTTTTTCAAAGTTCCCCAAGTTAGTCTAATGTACAATCTGGGCTGGAATTACTGCTTTAGGAATAGTGGGTGGTTTTCTCTTCTTCTAACACCCATGGACTTTTATGCATCTGTGCCTCTGTTCAAGCTGTTACCATGGCCTGAAATCCTAGTCACTTCATCTCATCCTTGAACAAAGGCAAACATTGTATTTAGAGTGGTGTTTTCAGAAGGGTGAGGATGTTGAGGGACCTTTAAGAAACCCAAGAAGTTTACTTAGAAGACAGATATTGGGTAAAACAGTTGCTGAGCACCACACCATAATCTGGGGCTTTCCTAAAGGGTAGGGATACAGGAAAAATGTTCGGACCACAGAATGTAAGCTCCGTGAGAGTAGGAATCTTTTCTGTCTTATTTCATCTAGTAACTTAACCCATAGGACAGTCCACAGGATATGTGCGTGCTCAGTAAATGTTTGCTAAAAGGGCAAATGTGATTTTGAGGTGCCTCTGAGATATACAAGCAATGCTGTATATGTCATACATATTTTTACTTATGTGGGTACAATGTGTGAAGGTACCCACACTGCTCCCAGGCCCATCAGTCAGAATGAAGGACATTGAGTACCCTGTAATATGTGAAGCATTATTACAAGTGAGAATTCAAATCTGGTGAAATATTTAGTCCTCCCCTAAAAGATCTTATAATTAAGTTGGAGACTTAAATGTTTATAGAAAAAAGTAATAGGAAGACAGAAGACAATGTATCACTAAGCCAATATATATGTACGAGGCACATGAGGTATGACCAAAAATTTAAGAATAAAGATAGCTATCTCTCTTCTGATATATGAAAAGCAAGACTGTTTCCTACCCACCTCCTTTGGTGTGAGTGGTCAAAGGGGAAGCACGATTTAATTCCTGAGGCAGAAAGTACACCGGCTGTTACCTTAGAATTTTGTCCCATCCTGGCCATTGTTGAGCCTGTTCATCAACAAGAGGCCTGATGATCATAAATTCAAGGGGTTTCTCAGAGAGATCTGTGCAATTGGAGTCATGTTTAGAGTAGTTGCTATCTGTAAATTCAAATTTAAGTTCTATGACATAATATTCTAAGACAGGAAGAATTACTTCAAACAATTAGGTCAACTTGAAGTTTTCTTTGCTGATTCCCCTGCAGGAGCTGACAGAGGGGATCTTGTTCTGAATGCCTCCCTCCACCCAGCCCCTTCCCCAAGCTCTTACAGTGCACCCAGGAGGCCTCAAGAGTGGGAAGGGCTGGGGGACTATTGCCAGCTTCAGGGCCAGTAAAGCCAGGACATGGTATAAGTCACCTCTGACTTGGAGAACTGTTTCTTTCCTTAAGGGATGGTCTTGCATGCAAGAAGTATAGGACCCATACCGTAGAGGCAAGGGGTTGTAGAACAAGAACCAGTGCAGTATTTAAATCAGGAGTAGGGGAAACAAGAAGGTTCTTCTAATTAGCTTTTCAAAATCACTGTGATCTCAAGGCTGGGATCCGAAAAAGAGGCTGAGTTATCCTTGTGTACCTGTGTATGGAGCATTTCAAAACACTTACTGTAATTGTGCAACATCAATAGAGCTGCTACTTCAAGAGCTGCTAGAGATAAAATTCTACTGTGTGGTTAAAATGTTGGTCTCTGTGCAGAAGATGAAAGAGAACAATCTCCCATGTCCCTTTGGGTAACATCATTGTACTAGCAGCTTTAGCAAACTCGTTATAGAGGCACCTTATTTAGGTGAGGCAGATTTTTTTAAAACCTGAAATCAGCTTCTCACCTGAAAAAATAAATATCCAAAAGCCCCAGGAAGCAGGGATGTTTTCCTGCTCACGGCTTCCTTACGCTGTAACAGCATCCAAGGCTATTTGGTCTCAGGGTGTCTGTCACCTATAGACTCAGATTTTATGAGTACTGACCTCATTTGCTTCCTTTGTTTTTAATTGCAGCAGTGGAAAAGGAGGTGAAGAGTGCCATTACGGCTGGCCAAGTTAACATACATAAATGGCGCTGTTATATGGGAGGCTGTAATAAGTCATGTGACAGAGAGCACAGACAACCCAGCGTGCAAAGGGAGCAATTTTCTGCCCTGCAAACAGCACTTCAGGTGCTGTCGTTCATCTTTCTGTGACTTGCTCTGTCAAAGTCTGCCCAGAGCAGAGGTGTTCAGGGACCCAACAGGCCGTAAGTGTCCAGCTGAAAAACCTGGGAGATATCCCCAGGCCCTCAGAGTTCACTTTTTCAGTTGCACTGATTTACTTCAGAATGCTCCTTCAGGGAATTTCTGCCTTCCATTGCTTTACTTTCCCATTTCCTTTCCTGTCATCTTTAAAAATCCATTAAAGATCATGCAGGCAGTTTCTGCAGGCTCGAATTTCTGAGAGTTTCTGTCGCTTAATAAAATGCACCCTTTCAGTAGTCTTCGGTTTCTTTTGTGCGATTAGGGTCTGGATGCTACTAAGACTTTTAATTAGAGGTGAGGATCAAAATTGAAGAAAGCAAAAGATAGCTGAAACTCTCAGGGAAGGCAGTATTTTCCCATCCAGAGATCTAAAATGGCTACTTGGTTCTCAGATCCAGGATAGAAACACTAAATATGGATTATCAAAACAGGAGGCAAAATTCAAATGTGCTCTGCATCCCTCATATTCCCCTATTTGCCTTCAAAGACCCCCACTTGCCAAGGTTAAATGTTTATTGTCAACGCCCACAAAAGACTAATTTAGGAAAAGATTCAGCTTTTAATTTGTTTACAAATCTAATTTCCAAGCAAATTCCTTATCCAGGAAAGCACAGATATCTTCTGAAATCTTGCCCACATTTTCTTTCCTTCCACCGAGTCTCATGTCTCCAGCCTTCCACACAATTTCTTCACTGTATAATATGCAAGCAGCCTTCTCCACAATGCAGGAAGATTATATTCAAATGCAACCCTGCCGATCATATCATATTAATTCAGGTTTGTCTATCATATTGTGTGGTTGCTCCTTTGCCTTAGGTATTATAATAACAATACTTCACCTGTCATATTCCTCTAGTACTGCCTCACCTCGAAAATTGCTCTAATACTGCCTTGAATCTCACAGACCTTTTTATTTTAAACATTTTTTGTACAAGCTCACCTATTATGGTATAATAATTGAACTTTTATTGAAGCTTCCATATATATTTTTACTACTTTTTTTTCTAGTCCAGCAATTGTTACATGTTGATTCTGCAGCAGATTGAATTGTTCAAAGCCAGTCCTTTTTGTTCACATGTAAAACATCTTGTTCCCTTTTCAAACTATTGCCAATCTTTATTTGGGTAGCTTTAGTAATATTTCCAAATAGATGAGCTGCTGTTCAAAGTGCTATTTATTTGGGGTTTTTAATATTGGGCAATCTTATGAGGCTTTATGAAAAGATGTCTGGAAGTCTTGTGTTGAAATCTGAGCTTAATATTTCATTTCTTGCGGCAAAAATTTAAATGTACATGTTCAAAACCAAAATGCAATTCTTTGAAACACGTTTTTCAGAGAATGTGTGTCAAATGCTAGAGACTATTTTTCAAAACAATATAGACAGATTTTGCCTTTATGTGATTTTTTTTAAATAGTGAGAGCTCCTTAATAATTTTGAAATAGCCACACAGTCATAGGTAATTTGGTCTCAGGGCTTATGAGAGCCCTGGTTGCTTTAACATGGCATGCTGAATTAGAGGAAGTCTACCTTTTAAGTGCTATATAATGAAAACTAATGGTACATTTAAAGCTGGCCGCTGCCTTGTAATGTATGCAATGATCCAAAGAAAAGAGTAAGTTACTGAGAACAAATACCATCTCAATGGCTAAAAAGTCATCATGTCTTTTCACATAATTAAACTGGATATGTTTTATAAAATGAAATGACAAAGATACACTGTTAAGCTGCAAATAATATTCAATGGCATTATCAAATGCAGAGACTTCAAGGTTTGCATATTAATTGAGGAAAGGTGCTAATTTGAGTGCTTTAAACTCCATTCACAATCCTGTTTACATGCTTTGTTCCACCTGTACCTGTTTGGAGGTTTGTCAGAAACCTAACAAGCAGAAATATATTGCATTTGAAAATACACATGCATGTTTAATTAAGCCAGGGCCACTGAACATTCTTCAATATATTTAGCTGGTGAGGTTTAAGCTCCATCAGAGCATCAGGCATTATAATCTTTTGAAGTATTGCCGAATCTTTAATATTTAAAGCACAAAGCAGATTGTAATAAAAAATTCTAGCAGACCCTAGAAGATTAAAGATATTTTATAAATATGACAGTTTGTAAATGGAACACCAGTATTAAAGGATCCCCCCAATATTTCACAGCATATTTTTCAGGTGTATGCTAAATTATGAATACAATTAAATAGCTGTAATTATTCTCCAGGAGTGGACAGCAAATATAAATGTCTTTGAAATTTGCAATTGGCTACAGAATAGAGATTTATAGCATAGTGACCTGAGCAGGGAAGGTAAATCTTTCTAGCAGGTATCAATCAAAGCTCTTTTAAATCCAGTAAGAACTTCATTCCCCCCACCTGATGTGTGTCCTATAGGAGACTGAAATCAATGACTGTTCTGGATAAGTGCACAACTACAAACAGATGCGTGGGGAAAGAATTAACTAAGACTGTGATACCCAGAGGCACCTGTCCTAGGAGCCATATTTGCAATCACGGTTAAACCAGAGCGCTCTGTGATTTGTGTGTCTTTGGCACACTGATCTGATCAGACACGAGCAGTGCCTAGCATAGAGTAAGCTCTAAACAAATACTTGTGAAATGAATGAATGAATGAATGAGTAAAATACAATGATGAATCTATTTTATTGCCTTAATATTTTCATTAAATGATTTTTCCTGGAAACTAAACTTAGCTTGACTTAGTCAAATCCATGAAAAATTAGGGAAAATAATGGTATGTTTGACACTCAGATTAAGAGCATGTATCACAGTGCTGTTAATTATCAATTTCTTTGAGAGGTGAATAGTGTAGGCCTTACAAGAATAGGCATTGCTGTGTTACTAATTCATGCATGGAAGCTTGACTGGGTCACTGAAAATCAACTTCAGCTTCCACATCTACAAAATGATTATAGCAGAAATAAATGAAATAGAGACTAAAAAGACAATAGAAAAGATCAGTGAAACTAAGAGTGGGTTCTTTGCAAAGTAAACAAAATTGACAAACCATTAGCGAGAGTCATCAAGGAAAAAAGAGGACTCAAATAAGATCAGAAATGAAAGAGGAGATGTTACAACTGATACTACAGAAATACAAAGGGTCATAAGAGACTATTATGAACAATTATATACCAACAAATTGGACAACCTAGATGAAATGGATAAATTCCTAGAAACATACAACCTAGCATGCCTGATTCATAATGAAATAAAAAATTTTGAACAGACTGATTATTAGCAATGAGATTGAATCAGTAATAAAAAACTTCTCAACAAACAAAAGTCCAGGAGCAGACTCTTCACTGGTGAATTCTACTAGAAAATCAAAGAAGAATTAATACCAATATTTCTCAGATTCTTCCAAAACATAGAAGGGGGCTCTTCCAAACACATTTTACAAGGCCAGCATTATTCCAATGTCCAAACCAGAAAAAGATGTCACAAAAAAAGAACAGATCAATATCCCTGATGAAGACAGATGCACAAATCCTCAGGAAAACATTAGCCAACTGAATTCAACAATACATTAAAAGGATCATACACCATGATCAAGTGGGATTTGTTTGAGGGATGCAAGGATGGTTTAACATCTGCAAATCAATCAATGCGATACACCACACTAACAAAATGGAAAATAAAAATCATAATCATCTCAATAAATGCATAAAAAGCATTTGACAAAATTCAACATCTATTATTATAAAAATTCTCAACAAAACATAAGGGAATGTACCTCAATGTAATACAGGCAATATATGAAAAGTCCATAGCTAACATCATACTCAAGGGTAAAATGCTAAAAGCTTTTCTTTTAGGATCAGGAACAAGACAAGGATATCTTACCACTTTTATTCAACATAGACATCTTAGCCAGAGCAATTAGGAAAAGAAATACGCGGCATCTAAATTGGAAAGGAAGAAGTAAAACTGTCACTATTCTCAGATGTCATTTTATATATTGAAAACCCTAAAGACTCCATCAAAAAACTGTTACTTAACTTATTCAAATTCAGTAAACTTAACAAATTCACTTAAACAAATTCAGTAAAGTTGCAGGATACAAAATCAATACACAAAAATCTTTCACATTTCTTTTCACTATTAACAAACTATCAGAAACAGAAATTAAAACAATCCCAAGTACCACTGCATCAAGAAGAATAAAATACCTATGAGTGAATTTAATGGAAGTGGTGAAATTGAAAACTTTGAGACATTAATGAAAATAATTGAAGAACACACAAATAAATGGAAAGACATTCCATGCTTATGGATTGGAAGAATAAATATTGTTAAAATGTCCATTATCCAAAGCAATATAGAGATCCAGTGCAATCCCTTTCAAAATTCCAGTGATATTTTTCACAGAAATAGAACAAAGAACACTAAAAATGTGTGTGAAACCACAAAAGACCCCGAATAGCCAATGCAATCCTGAGAAAGGGGATAATAATCCTTTTTGTGAGAACTATATGAGATGATGAAAGACAAGCCCTTTGCTTGTGCAGACACATAGGAGTTGCTGAATAAATTATAATAAATAATGTGCTCCCTGAGAAAGGCAGCACAGGTTAGTAGTTTAAAAGAAAGAGATTCTGGCCCAGACTACCTGGACTTGAATCCTGGCTCTGCCACTCTACTAGCTAATCCTGGGCAGGTTATTTGATGTGCTGTGCCTCAGTTTTCTTATCGGTAAAATGGAGATAATAATTGAACATATTCCATAGGGTTATTATGAAGATTGAATGAGTTAATATTTGAAAATGGTTGGAACTGGGCATGGCACTTATTAACCAAATAAGGTTTTGTAAAATAAAACTAGCATTAACTCTGTCTGCCACAGAACACTTTTCTGCAAGGGATTGTTGAAACTGTTGCAACTCTTTGTGAGGCAAATTAACTGACTTCAGAAAGGACCCAGGAGAAGCTTCTGTCTTTACTTTTACAATCTCTTAGGTGTCTGTGATATAATTCAAAGAACTGCAGGTGTGAGTTTCTGGCTCAGACCTTAGGGCTCAGGATGGTTTCTCCACAATCCTGAAAAGCAATGCAGCTATTGGGAAACTTTTCTCAGTGTTGAGAAAAATAGGAGCTTCTCAGCTCTCTACCTCAGCAGGAGAAGCTGGTCTCACCTCTCAGCTGCCCTGCTGAGACCCTGAGGCCCTTCCCCGTCCCTGGTTAGACGACATGATAATATTTGTTCTTGCTTATTGAAAATTTACTTGTTGCAAGTGCTCTACAAACATCTCATTATTCCTCAGAACAACCCCATGAGGAAGGTACTATTATTATCACTATTTACTTGAGTTTTAGTGAGTCTTGGTGTTGTGGTAGGGTGATGACTACTGCTTATATCCATGTTTGTATAATTAGAGCATGAGTGTGTTGGGTGTGTATGCATGTGTGTGAGAGGGGTATATGTGTATGTCTATCCACTTCAAAGTGCCTGATGAACAATGTAAAATCTTTTTTGTAGGAGAAGCAATAACTAAGAATGAAAGTTCAGCAGGTGGAAAAATTTGCATAAGAGCCAAATTTTCTTCCTCCTTGGAAAAAAGAAAATAAAATCCAGGCCTCTTCTTTTTTGAGATTCAGCATTATTAGAA
Source organism: Manis pentadactyla (assembly GCF_030020395.1). NCBI lineage: Eukaryota > Metazoa > Chordata > Mammalia > Pholidota > Manidae > Manis > Manis pentadactyla. The sequence goes on along the minus strand of NC_080022.1, from coordinate 77,242,883 downwards.
CTATTCTGATAGACTGTGTTGACCATGCTAACCCTTTCTATTGGAAAATATACTCAAGGTCCCCAAAAAGTATTCTCCCCATAAAGGAGTCTATGTTGATGAGTTTGTTCAAAACCAGGACCTTTAGATGGGGACAGAGCAGGAGGGAAAAAAGGGCTGGTTTCTGCACAATGCATGAATGAAATTAGAAACTACATGTGACTCAGCTACCTGGCATGTAAGTCATTCTTGGGAGATAATACCTGATAAATGAATATACAATGATGATTCATAACATCAGGAAATGAAATATTGTAGATTGGTGTAGTAATGTCTACCATTTGTTCATGCTTCCTCGTATCCATCCTTTTGTGCTGTCCCCTCTCACACTGGCTCTGACCTTGGCCATGTGACTGACTTGCTTTGACCAATGCACAATAGCAAATGTGAAATAGGCAGAAAATAAAAAACTTGCACATCGGAGTTTGTCCTCTCTTAGTGTTCATAGGTCTCTGCCACCAAGTGGAAGATCCTGGCCTAGCCCACTGGATGGTAAAAGATGGGTGGCCCAGCTACAAGTGAGACACCCACTGACTGTCAGATTCAGGAGTGAAGCCTTCCTAGATGACCCAGCTGCCAGCCATCCTGCCAACTACTGCAGATACGTGAGAAAGCCCGGTGAGATCAACCACCCCAGGCCAGAAACACTGCTCAGCACTCCCTACAACTCATCAACTGAATACATGTTTCAAGCACTAAGTTTTAGGAATTTGTTACATAACAAAAACAAAACATACTGGTTCTAAGGAGTGGGGACTTTCCATGACAAAACCCCAAAATGGGTGGCATTGGTTTTAGTACAGAGCAGTCAGTAGAGGCTGAAAAAATGGCAAGGAAACTGTTACAGCAGCCTGGAGATACAGCAACCTAAGCAATAAAAGAACACAGTTGAACCCAAAAATCAAATAATCAGATTAAAAATGGGCAGAGGATCTGAACAGACACTTCTATTCAAAGAAGAAATACAAATGGCCAACAGGTACACAAAAAGATGTTCCACATTGCTAATCATCAGGGAAATGCAAATTAAAACCCCAATGAGATATCACCTCATACCAGTTAGGATGGCCAATATCCAAAAGATAAGAAACAATAAATGCAGGTGAGAATGCAGAGAAAGGGGACCCTTCTACACTGTTGGTGAGAATGTAAATTAGTTCAACCATTGTGGAAAGCGATATGGAGGTTCCTCAAAAAACTAAAGTAGAAATACCATTTGACCCAGTAATTCCACTCTTAGGAATTTACCCAAAGAAAACTAGATCCCTAATTCAAAAAGACATATGAACCCCTATGTTTATCACAGCACTACTTACAATAGCCAAGATATGGAAGCAACCTAAGTGTCCATCAATAGATGAATGGGTAAAGAAGATGTGGTACATATACACAATAGAATATTATTCAACCATAAAAATAAAACAAATCCTACCATTTGCAGTAACATGGATGGAGCTAGAGGGTATTACACTCAGTGAAATAAGTCAGTCAGAGAAAGACAAGTACCAAATGATTTCCCTCATTTGTGGAGTATAACAACAAAGCAAAACTGAAGGAGCAAAACAACAGCAGACTCACAGACTCCAAGAAGGGACCAGTGGTTAACAAAGGGAAGGGATTAGAAAGGGTGGGTGGGGAGGGAGAAGGGGATTAAAGGACACTATAATTAGCACTCACAAAATAGGTAGGTCATGGGGAAGGCAGTATAGCATGAAGAAGACAAGTAATGACTCTATAGCATCTTACTACACTGATAGACAGTGATCGCAATGGGGAGGGGGGGACTTGATAATATGGGTGAATGTTGAAATCACAATGTTGCTCATGTGAAACCGTCATCAGATTGTATAACCATCCTTAATTAAAAAAAAAAAAAGAGCACAGTTGGTAAGTGTCTCCCTGCCTGCAGTAACTTGGAAGATAGAAAATGTACTTGTGGACTTGGAAAGTTGATTCTCTCCAAGTTGAATATTGACAGAGTAAGTTGGGTGTTGGTTTCTTTTGGAAGCCTATAATGAGGGAAGGCAAGAGAGACAGACAGACAGACAGACAGAGACAGAGAAAGGGAGAGGGAGAGAGAGGAATATAATAAAGAATTATTTGGTTTATAAGCACAATTAAAAATGAATATAGAGGAGGTTGGATTTGCTGAGTTGGAAAATAAAACTTTCTCATTCCCACTCTTCTTGATCCTTAAAAGATTCTCAGAGAAGAAGAGTCTTGAGACCAAAATCAGGTCAAAGGTATAACTATAAAACCCCTATGTAAAACACTTGAAAGAGTTAAACTGGCACATAGTGCACCCACCCTCAGTTAGACAAAAGAGCTTCCAGGAATCTTGAGGACATGACCTCACAAAAAGTTAATCCAAATGATTATGAAAAAATTTAAAGAAAGAGGCATGCCTAGAAAAAGAAACTGAAGTATGGTATTTTGGACAATAATCTAATTTTTAAAAATCTAAAACCCTGTGCCTCCCATTCTTTCCTTTTGCAAATAATAGTAATTAGTATAGATATCCTATCACTGTGGCAGCGTTGTATGTTGGGCGAGGCAAATGACTTGTCCTTTCAGTTCATAGGCCTCTGGATCAAGAACTGCATCAAAGAAAACAAGGCTGTAGATACCAGATTTGGACTTAGAGCCTAATACCATGATTGGATGAGACTTTGGGGAGTTTTGGAAGGGAGTGTGTTTTGTATGTGGGAGGGCATGAAATTGTTATGACTCAAGAAACGATTGTGGTTGATTATTAGAGTAATGGCCCCTAATTTGTTTATGCCTCCATTTAAAAAAAGCCCTTAGTGACTGTTCGGGGTATGTTGTGGGAACTTGATAATAGGGGGAATGTAGTAACTACAATGCTGCTCATGTGAAACCTGAGCATAAGATTGTATATCAATGATACCTTAATAAAAAATACAGTAAAATAAATAAAAATAAAATAAAGAAAGCCCTTGGGTAGTTCCCTAATACTGCCTCTGGGTTCCACTGTGCAGCTTGCTTTAGCCGATGATAAAATAGCACACATTGTACAAGCAATCTTGAAAATGGAGCCTTACTTCTCTTGCTGTTCTTACATTTTTGCAGCCATTTGAAGAATTCTTAGCTAGTCTGTTGGATGATGTGGACCTCCTGTTGCTTCAGTTATCCCAGTTGATGGCTGACAACCCCTGAACTTGTGAGAGAGGATATTCTAGATCATTCAGTCTCCAGCTTTCCCTCTCCAACTCCTCCCAACCACAGACATATGAGAAAGCTTAGCAGAAGCTGCCCCAGAAAAGAACAGTCCTACAGAATTATGAAACAAATCACTGCATTTAAGCCATTATGTTTTGAAGTACTTGTTATGCAGCAATGGCTGAGACACCAAGTGAATTTTGGCAAGCCATATCTAAGGCTAAATAAAACATTGAATGAGGAGCATAGTTCATTCTGAGGAACCACTAAGGCCTCTGCAGGAACCTAAACTACTTTCAGTGGTATTTGGTAGCTATCCCCGAGCACAACACGGGATGATAAACCTCCTTTTCCTGTTGCTACCCGGAGACCTTAGAAATTACTGCTAGAGCAGCTATAAATCACTGTAGCAGTGGTCAGGATTCATTCCCTTATTTACATACTCATTTATTAATTCAACAACTATCTCCTATTTCCTTTTGTGCTAGATTCTGGGCCTATAACAGTGGACAGACAGGCAGTTTCTAGACACTGTCTTGGAGGAATGTACATAGAGGTGAAAGGGATAATAAACTTGTTAGATAACACAAGCTATATGTTATCACAGGCACCAACATTTGACTATAGCCAATGAGTGGGGGAACTTTGAAGAGAGACAATGTGTTTCTAAAAAGTGGATAATTTTTAGTGTTAGAAAATAATTTAAATATTAAAAATAAATGTTACCTTATTAATACCACAAGCAGTATAGCAGGTCAGATCAGAAAGAGGGAGATAGAGGTTGTGTTCACTGAAGTGGAGCCATACAGTAAACACTTCCTGATAACTTACTCTATTGACTAAATAATATGTTTTCCTATGTGATTAAATGTTATGATACAGCATGACAAAATCATTTTGACTTTTAGGTGACACATTATCTACAATATAAGTGTGTTGTAACATATTTCAAAAATCCCCTAATGTTAGATATTTTTTAATGTTGTAAGTAATACTAAGATAAACATCTTATGTAAAACACTTTTGCTTACTATTTTCTTTGATATATTTCTGTATTTATGCTCATTTTAAATCACTGAATATCTATGGCAAAATTGCCTTCCAAAAAATTGTACCAATTTATACTTCTGACATCATTTTATAAGACTTTGGGGCCTAATTTCTTAAATGGAATTCATTTAGTTAGTTTCTTCATAAAAACATTGTCATGTTCTGCTGAGAAGAGTTTACCACATACAATAAATGTTGTTGATTGAGTCTCAAAAGAGTTCATTTCAGTGAAAACCTAATGTGTATTTGCTCTATGCCAGACACCAGCCCCATTGTATCAGAGTTAAACAGCAGTTGGGAAACACAAAGTGACCAAGGACCCAGACTGCAGAGAACATATGCCCCAGGGAAACCTCCTGAGGAAGGTTCTAATGGTATTGGAAAAGTTTTTGAATCAAGAGGCAAGAGTCATCTTAGTTTGACTCTTAGTTCTGCCTCTGACCAATTATAATTACCAATAATAACTATTTGTTGGTGTCACTACAATATGCCAAATAATGCATTAACTGTTTAAAAACATACTATCTCCTTTAAGATTTACAGTTATCCTAAGTACCATTATTATTATTCCACTTTTACAAATGAGAATGTTGATGCTCCAAGAAGGATGTTAATTGCCCAAGGTCTCAAGATACTAAGTTGCAGGGCCATGTTTAAAATCCAGTTCTGTGTGACTCTCAGTCAAGGTTTTATCTTCTGTGCCACATTGCTAGCTGACTAACTTTGGGCAAATCACTTACTCTTTCTAGGTGTCAGTTTATTCATAACTTCAAATCAGATGGCCTCTAAATTCCTTCCATTCATAACATCTTTTGATTCAAACATTCCATGTTATTCATACTATCTGTTAGTAAATAGAACTTGAGAAATCTTGACCAAACATTGTAGTAGGTTTGGAACTCTTCCCTCAGATAGAAACTTGCTAGCTATAAATCCCTAACACCTTTTAATTATACGGTAATGGTGTTCTGACTTTCAAATCTCAGATCCATTATTCTCCCTCACCTTATTTCCTCTATTTCTGTCCCTCTTCTTTTAAAAGAGAAAAAAAAATCTTTTGAGGAGAGAAGAAGAGACGTGAAACATACTACTTCCAATTCTACTGCAGCAATGGTTGTAAATTTTAATATCTACTGGGAAAATTACTTTTAAATAAATGCATGAAATGGCCCAGATGTAACAGAACACTATCTTGCTAAGCTGCTTGTATTGCTACCATGGATAATGCCTACCTAGTCACACTGCTTCTTAAAATACCATGTAGAAGACTTCTAGGTAACATGGCAAATCAATCATACACAGCCATCTCCTTTCTATTTCAAAACTCAATAAAATGATAATGAAAGTAGACATAAACCCTAAAGGCAAAGAGAATGGAAAAGATATGTAAAAGGATGAGAGATTGCAACACATTTTTGTATCATGAAAATTGGTGTAGATGTGGTGACTGCCTTAGCAGAATAGAGGAAGCTACAGCTGAAAGACTATGTGGAAGGAGAGAACTACAAGAAGTAAGCTGATTCACTTTGCATAATTCTGGAAAGACTCAGCCATGGATGCTCCTAGTATCACAAAAGAGTGTGTGTGTGTAACGTGGGAGGTAGGAACAGGGTGTTTGACAAGAGGTGCTGGCATCAGAGCAACTAGTTAAAATTCCTTAAACAGCAATACAGAACCCCCGAGGTTCACTTCCCACCTAGTCAGACAACTTCTCTCTATGCACAAGGTCAAAGGGATATTTTCTGGATGAATTGCATTAAAGAAACTTTGAAGTTTGAAGACCAAAAAAAAAATCAATGAAGGGCAAAGGTGAGCTATAAGTCTAAAAAATTTAGGGGTGAGTATTTCTCTTCTGTCTCTGTCTGATTACTTGTCCTATTGAGAATAGCTAGAAATGCTGTATAAACATTTTTAGATCTATTTGAAGACATGATAGAACTACCAAGTCAACCAAGATTTAAGGGACCAAGACCCCCAATGGAAGGAAAGTGCTGAAAGGTAGGGCGAACATGCAGTCTTGCTTCTCTCTTCAATTTATAAGGGGCAACCAGGACGCTTCAGTGCATGGGGCTGGAAAGACAGAAATTTAAGGTTGGAATCTGCTAGGATGCAGGACTTACTGTGTGCTCCAGACTTCTCAAGGCCTTATAACCTAGGAGAAAGGGCAAAGCTGAAACAGACCAGTCTCACAGGGCTACAACGTATCTTCAAATTATTGCCTGTATTAAGGAGATATTTTTCCAAGCCAATTGCTTTACAGAAGTAAATGTACATTTTTTTTTCTGGAGGATAATAACATTATCAAAAGCCTGAAATTTCCTCTGTTTCAAACACAGCATCTGGGATTTAAATTTTTAAAGGCACATCAGAAGACAAAGGGGAAAAAACAGAAAATACATATCCAAAAGAAATCCAGATATTGGAGTGATTAGGCAAAGAATGAAATAACAATGACTAGTGTATAGTAGAAAAGAGAAAGGTATTCAGCAGGTGAATGGAATCTATAAAAGTAAATTAAATGGGTATTTTACATCTGAAAAATACAAAAGCTGAAATCAAGATAGCAATATATGGGTTTAAGAGGTGATTAAATAAAGTTACAGACCGGATTGTGAACTGGAAGATATGTCAATTAAAAACACCCTCAAATTCAGAGAAAATGAGATTGGCAATTGTAGGAAAAGACAAAAGGATGAATGGGACTCATGAAAAGATATATCAGTTTTGTAACTGGAGTCCCAGTAGAAGACAGATATATAGAATAGAACCAATATTAAAATAAATAATTGCCAGACTTATAAAATTGGTAAAAGTTATTAAGCCACAGGTTAAAGAATCTCTATAAACCCAAGCATGATACATGGAGAAAACCACACCTAGACACATCATAAGTCTAAGGAGGCTAACTGCATATTTGCTGTATGAAAAAATTAATGTTTTGTAATGTTTAAAATATGTTTGCTATTTAAAACATATAAGTGCATGGCAATATATATTGGAAGGAGGAAATACATGAAGCTAAGTGAAAATGTCTGTTGTAATTCTAGATTAAGCATTAAATGAATACAAAAGAATATAGAGCTAATGAGATAATAAAGGAATACAAATGAATAATTAAATACATATTTAACCCAGAAGAAAGAAAGAAAAGAGAAATAAGGAACAGAGAGCAGGGTAGGTCAAATAAAGTACAAAACATAAGATGATAGGTTTAAAAACAAATGCATTAGTAATTAAATTAAATCTAAAAAGATAAAATACTCAAAGAACAATAATTGTCTACATAAAAAATAAGGTGCAACTTACAAGAAATAGTATGAAATTTAAGAATAAAGATTGAAAGTAAAAAGGATAAAGAAGATATATCATGCAAACACTAACTGAAAATATAGTACTGTGGTTACACTAGTGTTAAACAAAGTTTACAGTAAGATTCATTATTAGAGATAAGGTAGAAAATTTTATAGGTTATATATTGCATTTATCTACCAGAAATATATAGTTATTATAGATTAATATGAACCTGACTATACTGCATCAAAATATATAAAGCAAAATTGATTAAACTAAAGAGACAGACATATCTACAATTATACGATTATACTGGTAGAGCTTAACACATTTATTTCATATCCATTAGAACAGCAAAACATCAGTAAAGACATAAAAGATTTGACCTAACAACTTCTATTGATATATATAGAAAATTGAACCCAGAACTGGGAAATACATATTCTTTTCAAATGAACATGTGACATTTAAAAGTTACCATTTTCTAGGTCATAAAGCAAGTTTTATGAACTTCCAAGGGCTGATACCATTCAGAATATATTCTCTCACTACAGTAAACTAGAAATAGTAATGTAACAATAACTAATAAATCTCCCAAGTTTGGGAAATTAAGGAAGATACATTTTAATAACCCGAGGATCCAACCCAAAGAATAAATCACAATTAGCAAACAATATTAAATGAATAATAAAAAAATAATATATCAAATTATGTGGGATACAGGTAAAGCTATAACTAGGTGGACATATATATAATTTAAGTATCCATCTCCAAAAATTAGAAAAGAAAAGAAAATTAAACCCAGAGAAAGTAGGAGGAATGAAATAGTAAAGATAAAAACAGACAATAATTGAATAGAAAAGATATATTCAATAGAGAGGATTCATGAAACTGCAAGTTGAATCTTTGAAAAGACTATGAAATTATGAAACTTCAAGTTGGATCTTTGAAAAGACTATGAAATTTTAAGCACCTGGAAAAGCTGTTCAAGAAAATAAGAAAGAATGCATAGATTATCGACATCAGAGATAAAAAAGGAGATAACACTCCAAATTCTACAAAAGAAAAACAATAAAAGGATATTTGGACTTTAAGGCAATAAATTTGAAAATATAAATGAAAGGAATAAAATCTTTGAAAAACACAATTTACCAAAACACCCACAAAAAGAAACATAAAATTTGAATAATCCTATATATGTTAAAGAAATTGAATTTATAATTTAAAACCATCAGACAAAGAAAATTTCAGGCCCATATGGTTCATTTGTGATTTTTCTCAAACATTCAAGGGATAAAGATATATTGATTTTACACAAACAGTTCCAGAGAACAGAAAATGAAAGAACAGTTTTCAACTCATTTTATGAGGCTTGCATAATCCTGAAAACAAAATTGGACAAAGACAATAGAAAAAGTAAATGATAGCATGGTATCTCTTATGAACATAAAAGCAAAATTTCCAAACTAAATGTTAGCAAGTAAAATCCAGCCATAGATGAAAAGGTGATATATCATGACCAAGTGTGATTTATTCACGAATGAAAGATTGAATTAACATTAGGAAATTTAACTAATATATTCACTACATTTAACTGGATAAACAATTATGTCAAGTCTCTCTCAAATTGACTGATTTTATAAATCAGTATAATCCCACAAAATATCTCTGTAGTTCTTTTCCTATGCTTTGAAAAACTAATTCTAAAATTTATATTGGAATGTGAAGGATCACATATTATCAAGACCAGAAGTCTGCAGACTTTTTCTGTAAAGGATCAGATAGCACTTATCTTAAATTTTGTGGGCCACATTACCCCATTGCAACTACCCAACCCTGACTTTGAAGCCAGACAGCAGTTGTAAACAATATGAAAATGAAAAGGAATGGCTGTTTTTCAATAAAGCTTTATTTACAAAATCAGTTTTTGGCCCACTAGCCAGAGTTTTCCAACCCCTGGTCAAGACAATGTTGAAAAAGAAGAACAGAGTTGGGGGACTTAAACTGCAGGATATCAACACATAAAATTATAATATGGAGGTAAGTGTGGTATTGATGCAAAACAGACCAATGTAATAAAAGTCCACAAACAAACCCACAAGTCTATGGACACCTGGTTTATGGTAGAGCTAGTGAGGCAGAGCCCATAAACAGCCTTTGTCTCTTAACTAACCCAACACAAATGAGTATAATATTCTTAAATGTTTCCTTCAAGTCTAATTGGCCTCTTATAACATATAAAGAATGAAAAGCCTACAGTGGCTATGTGACTGAAGGTGTGGTTTCTGTGGTTAGCCGGCAGAGTAGTAAAGCCTGAAAATGATTAGCTATAGTTCCCCAAGGGAAGGATCAGTATAGCTCTTCTAAGCAGCCAAAACACAGTTATGGCTAAATTGCAGCAACATTTTGTGGTGAGTGTGAGTTTTCATGTGATGTGAGATGAAAGAATTGACTGCCTTATAGGTATGTGTTTGAATGTTAAAAACTCTGTTCGGTCATTTGTGCATTGCCTGGCATACAAATGGTGTATTAGGGTATCACTTCAGCTATTTCAGTAGCTTAAATTTAAAATGATCTAAACAAAATATAACACTTATTTCTCCCACATAAGGGTCTGAGGCTAGGTCATGCTCCAAGGGCCGGGTGGATCTATCAAGGCTTCCAGAGAGTCAGCCTCCTCCTTTCTTGTTGCTCTGTCATTTTCTAGGGCATGTGTCTCAAAAGTTAAAGTGCATCTGGGATTTCTGTTTAAATGCAGATTCATATTCAGTAGGTCTGGGAATGGGGTCTGAGCTGCTACATTTCTAGTGAGATCAGTGAGGCCATTGTGCTGTTTTAGAGACCACACTGAAAACATCGATGCCCATACATCAAAACTGCACATCTGAGTTCCTTCCACTTGGGAATTATATTAGTTCACTGTGCCAGCCATAACAAATAATCACAAACTCTGTGGCTTAAAACAATAGAAATTAATTTTCTTGTAGTTATGGAGGCCAGAAGTCCAAAATCAATATCAATGGACCAGAATCAAGGTGCCTGCAGGACCATGGAACCTCCCTGCAGAGATTCAAAGGGAGAATCCAGTCCTTTGCCTCTCTGGGCACTGCTGGCTGCTTGTATTCTGTGGCACAGGGGGAACCAGTCCTGAGGACACTTTAAGACCGATAAGACTCATTTTGGTTTTCAGACCTCCAGAGCAGTAAGATAATAAATTTGTGCTGCTTTAGGCCATTGAGTTTATGATAACTTGTTCAGTGGCAACAGGAAATTGATATGGCATCAGACCCTATCTATGTGATTAGGATTTTGGGGCAGACTGACCCGGGCAGTTGCTGACACAGCATTTCAGGAGAGAGCTAGTAAGGAAGCCTGTGTTCATGAACAGGATACATGCAAGGAGCATATGCCAGGAGGACCGTAGCAGCCCTGCAGTGGCCCCGGCCTGTGGCTCACATCTGCAGGGCTGATGTCTGAGAGCCATGTGGAGTCCAGCATCAGCACTGGGCACTGAGTGCCGGGGGCAGAGGTGGAATGCGAGTGGAGGGTGGTCAGGAGGGAATAAGTCAGATCCCATGGCCATCTTGGCACAGGGGTGCCTGGTGGAGTCAGACTGGTGTTAGACTAATGGGGAGAAAGATTTGAGAACTGTTAAAGCAGTTCTGGTCTCAGAGTTGGTCTGGCAACTGGGAGAGGCCTGGGCCTGCAGATGAGAATGTCAATAGACCTAAAAAAGGCAGGCTGCCATGTAACAGAGGCTGGCTGGCCGCTTTGAGGGACCACGGAGGTTGTTGCAGCAACTTTTAAAAAGTTGAGATGCTGTTTTCCATAAATCTTTGGGTTAGGGTTTATAAGTGTTTTGTGAAGATCACTTTCCCTGATCTAAGGCGACTGTGCTTTTTGTCCTTGATTCTAAATTTTAAATTTAGAAAACAGATTATGCCTAAAGGCTCTTGAGAAAATATAGTAAAATGGTGATAATATGTTAACCTTTGCATGGTAATACAAATGTAATCCCCTGAAAGGAAAGGGCTGTTCCCTTTACATTTTCCCCACTCCTCTGTGCTTAGCAAACAATAATAGCTTTATCACCATTACCATCATCACCATTAATGAATGGTTAGCATATGCAAGTAGGGTACTGAGTTTTAAATGTATTATTTTATTTAATCTACACAAAACTGTAAGAGAAGTTATTTTCCACATTTTGCACATAAAGAACCAGATTTAGAAAATTAGTGACTCATCCAAGCTAAATGAATCTAAGTGACTCCAAAGGACAAACTTTTTAACTATGGGAATATATTGACTTAATTTTTTTTTAACCATCTTAACCATTTATAAGTGCACCCTTCAGAAGTGTTAAATAAATTCACATTATTGTGCAACCTATCTCCGGAACTCTAGAACTATTTTCATCTTGCAGAACTGAAACTCCATTCCCATTAAACCACTCCCAGTTCTTCCTATCTATAAGCCCCCGGCAGCACCTTGTACTTTCTGTCTATAAATTTGACTACTCTAGATAACTAATGTAAGTGGAATCATACAGTATTTGTCTTTTTGTGACTGCTTATTTCATTCAGTGTAATGTCTTCAAGGTTCATCCGTGTAGCAGCCAGTGTCATATTTTCCCTCCTTTTTAAGGCTGAATAACATTCCATTGCACACACACAAACACACATGCACACACACCATTTTGTTTATCTATTGTCTGTCTGTGGACACTTGGGTTGCTTCCACCTTTTGCCCATTGTGAATAATGCTGTTGTGAACATGGATGTACAGATACCTCTTTGAGACCCTGCTTTCAATTCTTGCAGGAATATACTCCGAAATGGAATTGATGAATCATATGGTAATTCTATGTTTAAGTTTTTAAGGAACCACCATGTTCTTTTCCATAGTAGCTGTACCACTTTACATTCCCACCAACAGTAAACAAAGGTCCCAGTTTCTCCATACTTGTTATTTTCTGGTTTTTTTCTTCATTTTGTTTATGAGAGTAGCCACCCTAATGGGTGTGAATGGGCATCTCATGGTTATCATTTGCATTTCCCTAATGATAGGCGAAGTTAAGTGTCTTCTCATGAGCTTGCTTGTCATTTGCCTGTCTTTGGAGAAATGTTTGTTCAAGTTTTTTGCCCATTAAAGAAAATTAACAGATGCTTTTTAGTGTGGTTTTAAATTCTCATAATAATTGAGTAGAGAGTACTGAAGTTTGCATATACCTTCTGCCCCCAAACATGCACAGCCTACTCACTTTCAAGGTGCTCCACCAGAGTGGTACATTTGTTATAATCGATGAACCTTCACTGAGGCATCATTACCACCCAAAGTCTGTAGTTTACATTAGAGTTCACTCCTGGTGTTGTGCATTCTATGGGTTTTGACAAATATATTATGACATGTATCCAGTATTATAGTATCATACAAAATAGTTTCACTGCTCAAAATAATCCTGTGCTCTGACCATTCCTACTTCCGTCTAAGCCCTGACAAACACTAATAGTATTACTGTCTCCATAGTTTTGCCTTTTCCATAATGTCTCAGTTGTAATCGTACTGTCTGTAGCCTTCTCATATTGGCTTCTTTCACTTAATGTGTATTTAAGTTGCTTTCATGTTTTTTCATGGCTAAATAGCTCATGTCTTTTTAATGCTAAATAATATTTCATTGTTTGGTTGTACCACAGTTTGTTTATTGATTCATCTACTGAAAGGCATCTTGATTGCTTCAAAGTTTTGGCAATTATAAATAAAGCTGCTGTAAATATGCATGAACAGGCTTTGGTGTGGACGTAAGTTTTCAACTCCTTTAGGTAAAAATGAAAGGAGCATGATCACTGACTCATATAGTAGGAGTATGTTTAGGTTTGTATGGAATTGCCAGACTATTTTCCGAAGTGATGATAACAGTTTGCATTCCCACCAGCAGTAATGAGAGTTCCCATTGCTCCAAATTATCATCAGAATTTGGTATTGTCAGTGTTCTGGATTTTGGCCATTCTAACAGGTATGCAATAGTATCTCATTTTTTTAAATTTGCTAATGACATACGATATTAAAAATATTTTCATAGGCCTACTTACAATCTATGTATGTTCTTGGTGAGGTGTCTATTTAGGTCTCTTGCCCACTTTTTGATTGGTTTGCTCATTTTCTTGTTACTGAGTTTTAAGGGATTTTTGTCTGTATTGGATATCAGTACTTTATCAGTATGTCTTTGACAAAACATTTTCTCCCAGTCTGTGGCTTGTCTTCTAATTCTCTTGACATTGTCTTTGCAGAGCAGAAATTTTTTATTTTAATGAAGTCCAGCTTATTGATTATTTCTTTTATGGATTGTGTCTTTGGTCTTGTATCTAAAATGGCACCAGCATAACCAAGGTCATCTACGTTTTCTCTTACGTTGGGTTAAATTTTCTGAGGAGCGTAAGGTCTGTGTCTTGATTTTTTTTTTTTATGCTTATGTATGACCAGTTGTTTCAGCACCATTTGTGGAAAGATGATCCTTGTACTGCCTTTGCTCTTTTGTCAAAAATCAGTTGATTATATATATGTAGGTCTATTTGTGGGCTCTCTATTCTATTACATTGATCTATTTGCCTGTTCTTTCTCCAACACCAGTCTCTTGATTACTCTACCTTTATAGTAAGTTGTGAAGTGGAGTAGTGTCAGATCTCTTTGTTCTGCTCCTTCAGTATTGAATTGGCTATTCTGGACCTTTTGTCTCTCATATAAATTTAGAATCAATTTACCACAAAATAAATTGCTGGAATTTTTTATTGGGATTGCACTGAATCCATAAATCAAGTTGGGAAGAACTGACAACTTGACAATATTGAGCCTTCTATTTATAAACATGGTATATCTCTCCATTTATTTAGTTCTTCTTTGATATCTTTCATCAGAGTTTTACAGTTTTCTTACATAGATTTACATATTTCATTTTTTAGGTGCTAATGTAAATGGTATTGTGTTTTTAATTTCAAATTCCACTTGTTCATTGCTTATCTATAGGAAAGTCATTGACTTTTGTATATTAAACTTGCATCCTGCAACCTTGCTATAGCCATTTTCTCATTCCAGAAGTATTTTTGTCAATTCTTTCAGATTTTCTATATATACTATCATGTCATCTGAAAACAAAGTTTATTTCTTCCTTCCCAATATCTATAGCTTTTATTGCCTTTTGTTGTCTTATTACATTACCTAGGACTTCCAGGACAATGTTGAAAGGCAATGGTGAGGGGGAACATGTATGCCTTATTTCTCATCTTTCTTCATGTTTCTCACCATCAAGTATGATAGTTAGCTGTAGGTTCTTTGTAAATGCTCTTTATCAAGTTGAGAGTGTTTTCCTCTACTCCTGTTTTTCTGAGAGTTTTTATCATCAGTAAATGTTAGATTTTGACAAGTTCTTTTTTTGCATTTATTGATATGATTGTCTACCACTATAGTATCATACAAAGTGTTTTCATTGCCCTAAAGTCCTCTGTGCTCTGCCTATTCATCCCTCCCATCCCTAACCCCTAGCAGCCACTGATCTTTTTACTGCCTCCATAGTTTTGCCAAGATGTCAGTTTTTAAGCTAGAGTCACATGATTACGTAAATCCATCACCACTTCCTTACTGCTCTTCTAGGATTGAAGATACACTGGTAAGATGAATTTGGGGTCTATGCCTCTGAAAGACAATTTTCCTGGTCTATAGAAGAATCAGAAACATCCTTTCAACATCATTAGCAATCTATTCTAGCTCAGAGATTTCCACAGTTGAGTACCCATGATAATCTCCTAGATAATAATTTGAATATACATATTCCAAAGACCGAGTCCCAAAGATTTAGTAAGTCTAGAGTGGAGCTTAGGAGTGTTGATTCTCTTTTCCTTTTTTTTTCTTTAACTATCTGAGTAAATAATTTGGGAACCTCTTTTCTACAAACTGAACTTAATATTAATTTTGGTTTTGAACCAGTAGAAACATCTGAAAATCTAAGACCTAAGTTTTTCCTGGGAAGATGCCCCCAAGGAGCCTTCATTCTTCAGACCTTCTAAAAGGACTTGAAAACATTTCAAATAGTGAAACATTGGCAGTTACTGAGGAAGTGCTCAGAGAAATGCTGGGATCAGCTGCCAGCTGAGTGGTTCTGTGGAAATAATTCTGAAAGAAACTTTCACTTCTGTTTGTCTGGTGGATGGATTTCTGACAGTGATGTCATTGCTCTTACATTAGAAGACCACTGGCTCTTCTCTAGAATTGGTTTGGAATTCTAACAGCTTTGCCACCTTATTCTCAGTTCTTGTCTGCAGGCTCCTTTGGCCCACACTGGACATTCCAATCAGGTAACTTGGCTTCATCAGAGTACTGTAGCCAAATCAACAAATACAATATGAGCATCAGTTTGGATATGTGGAGACCTGGCTTTTCCAGTAAACTTTGTCACTCAGCTTCAGTTTCCTCATTGGTGGAAGAGACAACATTTTGCCTGAACCAATTTCCAAGAGTCATGGTAAGGCCCAAAGACTCCAAAATATTTCCAATTTTCCTAAGGGACCGTGCTTATTCTCTCCTCTAGCCTTTATAAGTAATGTGTCTTTACTTAAGTAACTCCTATCTCCTTTAGGTTTCAGCACCACTTCCTTCAGAATGTCTTCTGTGAGCCCCTCAAAGTTCGTTGACCCTCCCAAGGGCTTTCATAGTATTTCATGCTGGCCACCATTTCATTTTCATACTGCAGTGAAACTGCTTGCTGCTGTCTCCCTTCCTAGGTCAACAACTCCGTGAGTGCATGAGCTTCTGTTGTTGTTTAATCACTCTTGCATCCCAGCTTCATATCATGTGGTGCATGCTTACTAAATATTTGTAAAAGAGATTACTGAAGCACCATATACAACTAAGTATCATTAATATAGGTAGATTGCAGTCTTCCCTGAATTGTCCCAGAGACTGATTAACGATTGTTTTATGAATAAACCCTTGATAGTAATTACTATGAAGCATGTCTATATAGATTAGCTCATGTAGAAATCACCTTCACCTCAAACTAACCCTTCTATATGAAATACCTTCCCTTTGACTTTTAATTTGGATACTGCTTTTGCTCTCTGACCATGACATCTTAATTTGTATGACATGTGCTTTAGGGTTGTGGGTACCTCTGCTTTCTCTTGTACCTCAGTTCCCTGTTCTGGCCCCACAAACAGAACTTTTAACATATGCTATGTGGTATATATTTTAAATAAGGCTATTCTGTGTTGGTGAAATTCTATGCAGTAATTTTTCTGCACAGGACTTTTACCTAGATGGTGGTAACTATAGACCCTGCTACCCCTGGCTCCTATCACTTATTATTCCATTTCCTCTACTGGAGGGAAGGCAATGTCTGTTCTAGAAAACCACCTGTCTTTGTTCTTCTTGATGACACAACAGGGAAAGTAGAGCACACTGGTCAATGGATGGCTTTAAATAGAGACAGATCTTGATCCTGTGAATGCCATGCATTTGACCCAGGAAACTGGCACTTATAGGGCCCACGCCATGCATTTATGAGCATGGAAACTTAAGCCTGAAGGTATTTTCATTATAAATTCATGCAACTTTCATCTACCCAGTAGAGATCAACATTAGAAGTCTGAAACTAACTAATACATTCCGATAAGGTTGTTGGCAGGAACTCTTTATGCCATGGAAAATAGCTCTTCAAAGGGTTTTACTTCATACCAGGATTTCTCCTGTATTAAGGGGAATTATAGTTCTTAAAACCTCCATTAGGTTGTTTTTGTTCATGGCCAAGCAAATTCTATTTTGGTATGGTCTTTTGAACTCTTTGTAAGCAAACAAACAGGGCAATTAAAGAAAATGATGTTTAGGAGTTTTCTATAATTCTAAACATAAACTAATTTGGCAAAAATTAACCAAGTTTTATTAATTTAGAGAGGGATTTTTTTTAACATGGTATGCTAGCAGTTATTACTATTGTTGCTATGATAATATTGATGATATATTTGTCACATAATCTTTCTACTATTGTATTGTGAAGAGTGGCTTGTGAATAATTGAGAGTTCATCTTCAATATCCACTTTAAAATATCAGATGAAGAAACCACATGCAATATACTGCTAAGATTCTTCATACCCCTTTTTAATGGGATATTCCTCACAGAATTTTGAAACTATAAAGGAAGGGAATTGTGTCACTCCTGGGCTGATTTTTATCTAACTTTACCTAAAATATTTTCCATGGGTAATTATTAGGCTAAATTGGATATTGTTTTGGAAAGTTTTAAAAGTTTGGAGGCTGTTTCCAAGGCTGCAATTCATATGGAAGGCTGAATTTGGTGCTAGGATGTTAACATAAAATCATCTTAACATTGGAAACCACAGTACAAATATAGCTTGTCCAGAATTGGGTCTTTTTTACGTAAGGATAACAAACTAGTCTATCCAAGTATTTCCAAGTGTGTGATGTGCAGAACACTAGTTATTTTAAGTGCTCCTTGAAAAAAGAACATATTAAAGGATTTGAGAATTTTAGCATTAGAGAAACATGTTTAAGTGTGTGCCATCCAGTATTTCCAAAATTATTTGTCTGAAGCAAATAATTTCATGATATCCCACAGAAACAGTATTCCACAGAATAAATGTGTGTGAACTTATTCTGTTTGATTTTAAAAATCAAAGCTTTTTATTTTATGGTAAACAGATTATCTGACAATAATGATGCTCATTAAGTAGCTTCCTTCTTCCACCACCCCCAGGTTTATTAATGTAAGACTGATACAATAAGTTGTACATATTTAAAGTGTTTAATTTGATAAATTTTGAACATATCTCTATACACTTATGCAGAATCAAGATAATCAACACATCTCTCACTCCTAAGGGCTTCCTTATGTTCCTTTTGTCATCCCTCCCTCTGCCATAATGTTGAATACAAATGGTAAAAGTGGACAACCTTCTCTTTTTTCAGAATAAATGTTAGATTTTTGACAAGATTTTTTTTTCATCTCTTGGGTTGATCTGTATGGTAAATTCATGAATTTTTTAATGCTAAAACAACCTTGCATTCCTGCAGTGAACTGCCACTTGGTCATGATGGTTTATCATTTTTATATATACTGTTGGATTTATCTATTTCCCCTTTCTATTGTATCATTTTTGCTTTATTTTTTTTAGGTGTGTAAACATTTAAGGTTATTATGAACTCCTCTGAATCAACCTTCTTTTTATTATTAAAAAACTATCTTCGACCCTGATAGTATTTTTTTGCTCAGAAATCTACTTTTCACATCATTTCATTATCAATCCTTTTACTTTTAACAGGTTAATGCTGTAATATTTAAAGTGGGTTTCTCGTAGACAATATATGCTTGAGTCTTGTTTCATTTATCCAATCTATCTCTGATAGTAATAGAGGTGTTTAGTTCACTTACATCTAATATGAATGTTGTATCATTAGAATAAAACTATCATTTTTCTATTTGTTTTTTAATTTGTTCATTTGTGCTTTGTTCATTGTATCATTAGAATAAAACTACCATTTTTCTATTTGTTTTTTAATTTGTTCATTTGTGCTTTGTTCTTTTTTTCATATTTTCTCCTTTCTTGCAAATTAGTTGAATTTTCTTAAGATTCCATTTTATTTCCTTTTTTTGAAAATTAGATGTAACTCTTTGTTGGGATGTTTAATGGATGCTTTCATGTGTAGAGCATACATCTTTTATAGTCTACAATTTATCTTTAAGTGATATACCACTTCACATACAATTAAGAACTGTACAACAGTATACTTCCATTTCTCCTCTCCAGGTCTTTAAGCTGTCGTTGTTATACATTTCACTTCTACCTAAGTTATAAACCACACAATAGATTGTTCTTATTTTGTTGTAAACACCTGATTTTATTTTAAGGAGATTTAATAATAAGATTTAATGTTTACATAGTTCTTATGCTCATCATTCCATTGTTTAGATAGAAATTTTCATGTGGCCTCACTTTTGTTTTACTTGAAGGACTTCAACATTTTTTGTAGTGCAATTCTACTGGTGAATTGTTTTAGCTTTCATGTCTCAAAAGTTTTCCTTTCACATTACTTTTTTTCTCTACCAAATTCTGCTTATTCATTATTCACGTCCGTACAATTCAAATTTCCAGAAACACTAACGCTTTCATATTCATTTTTTGAAAGATATTTTTAATGGGAAAAGACTTACAGGTTGAGGCTTTCTTCTTTCATCACTTTAAAGGTGTTCCTCTGCTGTTCCCTGTTTATAATTGCTTCTGATGAGAAATGTTCTGCCATCACTATCTTTGTTCCTCCGCATACAGTGTCTTTTTTCTTTGGTTGTTTTTGAGGTTTTCTCTTTACCATTTATTTTAAGCAGTTTGATTATAAAGTGCCTTCATGTGGTTTCTTTGTTTCTTGTACTTGGAATTCACTGACTTTCTTGGGTCTGTGGGTTTATAGTTTCATCAAATTTGGAAGATTTTGGCCATTTTTTTTTTCTTCAATTCCCCCTTTCTCCTCTCCTATAAGGACTCACATAAAATGGGGCTGTACCAGAGTTCACTGTTGCTCTGCTTCTTTTATATTTTTTAGTCTCTTTTCAGTCTGTGTTTCATTTTGGACAGTTTCTGTTGCTATGCATTCAAGTTAATTAATTTTGTGTAAGTTCAAGTCCATTGTTAATCCCACCCAGTATATTATTCATGTCAGAAATGGTATTTTTTTAATCACTAGATATTTGGTATGAGAGTTTTTTTGTATATTCCACATCTATACTTATTATATTCAACCATTCCTGTACCTTCCTGAACATGTAGAATAAACATATAATGATCATTTAAATCTCCTGTATACTAAGTTTGTCACTTGTGTCATTTCCAGTTCAGTTCTGATTCATTGCTTTTTCTCATTTTGTGTCTTATCTTTCTATTTTTTGCATGCCTGGTAATTTTTGATTGGCTGATAGGCATTATGAATTTTATCTTATTGAGTGCTAGATATACTGTATACCTATAACATTTTTTGAACTATTTTTAGGGTATGGTTAGATCACTTGGAGACAGTTTTATTCTATCATGTCTTGCTATTAAGCCCTGTTAAGTAGGACCAGTCCAAGGTTGTTGTTTTTCTTCCCTCATACTACTGAAGCAAAATTCTTCTGATTTTTCTATTGAGGGCCCCAAAATCATGAGGTTTATCTTTCTAGTTGTTGATAACAGGCATTATTCTTGCACCTGTATGAACTATAGATATTATTCCTTCTAATATTTTCTGTTGGCATTTTCTTGGTAGTTGCCTGACATGCATGCATTGGTCATTATTCAGCTGAATATTCAAGAGCCTCTAAAGATCTCCTGGGCTTTCTTTCTGAGCAGCTCTCTTCTCTCTGGTACTCTGCCCTGCAAACAATAGCTGCTTTGGCTTCCTTGCACACCCAGATTTTTATCTTCATCTCAAGGAGACCATCAGGCTCCACCTGGGAGCTGTACTATAGGCAGGACACACTATCAAGTTCTAATCTGGGTCAATCATAGCGCTCATCTCACCCGTTTCCCACTTTTCAAGTATTACTCTTCTTCATTGCTTGATGTACAGTATCTTGTTGTTTGTTTGTTTGTTTTTAGTTGTCTCAGGCAGGAAAGTCAACCCAGACCCTATTACTCCTCTGGCTATGGAAGAATATATTACTGGTCTGTCTGAGTCTTTTTATACATAAGACACATGGTCACACAGTGAGTAGAGACTATCAATTAGGTTAACACACACACAAACACACACATAATCCTTCAACCTATAGGCTTTGTTTTCTTCATTTTTCTGGGAAAGTCATATAAAGTGAGTAATGCTTAAGGTTTTCTTTTGACCTATGAATATTCAAGCCCACCCTGCTTTGATGCTGACTTATTTGCTTGTGACAAATCAAAGTAAATTTTATACTGAAACATGGGCAAAATGGACTGCCTTGCATTTCCCTGAATTTTCTAGGTCCTAAATTTTGTAGGTTCCTGCTACACAGAACAGATCTCTATAGGTGAGCATAGAGTAAGGATTCTGAGTCATTTGTTGTGCTAAGACATAGAAGCAGACACAAAAGAACTATACTGGATTGGAGCAGATGCTTATGAGAAATGTAAGATAACTGGGTTTCCCCTCACAGAGCCATATAGCCACAAGTTAAAAATCTATTTAAATTTGGGAGAACTAGGGAGTTTGGCCAATTTTAGGTTTAGCCATGTGTAACTTTTGGTGATGCTATTTGTTTTTCTTTTTAAATGAATATGTCCAAACCATTCTGGGTTTTCTTTTCTCCCCCTCTCCTCAGTCTCTACCCTTGATTTGTTTCCGGGATGAGCATATGCTTAGAACCCTCAAGCATAGTGATAATTTCTCCTGACCAACAGAGCCAGTGATTATTTATTATACTTTGCTGTTACTCCTTCTCACTCTCCTAGTGGGAACATTGAAATGGCTGCTGGACAGAAAATTAGTCCAGGGAGCTCCTTCTGTTGGTCTCCTTCCTCATTATACTAGTGAAAAATTCAACTGTGACATTCTCTATCCCTGATATGTGTGTGTGTGTATACATATATATACATATATATATTATATCTATTTAATTTTTATGTATATATATATATGCACATAGGTTGGAAGCACACTGAAGGGGCTAATAGTGAATAATTTAAGTGTGGCTTTCTCACACATTTTTCTCTCTTTCTTTCTCTAGAGTGGCCGCAGAAGTACCACATGCTCATGTATTGTTGCCTTACGCTATAAGCTGAGCTTGTGGGTTTATGTGTCATCTCACTGTTTCTCCTGGGTTGTTTTCTGGCTGGATGTGATATCATTTCATCCACTGTCAAGGGGCTGTCCCAGATCCCTGGGATGCTCAAGAGGTGCGACACTTACTTGCCATGTGATAGCACAGGCTTCTGTTTATTTGTGTGGCTGCTTCTCCTGTAACCCTCTGTGGGATCCCTGTATATCCACGCTGATGGGGAAGCTGAAAACCACACAGCCTCATGGAGCCTTTAAGAATTTTGCTTATGGGTAATTTTAAGTAAGCACCAGGCAACCATGAACTGCAGTTTACAAGAACTTCTTCCTTTTCTTTAAGTGTCCTTATTATTTTAAGTCTCTTCTGGGTCACAGTTCTGCAGTTCCATGAGCCTTTAACTATTAGTCTTCTTAGCATTGCAAAGCTCAGCTCTGGAAGGGTGACTAGGAGTCACTCAAACAGAGAGAAAGCAGGGGCCATACATCATGTGTCCTCCGTCTGCTCAGCAGCATCCAGCTTGGTACGGAGCATTCTGAAAGTGCTGGTTGACTGAGTGCTTGATTTAGGACAAAACAGCCTTTTTACTTATGAAAGAGTTTTTGATCCAGACCAAAGATATGAACCTTCTTCTTTTATAATCGTCTGTCTGCTTGCAGAGTTAAGAGATTTTAAGGGGGGGTGAGATAGAAAAAAATGTAAATCCAAAATGGTCTGTTGATTTCTGCAAATGCTACAATCTCACTATTAGTTTCAATTTAAAAAATAACTTACTGTCTATCCAATGTTGGGGAAGAAAAGGGAAAGTAATGATGGAAAAATACAGAAAAATACTTTAATGGCTTTTTGTCCTTTAATTTAGAGAAAACTACTCTCTGCATACCTTTGGATCTTAGGAGACACAAACTCATTTTTAGAAGAGATGTTGTCAGTAGTGACCAAAGCATAGGAATGTGGGATTCATTCAACTTTGGGAAGAAACACGTTACATTTTCCATTGTGCCTTAAAACAATCTATTTAATTAACTATCTGATTAGTTAGCTTTCTAAGGTTTTCAAGTTGTTTTAACAAGCCTCTCTATAATTAGGTCCAAATGGTAGCAGACAGTTACTGGTAGAAAAGCTATAGTTATTTTATATTTGTATCTCATTAATGAGCCTTCAGGTTAACATCATCAATTCATTTATGGGGAGATGTCACTGTGGGCAGCAAAATTCTGGCTTCCATTCCTTCAGGAAAAGCATGTGTAACCCTTAGCTTAACCTAAAGCAGTGTCTTCCATTGGAGGCATGTGTGAACACCAGTCCTATCTTTAGCTGGTCTTATGCCTACAAGTGGGAAGTAAATCTATGTATGACCAGTTCTAGGGTATGTGATGGCACATTTCAAGGAGTGAAGAACATGTAGCTGATCAAACAAGCATTTTTTTTTTATGACTGTATCTCCATTCAAGCTATGCTGGTGCAAGTCATGTCACCCTATGATGTGTGCTGCCTGCTTAAAACTATTTGCAAGAAATAATCTAAATATCAAATTGTAGGTATCACGGGGCACTGCACATGTTGAAACAAACCAGAGTGTGAGAAAACTTCGAGTGAAGTTGGTTTTAAAGGTTGTGCAAAAAGAAACCCTAGTAATAAAACACCCAGTAAATGCAAAGAGCCTGAAGAACCTTTGTTTCAGTTATTTCACAGTCCAATCTACAAAAAGCAGTCATTACTCTAGGTGTTTATTTCTTCAAAACAGTTCATTACAATCATTCAACAAGCATTTACTGAGTGTCTCCTATGTGCCAGAGAATGTTCTAGACATTAGGGATGTAGCAATGAACAAAACAGAGCCCTGCTCCAGTGGAGCCTATCTGCTCAAGGGGAACCACAGATAGTATGAAACCAGAGAACAAATTTCCCCTCAGAGGGTGGAAGGTGCTATAAAGAAAAATAAGCAGGGGAAAGGGATCCAGAGAGCAGGAGGCAGGGAACTATTCTATATAAGGGGTTAGAGGAGGTTTCTGAAGAGGTGACAATGAAGAGCATGAGCTTTTTCAAGTCCTAATTCTCATTCCTTCCTGACAATGACAGCCTTTTACTGAATTATCACACTTGCTTTGCTTGCACCATCAAAGCTGTGACAATTTGGACATTTCTGTCAAACTCATAATTGACGACATGACCAAGGATCGGTTCAGCCAAAATTCTCATGCACAGAATTGAAAGTTAGTTAAGTGTGGTCTTCTCTCCCCTTTGCTCTCCAGGCAACAGCATGCAGCTGTTTACTCAGACAACCCGGACCAAGGAAGAAAAGGAATTCCAATGTCTTAAAGGGACATTACAGGAAATACCTTTTGGGGACAGATGATCCCTAGAAGGAACACAGGAGCCAGCCTTAGATTTTAATCTTGGCTTCTTATTTACCATCTGGGTGATTTTGAACAAATGTCTTGACTTTCCTACCCCTCAGTTTCCTCAGTCAAACAGGATAGTAATAGTGCTTGCCTCAGTTAGGTCTGCCAAGAATTAAATGAGATCCTCATATGAAGCTCTTAGCATGGTCCTAGGACATGTTTTGCACTCAATGTGAAAATAGTTGTCATCATTATTGCTGTTAGCACTATCATTTCTAGGCACAGCTATCATCCTGTATAGCCAAATGCTCTATGAGTATGTGTAAAGAATTTCTGGTCAGCATTACTTTTCACCCTATTACATCTATTTATTCATTGAATCATTCATTTATTCAAAAATAGCTATTCTGTGATTGGTATGGTACTAAGCTCCATGCCAGAGTCTTTGGGGAACAAAGAGTATACATGTTTTTTGACTTGCAAAGAGGACTGAGGCATCAAAGTGGACTTGTTCCATATGACCTTTAAAGTTGGACTGCCTGTGATTCTAAGATACTTAGCAACCAATAGACTGAGAAGGGGAAGTTCTGGAAGTGCTGAGATCTGTACAGGCCCCAAGGACTCCAGCACATGCCGGGGACCCACATAAGGGTAGAAATATTAAGTGGTTTATAGGAACCTCAATTCCCTTCCAATTCCTCACATATTAAAACCATAATAAGAATCCCTTACATTTGTGCACTGTGTTAGTTATGCACCGTCACACATATCATCTCAAATGAACCTTATACCACCACTGGATAGGACAAACATCCCTATCCTTATCTTAAAATGAGCAAACTGAAGTTCAGAGATGAAGTGAATCATCCAGGATCCTACAATGGCAGAGCCAGGATTCCTACAAATAGAGCCTAAGAGCTACGTTCGGGGTTCCAGGATTCTAGGAGTCCAAGTGCTCCTTGATGTCAGAGTATTCCTTCTTGACTAGGAAAGTCCTCCTCTTAAACCCAGTCTGTGTCCTTGGAGAGACAGTTGCTGGAGAGAGTGAGGAAAGGGCATTTACTTGGCTGCCACTTGAGACAATTCAACCCGGGTGTCCACTACAAAGAGGAAACCAGGCCTTCTATATCAGGCTCCATACTCTGCCCCCATACCACGCTGTGCACAGAATATGGAATTTTCTTCCAGGGTCATCAGAAGCAGACGACCCAGAAACTGTGCGGCCCACTCCCTTCTTCTTGCCCAGCTCACGTCCCTGGTCCTGTGTGAATAGGGGGCACATAGACTGTACTGGTGCTGGATCGCCTGGGTAACAATGCACACCTATCCACCAGGATGTCAGATACTGCCGTTGCCCCCAGGAAGGAGGACGAGTAAGCAAAGCCCTTGCCTTCCTGTGCTTGGGGATGCCTCTCTGTTTGAATTGCAGTGGCAGCGCTCTGAGCGAGGAAAGGAGCTGGCTGGATCCCGCAGCTCTTGGCGTGCGCCCCCACCTTTCTGATGACCACTGGGATAATTCGAAGAGAAAGAGTAGAAACTCACCCCCAAGGCATGGAAAGTGAAGGCATTTCATACTGCAAGAGGCCTGTGCATGTGCTCTGCAACGTGACAAACTTCTGTCTCCGCTCCTTCACCAGTTGGCCTGCGCCTCGCTCACGTGACTCGGCAGGACCAGGCCCTCCTTCCTGGAGGGCGTCTGCCTGGGAGCTCACGCAGGAGCCTCTTTTTTTTTTTTATCATGTCACAAGATGGCACGCCGCAGTTTGTCCCACTGCATCTTGCAAGGCGCTGATATTCCAATGATGTTATTAAAAAGTGGCACCTTTCAGCACACTGCGAGAAAATCTTCCCGGTGGGGGCAGGGAGACTGCGATACATTTTCCCCATGGAGCTCACTTCAGCAGCAGCGGTTGGTGTATGGTGACATCTCCCCCACACCCCGATACACACACACGCTCACACACACACACACCACAGATACATTTCCTACCTGAGATGGATGAGGAAGTTAAGGGACTTGTTCAAGGTCACACAGAGGAACAAGAAGGTCAAGTCATTTACACAGGGTCATAAAGCATTCAGCCTAGTGCTTTTTGGTTCCTAGTCCTCCCTGACCTGTGATCATCTACCACCTCACCTCCTTTTCAGCTGAATAAATGTGTAATGCACACTAGAAATGCCATTGCAATTCAGCATATCACTTATGAACAGTGGTTTTTAGCTAACAAGAATGCTGATAACTCTTACTCCCTATGGGTGTTTCTCAATCAGCGCTGTGTGTTTTTATTTTTGCTCTCTTGGAACTGAAATCCATGCTCAGCTCAGCATAATATTCAGGTCTGTGTGCTGAGGAAAGCCTTATATGAAGAAGCATACGTTCTCATTCTAGTCCCAGCTCCCTTCCTGACCGGCACTGGGGGCTTGAGGTCACAGCTCAGCCTCTCTGAGGCCCAACTTCATGGAAAGTAGAATGAAAATGATAATACCTTGCCCACCAACCTCACAAGCATATTATGAAAAACAAATGAGATTATAATCTTGAAAAGTTTTAAAATTACTAGAAGAAATGTGGACTTTTTCTGTCTAGTGGGATCATGAAATCATGAGAAGCTAGCAGGTTGGGAGTCAGACTGTGTTGGGTTCAAATCCTATCCCAGGTGCATGCTCTTGAGAAAGCTGTTTGCCCTCTGGGTGTGTGTGACATGGGAGGTAAAAGCCATTTGGCAGAGTTGTGGGGAGGATGAAATGAGGGAGTCCATTAAAGATCCTGGCAGAGCACCTGGCCTGGAAGGTGACTGTGGGGTTAGCGCCTTTCCCCTTGGACCCTATGCAGCCCACAGACTCTGAGGCTCTTGCAGGGCAGGTTCTATCTTACTTGTTCTTGCATATCCAGTATCTGTGCCTGAGTCTGCCCACCTTACAGGAGCTCAGTAAATATTTGCGGCTGTAAATGAATGCATAGATTAGGGACGGAAATTTTAATTGATTTAGTTTCAATAATTCATTATAATATTTGATACTGTCAATGGCCCTTTCTCCTAATTGGGAGTAGGGAGTTGAATTTGTCAGTTTTATGCAGATTGGAACAACTAGGTGGTAATCTGGGTGCTTTTAACTCATCCATTGGTTTAGGATGATTCAAATCCAGCAACAATTTTCTTCACACAAAACAAATCTGACGTATTATCTGGCCCAACTCAACACTGCAACAACTAGATTCACAGCAGGAATTCACATAGACAAGTAAACACTTGGGGAAGATTCTCTTGTGAAGTAACCACATGCCTAGTCAGAACTGTCTCATAATTTAAGAGCCAATTTTTAAAATAACTGCTGGATTAACCTGGCTAATTGCTCTGGTCTCTATCTGGTGGATCGTAGGTGAGGTGGAGGGGACTGATTTTAAAGGTGAAAGGAAGACAAGCATAAAAGAGACCCATCGTGCCCTGGATGAGAGTATATTTGGCTACATGGATGACAGTATGTATTTACAGAGCCCATTTTTATATCATTTTTCCTGGCATCTTTGGAAAGTGGTTCTGAATGGATTTGTTTTTCAGGGTATTTGATTTCACATGCCTCATTATTTTTAATATTGCTCAAAAGTTGCCAAACATAATTCTTTCCATTAGATTTACCCCTAAATTAACTTCAAATAATCTAGAATTTTAAAAAAATAAAAACATTGTACTATTGAGGCTGGAGCTGAGGGTTGGACCACAGTATGTGGGAAAAAGCCAAGGGGGGCAGGTGGCAGGGATATCCTAAAGCTTTGAGAACTTATGCTTGAATATCTTCTTTCTCCTGCTCCCTGAGAAATTAATGAACAGAC
This sequence comes from Manis pentadactyla, assembly GCF_030020395.1. Taxonomy (NCBI): domain Eukaryota; kingdom Metazoa; phylum Chordata; class Mammalia; order Pholidota; family Manidae; genus Manis; species Manis pentadactyla. The sequence goes on along the minus strand of NC_080022.1, from coordinate 77,214,360 downwards.
AACCCTGAAACTTCAAAGCCAGAATATCCTGTTTTGGGAATTGCAACCTCCATCTTGGTTGTTTAAAAATGAGCACACATGAAAATGATGTATCAGCATATCTTTTCAAGTCTGTTTTTTTCTGATGAAAATTAATCAACAACCCTCCAGGTATTTATGGCTTAGTGAATATATAAGGAAAAAAAATTAGATCTGTTTAAAAAAAAACATGTTTAATCACAAATCACAGTAGTAAAATACGGCCATGGTTAAAAATTATAACTGGACAGAGAAGTAAAATCAAGAGCCAACCTCTGCAATTCCCATGCAGTACTGCTTTGCAAAAATAAGAGGGATTTTTTTTCTCCCTGAAAATGTCCATGCCTATATAAGACTAGATGGGTATATCCTTCCTACCCCCTTGCCCTTAGGGTATATAGTCACATGTATGTTGCCTCTCTTCATCATTTGTCCATTTGTGTGACAGTAACAGGATCAGATGTTGAAAACAGATTACCCAAGTCTACATATAAGCTGTATCACCCTGGGTAAATTACCTAACTTAATGTCACCTATATAGTAGAATGACAATACTGCCTACCTCGAGTGCCAGTTTAAGGATTAGGTGAGTTAATACAGCAAAGTCGAAAACAGTGCCTGGTTCAGAGTAATCCCTTAATAAATGGTAGCTGTGATCACAGCAGATCTGCTCGCTCCAAAGCTCCAAACTCTTGCCTTTATTCTGATCACATATATTCTCAGCTTTACATTTCCCCTAGCTCAATAACATATATATTTTAATGTGGCATAAGAAGTAAGGTTATACATTTTCTCCCTAGCTGCTCTTTCCTCCAAAGCACCAGTACTTCAAAGGCTGTAACTGCCCTTCCTGAAAGCTTTCAAAACTTGGAGCGAACTCAATCACTTTCTCATTTGGTTTCGCTCCCATGCTCCAGATATATAGAGCCTATTTCAGACTGGTAAGCTGGTATCTGAGCCACACTGCATTTTAGGAATCTTCCAGCTTCAGAAGGGATCGTGACTGGCCAGTTGATCTGTTAAATAATATGCCAAATACTAAGGAAATAACAAGAGGGAGAAAATTACATTCACACTTCTTTATTGGTGCCATTAAGAGTGTTTTGTCATCCAGCTGATGAAACGATGCCATCTCCCCAAGAGCCTCACACCACAAGACTTCCTGGAGCTTTGTCCAACCCTTCACCCCTCTGTCCAGGAGGCTCCTGCAGCTCCCAGGTTGGGGGGAAGCGAGGAAGGCCTTGCTCCCAGGTTGGGGGGAAACGAGGAAGGACCAGGGGCGGCTCTGTGAGGATGTGCTAGGCTAGAGGAGGCGAAAGGCCTGGGTCACTTTCCACAAGAATCTCTGCCTGTGTAAACACCATTTCCATACTGATGTCACCAGAGTAGTGGTGAGCTCCCTCCTTCTACCCACAGTTCGGAGGTCAGGGGACCCACCTGAGCCAGGCTGCAGGTCAGTTTATGCAATGGTCAGCCTTTCATGGTGCTTGCTGCTTGGCTGCTGAGACCTGGACAGTCCTTCCATCTCATCTGCTTCTCCTCACATGTATGAAAACAAACGCCTTCTCTCTAGTATCAGGAAACTGGGGAGGGGACAGCTCTCTTCTGTCTGTCATCGCTCTCCCAGTTGTCTTTCCTAGTAGGAAACTCACTTCTCTCTCTCTGACCACACCCAATCCCTCCTTCCATCCATCCTTTCTCTGGATCTCTCCAGGGTGTCATTTTGTTTCAACAATGGGTATTTGTCCAGCTTGAGACTATCTCACACCCCAGATTATGATAGGAGACTTTTATAAAATATAACCTGAATGAAGTCACTCCCTGGTTGAAAACACACCATATTCAGAACTAAACTCCAAGGCCTACCCAGCCTCAAGGCCCAGCAGAGGCAACTACCCTCCAATCCAATTTCTTTCACTCTTAGTCTGGCTCACCACATCCCAGCCACTGGGTTCCTCTGTCTGCTAACAGTGACAACCATCATGAACTGAGCACACTCAATCCTCACAACAGCCCAGCAAGGTCAGAACTGTTATCCCTGTTTTACACATGTGTAAACTGAGACATGGAGATGGAGGTAAGGTATGGCTAGTGAGGGAAAGAGTTAAGATTGACAGCCCAGCTGCCCAGCTCCAGGCCCTTCATTCTTGGCCATTATGTTGTGCTGCCTTTCTGCAACATTTCAGTTGGGCCGGCTCTTCCCTGCCTCAGGACTTTTGCACGTGCTGTTCATCTGTCTATTACCCTCTTCTCCCAACCCTTCTTCTACTAGATAACTGCTCTTCCTCTTTTGGATTTGAGCTGAGATGCTACTTCCTCAGAAAAACCTTCCAGAGCTGCCACTACAATCACCATCAGTCTAGTTCTCTCTCCATTCTTGTTCTCCATCATAGCCCTCTGTTCAATTCCCCATAGCTTTTCTTATTATTTATGAACATAAATTTTTATTTGTAAGTTTTGGCATATTTATATTACTTGTTCAAAAATATTTGCTGTCCCTTCTACCAGGCCACTCTCTCTAGGGGAATTAAGCTTCCTCACCCCATGGACATTAAGTGTGCCCATAAACTTGCTTTGGGCAAAGAAATACTCTGAGAAAAAACATGCCAGACCCATTGTGTGGTTCTGCCATCACTCTCCCCTTCTGTCACAAGGGGGCATGTCCCAGATAGGACCTGATCCTTCAGCCTTGGTTCAAAATGGAGAGGGGAGGATGCAGAGCTGCAATGGACCCAACATGAACAAAAAGTACTGCTTTGTTGCAGTAAGCCACTAGGAGCTGGAAGTTATTTGTTACTGCAGCATAACTTGGCACAGGCTGACTGATACATGTGCTTAATTATCTCCCCACTACACTCTCTACTCCAGGAAATCAGAGGCTGCTTCTTTTTCATTTTAGGCTCTTTCCTCAGTATCTAGGACTCAACAATAAATAAATGCATCATAAATAGACACACAAACCAGCATTTGAAGGCTACCTTCGGGTGGGTGTTGTATTTCATGCTAAGCAAGTAGCTGTTTATGAAGTGAATCAACTCTCACTTTCCACTCTGTTGTGTCCTACCCCTGGACATTTCCACACCTCTTCCCTTACTCCATCTCCCAACAGATGCATAATTTTGACACTGCTTTTAATATGTATGCAGTTGCTATGTAAGGTTTAATTCCTAGGAGAAGAGATCCTGTATAATAATTGTTTCCATAGGAAAAACAAAGAATTATCTTAAATGTCTTCCTTCCAATAAAGAATTGCTCATCCCCAAATATCCAAGGAGCTTAAAATGACCTGTCATAGTTCTGAATCTGTTTGCTCTTCATTCAGGCAAGGTGAAATAAACTATATATATTGTGGAAAATACTACTGATTATATTTTGAAAATAGGAGAAAATGCACTGGCTTTTGCTGAGGCAGAAATATTTTTTTGTGTTTAAAATATCCCTAACTTCTATAGGTGGATACATGAGCACTTTTTTTTCCCTTCAAAGGGTTTTACTAAAGTTCCCGCATAGCAGAGGACATATGGGCAGAAGAACAATGCTTTCCCCAGAAAACAGCCTAGACGCTCTGCCACTTTCACCATATATCATGGAATCCAGTTGTACTAGAAGCTTCCACCTTCAGCCTGTCTCTGCAGAGGAGATTAGAGACTAGGTCTTACTTATGTTTTGTGTCCCTAGCACCTAATCTAATGCCTAACACATAATAGAGGCTCAGTAAATATTCAAAGTGTGACTGGTTTTGTTGAAATAAATGAGAAACTGGAAGAGCTGGGAAGACTTGGACCGCTTCTCATTTACATGTCTTCCAGAGAAGTTGGAGTCCAGTGAAGGTGATGCGTGGTACACCAGCCTACAACCCACTGTCCCTCCTCTAAACCCTCCTCAGGCGTCAGGGCCTGCCTTCCAACCTCCAGTCAGTGGGACTCCTTCTGATTATTTGGCTCCTGTTCCAAACACAGTGTGGGTATCAGCCAACCAGAACCGGGCTGAGAGGCAGGAGGGAGCTGCATTCCCAGCTGCTCTGCCGTCAGCCCCTGTGAGCCTGGGCCTCATCTGCAAAATGAGTCTGTGGCCCAAATGATCCCCAAGGTCTCCTCCAACCCTGGCATTCTGTGCTCTTTCTGTGAGTGCCCCAGATTTGGGAGGACTGTCTCACCATGGTTTCTTACCACCCAGTCTTCAGAGCTATATGTGCACTATACCAATTAGCTGGGTAATTGTTCCCGAGTACAAGCTTATTCCTAATTAGGCAGTATCTGGGTTCACACTACAGCAATTAACCCCCAAATGGAATAATTGCTCTAGAAAGAACACAGCATAATTGTTTTGAAGCTCCTCCTTCCTTCTCCCACCTGCCCTCGGGCTACAGCAGTAGAGGAACTGCCTGCTGGGGGCTGGCCACTTTCTCCCTGGCCTCTGCAGGGCCTTTGCCGCGTGGTTCTTCATTCATCTTCACAGCTGCTCCTAGCGGCCTTCGTGCTCTCCTGCCTGCTGGCCGGCCCCTCCCCTGACCTAGGATATCGCCGCTCCCACGAGCTCACTGACAGGGTCCCCTCTGTGCTACAGCCCACCTGTGGGTTCCTCAGGGCCACAATCTGTGAATAAAAATACCACTCCAAAACATGTGGACAAGGGAACCAGGAAATGAGGTGGTTTATTTTCAGTCTTCACACGATAGCAGCATTTGGGTTGCACAAACTTAACTGCTTTTGTTTATTTGCAGAACTTAAGAATCTATGGGTAAGAGAGAGGAAGGAATGCTAACATAACCCACAGTTCGTCGATCACACGCTTCTCCAGCAAGCTGCATTTAATACGGCACAAATGGAGCAAGCGGTGAGAATTTTGTTACTAAATTTGTTAAAGTGATTTGTAGGTTTTTAAACTTGAGTATGTTTTTACAGTTTGAGGTAATTGGCCTATTCTAAATAACTGACAACACACATGCACTGTACATTTTTATCTTCCCTTCCCCCCGGCCAAGTGTTTCCTGGCATGCTGACAGCTCCAAGCACACTCAGCCTCAGGGCGGTACACAACAGGCCAGAGGTAACATGACCAGAAGTCTAGGAAATGTGTGCTAGACAGCACCCATGTCTGTGTTTGTGACTTGGCACCCACTTCGGGCATGGGTGAAAGGTTTGTCAGTTAGAGAAGGCAGCCCTGGTAGTAGAGCAAAATGGCTGAGAATTCCATCTCAGACACAAGCCCATTGCATGCAAATTCCTGTTCAGCCAGTAGTCTGTGTGCCTCATTCCATGAAGCCTCAGTTTCTTCAGCTGTAAAATGGGAATGTACTTACCTCATTTGTGAAACAAATGCAGTAAAACATGTAAAGTATCTCACATAGTCCCTGGCACACAGTAAGTGAACAAGTATTGGCAACTGTAAGGACTAAAGTTGTTAACAGCCTTGAATATGAATGTGTTCAGTCCTGCCACCAACTAAATGTACAAATTTGAAAAATGTACTCCTTGCTCAAAACAATTTATTTCTGTTATAAAAAATGGTGACAAACACACAAATCTACAGCAATCAATATGACACCCTCTAGAGTTGGGTACTGCACAGTTGTACAGTCCACATACCTGGAAGCAGTGACCTTGAATAGGTTTTTAGAGAGGGTTAGCACTATGGCTCTTTTTTTTTTAACTTTGTTTTCTTAAGATATTATTGATATACACTGTTATGAAGGTTTCACATGAAAAAACAATGTGGTTACAACATTTACCCATATTATCAAGTTCCCACCCATACCCCATTGCAGTCACTGTCCATCAGTGTAGTAAGATGCCACACATTTACTATTTGCCTTCTCTGTGCTACACTGTTTTCCCCCATGATCCCCCACACCATGTGTGCCAATCATAATACCCCTCAATTCCCTTCTCCCTCCCTCCCCACCTGCCCTCCCCTAACCCTCGCCTTTGGTAACCACTAGTCCCTTCTTGAAGTCTGTGAGTCTACTGCTGTTTGGTTCCTTCAGTTTTGCTTCATTGCTACACTCCACAAATGAGGGAAATCATTTGGCACTTGCCTTTCTCCGCCTGGCTTATTTCACTGAGCATAATATCCTCCAGGTCCATCCATGTTGTTGCAAATGGTAGGATTTGATTCTTTCTTATGGCTGAATAGTATTCCATTCTGTATATGTACTGCCTCTTCTTTATCCATTCATCTACTGATGGACACTTTGGTTGCTTCCATATCTTGGCTATTGTAAGTAGTGGTGTGATAAACATAGGGATGCATATGTCTTTTTAAAACTGGGACCTACATTCTTAGGGTAAATTCCTAGGAGTGGAATTCCTGGGTCAAATGGAATTTCTATTCTTAGTTTTTTGAGGAACCTCCATATTGCTTTACACAATGGTTGAACTAGCTTACATTCCCAACAGCAGTGTAGGAGGGTTCCCCTTTCTCCACATCCTGGCCAGCATTTGTTGTTCTTAGTCTTTTCAATGTTGGCCATCCTTACTGGTGTGAGATGATATCTCATTGTGGTTTTAATTTGCATTTCCCTGATGATAAGTGATGTGGAGCATCTTTTCATGTGTCTGTTGGCCATCTGAATTTCTTCTTCGGAGAATTGTCTCTTCATATCCTCCGCCCATTTTTTAATAGGGTTATTTGCTTTCTGGGTATTGATGTGTGTGGGTTCTTTATATATTTTGGATGTTAACCCCTTGTCAGATATGTCATTTACAAATATATTCTCCCATACTGTAGGATGCCTTTTTGTTCTGCTGATGGTGTCCTTTGCTGTACAGAGATTTTCAGTTTGATGTAGTCCCATGTGTTCATTTTTGCTTTTGTTTCCCTTGCTCAAGGAGATGCGTTCAGGAAGAAGATGCTCATGTTTATATCCAGGAGATTTTTGCCTATGTTGTCTTCTAAGTGTTTTATGGTTTCATGACTTATATTCAGTTCTTTGATGCATTTCGAGTTTACTTTTGTTTATAGGTTAAACAATAATCCAGTTTCACTCTCTTGCATGTAACCAGTTTTGTCAACACCAGTTATTGAAGAGGCTGTCATCACCCATTGTATGTCCATAGCTCCTTTATTGTATATTAATTGATCATATACAGTTAGGTTTATATAAGGACTCTCTAGTCTGTTCCACTGGTCTATTGTTCTGTTCTTATGCCAGGGCCAAATTGTCTTGATTACTGTGGCTTTGTAGTAGAGCTTCAAGTTGGGGAGCATAATCCCCCTTTCTTCTTCCTTCTCAGGATTGCTTTGGCTATTTGGGGTCTTTGGTGGTTCCATATGAATTTTCGAACTTTTGTTCCAGTTTGTTGAAGAATGCTGTTGGTATTTTGATAGGGATTGAATTGAATTTGTAGATTGCTTTAGGCAGGATGGCCATTTTGACAATATTTATTCTTCCTAGCCAAGAGCATGGGATGAGTTTCCATTTGTTAGTGTCCTCTTTAATTTCTCTTAAGAGTGTCTTATAGTTTTCAGGGTATAGGTCTTTCACTTCCTTGGTTAGGTTTATTCCTAGGTATTTTATTCTTTTTAATGTAATTGTGAATGGAATTGTTTTTCTGATTTCTCTTTCTGCTAGTTCATCATTAGTGTCTGGGAATGCAACAGATTTCTGTGTATTAATTTTGTACCCTGCAACTTTGCTGAATTCAGATATTAGATGTAGTAGTTTTGGAAGGGATTCTTTAGAGTTTTTTATGTACAATATCATGTCATCTGCAATCAGTGACAGTTTAACTTCTTTCTTATCAATCTTGATGCCCTTTATTTTTTTGTGTTGTGTAATTGCTGTGGTAGGACCTCCAGAACTATATTGAATAAAAGTTGAGAGAGTGGGCATCCTTGACTTGTTCCTATCTTAAATGAAAGGCTTTCAGCTTCTCGCTGTTAAGTATAATGTTGGCTGTGGGTTTGTCATATATGGCCTTTTTTATGTTGAGGTACTTGCCTGCTATAACATTTTGTTGAGAGTTTTTATCATGAATGGATGTTGAATTTTGTCAAATGTACTTTCAGCATCTATGGAGATGATTATGTGGTTTTTTGTCCTTTTTGTTGATGTGGTGGATGATGCTGATGGATTTTCTAATATTGTACTGATCTTGCATCCCTAGAATATATCCTACTTGATCATGGTGGATGATCTTTTTGATATATTTTTTAATTTGGTTTGCTAATATTTTGTTGAGTATTTTTGCATCTATGTTCACCAGGGATATTGATCTGTAATTTTCCTTTTTTGTGGTGTCTTTGCCTGGTTTTGGTATTAGAGTGATGCTGGCCTCATAGAATGAGTTTGGAAGTGTTCCTTCTTCTTCTACTTTTTGGAGATCTTTAAGGAGGATGGGTATTAGGTCTTCACTTAACATTTGATAAAATTCACCAGTGAAGCCATCTTGTTCAGGGGTTTTGTTCTTAGGTAGTTTTTTGATTACCAGTTCAATTTCCTTCCTGGTAGTTGGTCTGTTCAAATTTTCTTTCTTTCTCAGTCAGCCTTGGGAGGTTGTATTTTTATAGAAAATTGTCCATTTCTTCTAGGTTATCTAGTTTGTTAACATATAATTTTTCATACTATTCTCTAATAATTCTTTGTATTTCTGTGGTGTCCATAGTGATTTTTCCTTCCTCATTCCTGATTCTGTTTATGTGTGTAGACTCTCTTTTTTTCTTGATAAATCTGGCTAGGGGTTTATCTATTTTTTTATTTTCTCAATGAAACAGCTCTTGCTCTCATTGATTCTTTCTATTGTTTCATTCTTCTTGATTTTATTTATTTCTGCTCTTATCTTTATTATGTCCCTCCTTCTACTGATTTTGTTACCCTCATTTGTTCTTCTTTTTGTAGTTTGTTAATTGTGAGTTTAGAGTGTTCATATGGGATTGTTCTTCTTTCCTTATGTAGGCCTGTATTGCAATATACTTTCTTCTTAGCACGGCCTTTGCTGCGTCCCACAGATTTTGTGGTGTTGAATTATTGTTGTCATTTGTCTCCATATATTGCTTGATCTCTGTTTTTATTTGATCATTGATCCATTAGTTATTTAGGAGCATATTGTGAAGCCTCCATGGGTTTGTGGGATTTTTATTTTCTTTGCATAATTTATTTCTAGTTTTATATCTTTGTGGTCTGAGAAACTGGTTAGTACAATTTCAGTCTTTTTAAATTTACCGAGGCTCTTTTTGTGGCCTAGTATATGATCTATCCTTGAAAATGTTCCATATGCACTTGAGAAGAATGTGTATTCTGCTGCTTTTGGGTGGAGAGTTCTGCAGATATCTGTTAGGTCCATCTGTTCTAATATGTTGTTCAGTGCCTCTGTCTCCTTACTTATTTTCCATATGGTTGATCTGTCCTTCAGAGTGAGTGGAGTGTTGACGTCTCCTAGAATGAATGCATTGCATTCTATTTCCCCTTTCAATTCTGTTGCTATTTGTTTCACACATGTGGTTGCTCCTGTGTTGGGTGCATAGATATTTATAATGGATGTATCTTCCTGTTGGATTGACTCCTTTATCATTATGTAATGTCCTTCTTTGTCTCTTGTGACTCTCTTTGATTTGTAGTCTATATTGTCTGATACAAGTATTGCAACTCCTGCTTTTTTCTCCCTATATTAGTTGTATGAAATATCTTTTTCAATTCATTCACTTTTAGTCTGTGTATGTCTTTGGGTTTAAAGTGAGTCTCTTGTAGGCAGCATAAAGATGGGTCTTGTTTTTTTATCCATTCGGTGACTCTATGTCTTTTGATTGCTACATTCAGACCATTTACATTTAAGGTGATTATCGACAGGTATGTACTTATTGCCATTGCAGACTTTAGATTCGTGGTTACCAAAGGTTCAAGGTTAACTTTCTTATTATCTAAGAGTCTAACTTAACTCCCTTAGTATGCTATTACAAACACAATCTAAAGGTTCTTTTTTTCTCTTCCTTTTTTCCTCCTCCATTCTTTATATATTAGGTATCATACTCTGTACTCTTTGTCTATCCCATGACTGACTTTGTGGGTAGTTGATTTAATTTTTCATTTGCTTAATACAGTGGTTTTATTACCTCTGGTGATAGCTATTAAACCTTAGGAACACTTCCATCTGTAGCAGTCCCTCCAAAATACACTGTAGAGATGGTTTGTGGGAGGTAAATTCTCTCAGCTTTTGCTTATCCGGAAATTGTCTAATCCCTCCTTCAAATTTAAAAGGCAAGCTTGCTGGATAAAGTATTCTTGGTTCGAGGCTCTTCTGCTTCATTGCATTAAATACGTCATGCCACTCCCTTCTTGCCTGTAGGGTTTCTGCTGAGAAGTCTGATGATAGCCTGATGGGCTTTCCTTTGTATGTGATCTAATTTCTCTCTCTGGCAGCTTTTAATAACCTGTCCTTATCCTTGATCTTTGCTATTTTAATTTTTATATGTCTTGGTGTTGTCTTCTTTGTGTCTCTTGTTTTGGGAGATCTGTGTACCTCCAAGCCTGAGAGACTATCTCCTTCCCCAGATTGGGGAAGTTTTCAGCAATTATCTCCTCAAAGACATTTTCTATCCCTTTTTCTCTCTCTTCTTCTTCTGGTACCCCTATAATAGGAATATTGTTTTGCTTGGATTGGTCACACAGTTCTCTCAATATTCTTTCATTCTTAGAGAGCCTTCTTTCTCTCTGTTCCTCAGCTTCTTTGTATTCCTCTTCTCTAATTTCTATTTCATGTATCATCTCCTCCACCATATCTAATCTGCATTTAAAATGTTCCATTCTTTGTTTCATTTCTAATACTGTTTTCCATAATGATTGGATCTCTGACCAGATTTCATTTCTGAGTTCTTGAATATTTTTCTGTACTTCCATGGGCATGTTTATGATTTTATTTTGAAATCTCTTCAGGTATAGTCATGATTTTGGTTTCATTTGACTCTTTCTTTGGTGTATATATGATTTTGCTTTGAACCAGTTCCTTTGAGATTTCACATATTTGTATGTGGTGCCCTGTAGTGCCGAGAAGCTCTACTCTCTGGAAGTGCTCAGCCCTGGAGCAATGTCGGGGGTCACAGGGGAGTGGTGTTGGTGCCTGTGGGGAGGAAAGAGCTGTTTGCTGCTTCCCGGCTGCTATGCCTGTCTCCACTGCCAGAACCAGTGAGTTGAGCACACAGTTATAAGCCTCTATGCTTTGCGTTTGTAGTTGCTGTATGCGGACCTTCCCTCTGGCTGGCCTGACTCCAGGGCAGTGTTTGCCAGTTTGTAAGCCAGGTGTGGGCTGGCCGGGAGGAAGGTGCAGCAGGCTGCGTATCACAGAGAGGGGGCCTTGGAGCTGTGTAGTCAGCCAGAGAGCTGGAGGGCCTGAAGATCGTGAAAGTTCCCAACCTGCTGGGCAGAGTGCACCCAGACGATTTTGTCTACCTTTCCTTTCTCCTGAGCAGTAAGCTCTGTGTGATCCTTGCCCCTTTTGCAGCCCTCTCACTGTTAGGAAGTCTCTCAGACTGCCCGTCTTTCTTTTGTTTCAAAACAGCTGGATATGTGTCTCTGTTTTCCACAAGCAGCTGGAATCTCATTCTGTCCAGGTATTCTGCCTATTTTAGCTTTCTAACCCCCCTAATCACCATAGCACCATGCAATGTAGGTTTGTGCTTCCAGAGCAGATCTTCAGAGCTAGGTGTTCAGCAGTCCCAGGCCTCCACACTCTCCCCGCTTTGTTTCTCTTCCTTCTGCTGCTGAGCTGTGGTGGAGGAAGGGCTTGGGTCCCGCCGGGCCAAGGCTTTGGTACATTACCCTGTTCCACGAGGTCTATTCTTTTCTCCAGGTGTATGCAGTCTGGCACAGCCCTCATTCCTGTTGCTCTTTTAGGATTAGTTGTATTAATTATATTTTCGTATTACATGCAGTTTTAGGAAGAGGCCTCTGTCTCAACTCTCACACCGCCATCTTCAATCTGAATCCCCACTATGGCTCTTATAATGCATATTAGATGTTATCCTAAACTATACTCTCCTGCACAGATGTTTAACAGGGATTGCTGCCTGATATGGACTGAATTATGTCCCCTCCAAATGTATGTGTTGAAGTCCTAACTCTCAGTGTGATGGTATTTGGAGATGGGGCCTTTGAGAAGTAATTAGGGTTAGATGAGGTCAGGCCCTCATCATGGAATTAGCTCCACTATAAGAAGAGACCCCAGAGAGCTTGCTCTTTCTCTCTCCACCATGTAAGGGCACAGTGAAAAGGCAGCTGTCTGCAAGCCAGGAAAAAAGGCTTCACCAGGAACTGAATTGACTGGCACCTTGATCTTGGACTTCTCAGCCAAGATTGTTTAAGCTGCCTAGCCTATGATATCTGCTCTGGCTGCCTGAGCAGAATGAGATATTGCCCCTTCTACAAGCTTCCACTGTACTCATATTGCTCTAATGTAACAACAATTACATTGAATTTGAATTGTGTGCTTATTTGTTAATGTTCTCTGACAGACTGTTAGCCAGTTAAGGGACAAGGTCTATATATTTTCTCTTGGAACACTCCCATATTTATATAAATAAGTAAATTTTCCACAGACATTTGTTGAATGAAGAATGAGCTCTGCCCCTTTCTTCCAGCCATCTAAACATTACTGGTGGGGGGGACAAGAGTGTCATGCACTCCCTAGAGTGAGACATCTGTTCCTTGAATTGTTCTCGACAATGGCTGCTGCTTGGTGGCTTTGGAAACATAATGTCATTGAATTCACCTTCATATCCTACTGGATAATGCATAAAAAAGTGAATTGAGTGGGAAAGGAAGAGTTTGGCATTTAACAGAATCTATGTGTGATTAATAAGAAAATTGTTCTGTGGTTGATTTGAGTATTGGTGTAATTCCTAGTTTCCTGCTATAATACAAGCCTTTCTTTGGGGATAATGGAGTAATAAAAATATTATTTGGGGGGCAATATTCTAGCCTAAAACAATACATTTAGAAGAGAATATTATATTGATACATTTGGAGATCTACCAAGCCCCAGTTTGTAACAAATTAAATTATAATAAGATTTTTTATATTGTTATATTTTTCAAGTATTTTACAATTATTATTTTGCAATAAATCTAGACAGTAAATAGGCCTCTATAGGTATGGTAGATACCCATTATATTGTCTGCCAAGCCCTCCTTGCCCTTTCTGTGGGATAGTTTCTGTTATAGAACATTCCTTGTATTCAATGGTAAGGGTCTAGGTAGGGTTCTAACCTTAGAGCCACAGAAGGGCATGTGGCCCAAGATAGGCCAATCAATGCTCTTCTTCAGGACTGTTCCCATGGGAACTAAGGAAGGAAAGCAACTTTCTATCTGGTGTTAGAGTGGAATAAAGGAGGTAGGTAGGAGATGCCTGTGGACATGGATTTCACCTCACAGGGAACTCGATTTGGAGAAAAGAAAGCCAATATATTGAGAGATGCAAAGGCAAGCAATGTTTTGAATTAGATTTCTTTTGTTCTAGGAGATAGAAACGACTTGAAACAGTTGAGCAAACTAAGAGCATTCAGTGATTTATTTTACCAACTGTGGAAAGAATTTTGGTATAAATGAGTCTCAGAAATGACCCAAAGTTAGGACTCAGATGTAACTACTGAGGCCCAGAGAAATTAGATGAGTTATGTAAATTAGATACAAGGAAATGAAAATTACATTTAAAGAACACTTAGTATATGCCAGGCAATGTATTTTATGCTTTCTATTCTTTCTTACAAGAAAGTGTCATTCTCCCCATTTTACAGGTGGAAATGGAGGTCATGCAGCTAATGCTGGCAAAGCTGAGCTGTGAACCTAAGCTGTCTGGCTCCAAAGCTGATGATCTCCTACCACCCAAAAAACCTGAAGTCATTCTGTGGATATTTAACAAAACCAGGTATCTTAAGTATTGGTTAAGTCCTCTTTCCACTGCATCATGCTGCCTGTCCCCAAATCTTTGAGACAAAAGTCTAGACAGATCTTTATAATTTACCTGTGTCTTAATATATATTATCCACCCCTTATCATTTTTTTCTGGCACAGAAGAAAAAATGCGCTTCTATAATCCATCCTCATCTGTTTAAATACTTTCCTGATTAACATGACTACATTTCATACTCCTGAGTAAGGAGTTAGCTGCAAGAGGTATTGATTCTGAATAGAAATCTAACTCATCACTTCTATGTCCCGCCAAATATGATGAAAATGTAACATCACAAATAGTTCCATGTGATACTTTGGCCAAGTCTTCAGCAGAGTTGCTGTGAGACTGCATGTTACCTTTGTGAATAAACCAGCTAGAAGGGAAGGATGGGGAAGGAAGGAGAACTCCAAGGGAAAAATAGAAAAACAGGGAGAGCAAAAGTAAAATTAGCAGCATGAGGAGTGGCCAAAAGAAGCTGTGATCCAAGCAAAATAGCAGCAAATAAAAGAAGAGATGAGTGTGGAGAGCTGAACTCTTAGACCAAAAGAGGAGCTGAAAAAAACCTCAGATCATTCTAAAGAAGAAAAGAAGTGAGCCAATAAAAGTGTTCAAAAATAGTGAAATATGAAGTCATTGGTATTCATGAAGAGAGAAGAAAATTCCAAAGAGAAGACAAAGACCAAATCATTTGAAAAAGTGCTGTGAAATGCCATTTTCCTCTGGAGAAGAGATTTGGGGAAAACTAATAGATACTCCAAATGTGCCTTATTGTTCTGTTGCATTTCCCAGAACACTCCACTGGGTGGAGATGGAAAGTGGGACACACTTCAAATAATTCCTTGCAGTTGTAGTCCAATGACTCTACTAAGCTGATAAAGAATCTGCAGAAAACTTACCACTTGAGTTCTATAAAGAAGGTCAGTGCTCTAAGCTGTGAATGAGTAAATAAAAATGGCAGAAAAAAATGTAGTAAACTGTTTAAGAAAATCCAGTTGTAACTACGAGAGAAAAGTGAAAGGAAATACAGAGAATCATTGTTAACTGAAGGCGAATTTTTAAAGCTGAAAATTAAAACCCAGATCTTTTTGGAATGTGGGGGAGAAGAAAAGATACCCATAGACTGGGTCCAGGTCCAGAAGATATATAGGGCAGACCATGCAGGACCCTAAACTTAAGGATTTTAAAGTGTACCCTAAGATTAGTAGGAAGGCACTACTGATCATAGGGGAAGGGGAGGAAGGTGGGACAGAGAAGTAACATAATCAAGTTCACATTTTGGCTAGCTGGAGCATGGGGACTGCATTAGAAAATGGTTAGGTTAGATGCCAGGAGACCAGAGAGATGGTTAACTCAAATGGTCTAGATAAGAGATGATGGCTGCACAGACTAGGATGATGATCGTGAAGGAATAAGGTGGAAAGATTTGAGAAATATTTAAAGAGAGAATAGATGAGGCTTCATGATGCCTTAGATGCAGAGAATGGGAGAGAAGGTATTGAGGATGAAGGATTAACAAGATGTTATTAACAGGATGTTTTGTCATCCTGTATTAATTAGGACTCTTTAGGTTGCAACTGATACAAAATCTAACTCAAACTAGCTTAGTTACAAAAGGAAAAAAGAAACTTTTCTTTAACTGAGAAACCCAGAGGTACTTCTAAATTCAGGTGCCACTTTATGCCGGGGGCTGAGGTTATGTTATGGGACTCCACCTTTTCCAAATTCTTGGTTCTGCGTCCCTCCACATTGGCTTGGTTCCCAGAAACTGCACGTGGTGGCGAGGTGACAGTCAGTGCCACTACGTCAGTGAGTCCAAAAACAAAGGGGAAGGTTCTCTCCCCAGGAGATGCCACCCCGTCGAGGCTCCATTCCCAACACTTCCACATGAGAAGTCATCGAGTGGGTGGGGCAAGGAGGTCCTTCCCCAAAGGAAAATGAGGGTGCCGTCAACAGAGCAAAAAGCAAATGGACGCTGGTGGCCAAAGAGCAGTGGCCATTCATCACACTTCTCCAGCAGCGCCACATCAGTCTAGACAGGTGCTTCTCTCTTGGAAATCACAAGTTATAAACATGCACACATTCCATTGACTAAAAGCTGGTATAGTTTATAGCCAGACAATTTACCTCACACAATACTTAAGGTTTTCAAAACTTTCTGACATTGTGAAATTGTTCATGGATTTCATCCCTTGCTCAGAACCAAATTACAATTATTTCTATCTCTTTGTTACTCTAAGTGAAATCTTTGAAATGACTTTGAGGCTTTGTTTTATTTCTGAAACAGAATAATAAGCTATGAGTGAAAGGAAAGGAAAGGAGCGACAAACAGCAGCAATTCACCGGAGAATTCCACTTTATTAGGGAAAGGTGCTGGGTTATATAGGAAGGGGCATGAGCTGATTGAGTGTCACTTCTACGGGGCTGGTGGCTATTGGCTAGGTGCTGGGATTAGGGGGGCGAGGGGTGATTGGGCTTCAGGTGGTGCCAGCGGGAACCGAGGACCCGGAAGAGAAGCAGGAAGTTTGCCATCTTATGGGTGGGGCCCCTTCATTCCCCCCTTTCTCCTCTATGGGGTTGTGGACGTTGCTTTCTCTCTGACTGCTTCCTGCTGAACGGGGGCGGAGAAGGGAGTGAGGGCTTGAGGACTGGGAGGAAAGGGTTGATAGGACTCCCCACAGTAAGGACGAGTAGATGTGGACTTCTTCAGGTTGGAAATCAATGAAGGTTCCCTGTAACCATAGGTCGAGGACTTGTTGATTCTAATGGTGCCAAGAGGATACGGGTGCCAGAAGCCAGGCGTCTGCGGCCATTGTTTCCAGGAACAGTTTCCAGCGGAGAGAGGGGTCCATCTCAGCGTGTGGCGAGGAGGTTACGTGAGGGTGAGGGGTCTTCTGTGGCTAAAAGCTGGTAGTTCCTGAGTAAAAGCTGGTTGAAAGTTTGATTAGAGATCTTACCAACTTGAGATTTGATAAACTTTACAAGGCAAGAAGAGACAGGCGAGGAGAATGAATATTACAGGGCCTGCAATGGGCCAAAGCCAGGTAAGGAAGGGGTTTGTTAGTATTGAAGAGAATGGGTTGGAGGAGTAATACTGTGGGTACCGGGAGTTACCCATGTAGTGAATGGCACAAGACCAGTAGGGACATCTCTGTAGGTGTCTGGCCATCGCCTGCAACAGGCTTGTTTTTGGTCATAGAGGAAGCAGAGGTAGGGAGAATAAAGGTAGCTGCTAGTGAACACTTCGGTGGAGGGAGGAAAGTGGAGGTATAAAGGCTCGGAGCAGCCTTTCAGAGGGCAGTCTGATGTGGCAATGAGGGCAGTAATTTTTGTTTGATGCTGTGTGTAAGTCTGTCTCACTTTGAATCGCCATACAAAGGAGGCTGGGGTGGCGGGGAAGACAATAGGAATGAGGAAAAAAAGCAAGAGAGAGCGAGGCAGCAGTAAAGGAGGAAAAAGTCATGATTCGGGTATGGATGGCAAAGGGGGTGAACGGGATTTTGGAGGAAAGAGGACAGTAAGGTCAGGAGTCTGGAGGGAGGGAGACTCTGTAAACTTTTGTAGGTTAAGAGATCCTTTAGGTGATGTGGGGACAGAATGGTAAGGGGCGCCCCGAATGTCAGTTTATGAGCTTCCTTCTGCAACAGCAGTCCAGTGGCTAATGCCCGTAGGCAGGGGGCCCATTCCCGAACTGTGCGGTCTAATTGCTTGGGAAGATAAGCTACTGGGGCAAAGGATGGGCCATAATATTGGCCTAGGACTCCTAGAGCTTGACTGGACCTCTCATGAATGTATAATGAGAAGGGCTTCGACAAATCAGGAAGATGGAGAGCTGGGGCTTCTACAAGGGCTCTACGGAGCTTAATGAAGGAGTGGCGGGGTGAGGAGGATAATGGTTCTTCAGGGGGGCCCTTGCTGAGGTCGTATAGGGGTCTTGCCAACAGGGAGAAGTTAGGGATCCACGCTCTAAAATACCCAGCCAGGCCTAGAAAGGAAAGGATTTCTGTCTTGGTTTTGGGAACAGGCAGGTCAGAGAGGAACCGTTTTCTGTAAAAAATCTTGGGAGGAGGGGTCCAGACGGATAGAAAAAAAAATGTGTCCTTGAGATCTAGGACTGAGAAGTGGGAGGCCGAGGCAGGGATCCGCGATAAAAGGGTGTATGGGTTTGGAACTAAGGGATGAATAGCGACGACGGCCATGTTGACGAGGCGAAGGTCTTGGACAAGGCAGAAAGATCCGGTGGTTTTTTTAACAGCTAATATGGGGGTATTAAACGGGAAGTGGGTGGGTCTGAGGTAATTTTTGTTTAAAAGATTTTGAATGATGGGTTGGAGGCCTATGAGGGCTGAAGTGGTTAGGGGGTATTGGGCCTGACAGATATACTGAGAGGGGTCACATAATTTGATAGGGAAGGAGGACATAGAGCCACAGAGGGGCTTGTAATGTCCCAAACTTTGGGATTTACAGGGTGTATGAGGGTGGAACTGGAGCTTTCATTGGGTAGAGGGGGGTCGTCGGCTATGAGGGCCATCAGAAAGGTAGTACTGGGGGCTGTGGGAGTGGATATAGTTATGGAAACATGGAGGAGAGAAAGGATGTCCCATCCTACTAAAGGGATGGGACACTGGGGCATAACCAGGAAGGAGTGGGAGAAAGGTATGGGATTGTCCTGGATTGTGCATAAAAGGAGGGGGGGGTTAATGGGAAAATCTGTTTACCTCCTACCCCGACTATAGGAGTAATGGCAGGCGTGGTAGGGCCCCGGTATTCTCGCAAGACTGAGAAGGTGGCTCCTGTATCTAGGAGGAAGGAGATGGGGCGACCGTCTACTATTAAAGTAACCCTGGGCTCCTGTTTGGTGATGGAAATGGTTGGGCGAGAAGCCCCCGGGCCCCGTCAATCTTCTTCTGCCAGCCCCACTACAGCAGGCTTAGGATGGGGGTTGTTTGTCCAGCCTCCCCTTCGGGTGGCTGGGCAATCAGACCCCCAGTGGCCCTTTTTGTGGCATCTGGGGCATGGGGTGGTAGGAGATCTGGGGGAGGGACACGCCCTTGACCAATGTCCTTCTTGTCCGCACTTGAAACAAGCTCCTGCAGGGGGCTTGTTTGTAAAGGGGTGCCCAGGTTGTGGTTTTATCAGCTGGGCCAACATTTGGAAATTGGCCTGATCAGCCTTTTGTTTACGGCGTTCTTTCTCCTCCTCCCGGTTATGGAAGACTTTAAAGGCCACTGTTAGGATCTCAGTCTGTGGGGTAGCGGGGCCCTGTTCTAACTTTTTGAGTTTAGCTTTAATGTCGGGGTAGCTTTGAGCTAGGAAGTATGTCATAAGGACATGTCTCCCGTCAGGCGTTTCTGGGTCCAGGCTGGTAACTGTAATAGGGCTTGAGTGAGTCTGTCTAAGAACTCGGAGGGAGCTTCCTCCCTCCTTTGAATTATGTCTTGGAGCTTTTGAAAATCGACTACTTAACGAGCTGCATTTTTCAGACCTGCTATTAAGCAGCAGGCGAAGATATCTCGAGAGCGGAGACCCACGGCGGTGGGGGACTGAAGGGTTCTGGCTCAGTCTGTGGGGGAGAAACAGGTGATGGGGGCAAAGACGGAGGAGGCTCCTGGGACATAGAGGGGGGCTGAAAGGCTCAGGCTTGATCTGCAGGGGGGTGAGGTGGGGGAGGAGATGGTGGGGGAGGAAGGGGGAGGGGCTGTTGTAGGAGAGGAGGGGGAAGGGAGTGAACGGGAGGCTTCTGGGGGGGAGAGACGGCCTGCAGGCTAGGAGAACTTGGGGGGAGGTGGGGGGAGGAGGAGGCGGAAAGCCTCGGTATAGGGAATCTCCTTCCATTTTTTCAGGCGCTGGCAGTAGTTAAAGAGATCACGAGTGATGTTAGGATCAAGAGTTCCCCCTGCCGGCCATTGGCTGTTATTGTCTAGGGGGTATGTCCGCCAATCTCGGGAGCAGTATTTACGGAGAAGTTTTGGTTTTATATCAGGCGTCAGGGAGAGGGTGGCTAGATGCTTGAGCAGGCATTCAAGAGCTGAACTTTCAGGGAGGGATGAGGAGGCTCCCATGGCTAAAGGACAGAGAAGGAGACAAACAGGGGAAGACGAACGGAGACCCTCGGACTGGGAGCAGACCGCAAGGAGACAAAGGGTGTCCCCGGTGATCCTTGGGGGTCTGCGGAAACTCGTATACGAGTCGGTTTCTTAGGAAGTGTGGGTCGTCACCCAGGCTTCTCCAAGAAGGCAGAGCGCCGGAGTCCGAGGTACCTAGTACTAGGAGTTTTCAGCGGAAGGTATTTTCGGCAGAAGGAACGGAAGGGGGGGGAAGGGAGCGTTCTCATCCGCAAAGGAGTCACCTCGTTTATGGCTGTTGGGGGGGGGCCTGAGGGTCTGCCGCAGCCGTGAAGGCCTGAGGTGGGGAGAGTTCCCTCCTCGTCCCCGAGCGTCAGGGCCTTGCTGGACGATCACGGTCAATGGCGCTGCGATAGCTCAGGGAAGAGTGGCCCGCTCCAGGGGAAAATTAACCAAAGGCCAGAGAGGAGTGGTGAGTGTGATGAGCCAGCGCCGGTAAAAGAGGACGAGGGCAAGCTGCTGCTGGTGTCGGGGGAAGACGGGTCCCAGTTGGGGTGTCCCGTCTCCCGGGTTTCGGCACCAATGAAAGGAAAGGAGCGACACACAGCAGCAATTCACCGGAGAATTCCGCTTTATTAGGGAAAGGTGCTGGGTTATATAGGAAGGGGCATGAGCTGATTGAGGCGTCACTTCTACAGGGCTGGTGGCTATTGGCTAGGTGCTGGGATTAGGGGGACAAGGGGTGATTGGGCTTCAGGTGGCGCCAGCGGGAACCAAGGACCCAGAAGAGAAGCAGGAAGTTCGCCATCTTATGGGTGGGGGCCCTTCAATGAGAATTAAAAATGTAGTGTGTGTTTGATATTACACTTCACAGATCCTTTATTTTTGACAAACTGAAGGTCTGTGGCAACCCTGCTTCAAGCAAGTCAGCTGGCACCATTTTCCCAACAGCATCTGCCCACTTTGTGTCTTCTTGTCACATTATGGCAACTGACTCACTATTTCAAACTTTTTCATTATTATTATATTTTCTGTGGTCATCTGTGACCAGTGATCTTCAATGTTACTACTGTGATTATTTTGGGGCACCAACAGCTACTCCCATATAAGATGGCAAACCTACCCAATAAATATGTATGCTCTGACTGCTCCACTGACCAGCTGTTACCCCATCTCTCTTCCTCTCCTCGGGCCTCCCTAGTCCCTGAGACACAACAATATTGAAATTAGGCCAATTAATACCTACAATGGCCTTTACATGTTCAAGTGAAAGGAGGTGTCACTCATCTCTCACTGTAAATCCAAAGCTAGAAATGACTAAGCCTGGCGAGGAGGGCACACTGAAAACTGAGATATTCCAAAAGCTGAGCCTCTTACCACAATTAGCCTTGCATTTGTGAGTGCAAATGAAAGGTCTTGAAGGAAATTAAAAGTGCTACTGCAGGGAACATACAAATGCGAAGAAAGCAGAACAGCCTTATAGCTGATACGGAGAAAGTGTTAGTAGTCTAGAGAGACTTATTCTAGGAAGTTGCCACAGCCACCCCAGTCTTCAGCAGCCACCAACCTGATCAGTCAGCAGTCATCAACATGGAGGCAAAATCCTCTGCCTACAAAAAGATTTCAACTCACTGAAAGCTCAGATGATAGTTAGCATTTTTTAGCAATAAAGTATTTTTTAATTAAGGTATGAACATTGTTTTTTTTTAAACATAATGCTATTGCACACTTAATAGACTACAGTGTAACATAAACATACCTTTATATGCACTGGGAAACCAAAAAATTCATTTGTCTCACTTTGTTGTGACATGCGCTTTATTGTGGTGTCTGGGACCAAACCTGCAACATCTCCGAGGTATGACTCTAGTGTCTTTAGATATTGTGAAACAGATTCACCAAAATGGACAACTCATGATCCAGACAATTTTTCTCTTTCTGTGTAAAAATTTCATTTATATAAAAAGAATTCAGTAGGGCTTCAACCAGCCATCACTTTGTGTAGTGTGTGTTTGATATTACACTGCACAGATCCTTTATTTTTGACAAATATAAACATGTAGACATGCACAGCACAAAGCCCTATGTGATGGGCATCGTTTTTTTTGCTCTGTGTTACGCTCTGTCAAATGGGGTACGTTAGGAAAAGAAGCATTAACTCACAACTTTAAAGTTACAAGTAGGCATTTTGCAGATAGAAAAATAAGAGATATGAGAGCTGTGCACTTAAAAAAAAAACAGAAAAAAAACTCCTTGCTTTCAAAGTTTTAGCTTAATAGGACTGATCTTAGTCCAAACCTTTGTAACAGAAGAAACTTCAGGATGTTTCTCATCATCTGGATCCTCTTCCATTGTTTCTGTTGTCCTGGGCAATAAATTTCAGTATTTGATAAAATAATGGCAGATGCCAGGCTATCCCATTCAGGTATCCCCAGTTTATCTATAATGATTTTTCTCTTGTCAGCTCATTTCTTAAACCTTTGCTGAATCTGGTTTCAATGGTACTATAAACAATCATCATTGCATTGTAAAACTGGAAACTCTCCACTAAAATAGTGTTTTGATCTGGGTTGCCATAGTAATAAGTGTATGCTCCCCTCTTTGGAGGCCTTGTTATATGAAGTATCTGTGATTTGCTCAGAATGGCCCCAGTTCATCTGTCAAAATGGGTTTTTCCTTTTTTAAAATAATGATCTAGAAAATCCCACAGTGGCCACAAATATTTTACAGTCATAACGAGGAGCATTGGAGTAGTGAAGCTTTATAAATCTATGCCATTATTACATTAGAATAAATCATGTTTCTTAGGTATATTAGATAGGCCAGTGCAAGTCTAATTTTAGGTCTGCTGTTCAACAAGGGTGCGGTTGTTTATAATGAAAAGAGAATTATTAAGTGTGACTTCAAAAATGCATCATATGTCAATTCTTGTAGAGAGACCCTGGAGCAAAAAAAATGAAAATTACTTCTTATTTCTATCAAAATACTGCAAATAGCTATTCAGGTTCAAACTTAGTTACAATTAGAATGTGATGAGCAGTGATTTTTTATAACAGCATGATATTGTACATTCCATTCACGTTTGGGTTCAAATTATTCATTAGTAGGAGGGGAAAGAATGAGAAATGCTGCAAATTTATCAGTGTCACCATGAAAAAAATATGATGGTACATTATTTGAAATAAAAATGTTCCAGTCAGTTACAGTAATTTGATACAAGAACTATGATATTTTTTTCCTGCAGGAACAAGAGTAAACAAACACTACATCAACAAGCCAACAATAGAATCCACAAAAAGGTGGAAGATCATTTTTCATCTAAGACAAATGGTTAAGTTGGTTACTTTCTGTAAGTCACTACCAGCTACAGGGTTATTTTATGTAATTCATTGCTGGCTACTGCCTCATAATATCTGATGTGGGAATATTAAAAACATCAGTGGGCGAAAGAACAGGAAGAATCCATCTGTATTCAATGAATTCTAATTAAAAAGTAATTACGGCACAATGAGGTAGCTGCCAACTTTATTCCCTCTTCCCAACCACAAACCACACACACAGAATATTAGTCTTCTGCTATTTGTATCCTACTAAACAAGCAGAAATCCAGGCAGAAACCAGGCACAAATTTCCTTGCATTTTTCAGGTGACTTAGTTTTAAACAGCTGCAGCCCCAGAACACATTCAGGGGCAGAGGTGGTGCACATCTTCTGTTATAATTGACCTGGGCTTTGAGATTTCCCTGTCATGATGTAGCCCAGAATGTTGCATGATGTGAAGACCCTTGTTATTCCTTCACCAGCCGAGCCAAACGGACAAGATCAAGTAGGCCTGGGACTTGGGAAGAAAGGGAAGAAATATTGACAGATAAGTAACCACTCTAGGAAATGACAGACAGCTGGAGCAGTGCCGGGACACTCAGGATTCAGATGTAATCCTTTAACCTCATGCTCAAACTCTGTAATCTTTCAATGAGATGGAAGAGGGGAAGAAAAAAAAGCAAATTGCTTAATCAAAGCCCTTAATATGTGACCAGGATTAGTAACTAAGTCGGAATGACAACCTGGGGGTATAAAAAGCCTTCATAAAATAGCCTCAGTGCTAATGAAGTTGTATCTG
The DNA here is from genome assembly GCF_030020395.1 of Manis pentadactyla. NCBI lineage: Eukaryota > Metazoa > Chordata > Mammalia > Pholidota > Manidae > Manis > Manis pentadactyla. The sequence continues at coordinate 77,190,279 of NC_080022.1, read as the reverse complement.
CAGAGCTGAGAATAAGGAAAAGGTGACCTGACATTTGAGTTGGCGTAGAGACCTTTCTCTATGAGAAAATAGGCTTTCAAAACTGTTTTCTTGACCACTGTCCTTTTTCCTTTGGCTGCCAAGAGGAAGGGCCATAACCTCTGTCCTTCCAGTTGGCAAAGCTCCTATTTCACCCACATTCTATAAAATCTTCATCTAACAGACAACATAACAGGTATCAGTCGAGTTTCCTTCTAAAGAAGAACAGGCTCTGGCATAAGTCACTTCCTGCTGCAGGCATGAAAAGGTGTCAGGGTTCTTCTTCAGAAAGGAAGTGCTAACAGGCTAAAGTGGCATCATCAAATCATGTTACAAATGGGAAATTAAAGCATGGCAGGATTTGTACTGCATCCTTGGAGGCAACCATCATGCTATACTATGAGCTATTGGTACTGAACCTCAGAACTGACATATGAAAAGCAACATGCTTCAGCCCTTTTGCCTACCTCCTCCCCACACATGACCAGTCTTTCATGAGATAAGCCACCACAAGTGCTCTGTACCACTGTAACAGGCTGGGCCCGGCTGGGCCATGGAAGAATAGGTGTATGGGCTCTACAATTGATCTCCCATGGTCTTTCCTCCAAAATTTTCCTGAAATGTAGTAGCTTAAAACAATAAAAACTGAGTGTCAGGAATCTGAGAATGACTTAGCAGAGTGGTTCTAGAATATGGTTTCTCAGGATGCTGTAATCAAGCTGTCAGTCAGGGTGCATCATGTGGGGCTGGAGAAGATGCTTCTAAGAAGGCTCAGTCACATGGCTGTTGGCCCCAGTCCTCAGTCCCTCACTGGATGTTGACTGGAAGCCTCAGTCCCTTATCACCTAGATCTTTTCGCACAGCTCAAGACCTGGCAGCTAGTTTACCCCAGACCAAAGTGATCTAAGAGCAAGAGAGTAGGAAAGAGGTGATGTGTGTCTTGTTTAACCTAACCTTCTCAGGGCATTCTATCACATCTGCTGCATGTACTTGCTCACCCAACACTAACCCTGAGATAATGCAGCTGACGACTACACAAGAGGGTGAACACCAGGAGGCAGTACTCCCTGGGGGCCATCTTGGAGGTTGGCTACTAGTTGTGTGATGAAATACGCATGAGGCATTTGGTTATTTTGACATAAGCCAGGAGAAATGACGTTGATAAGCTGGCTGTTGGGAGATAGAATGATATGTAAATGTTGGGTATTGTTACCTTCCACTTGCTGAAGGATTCTCTCACCAGAGAGGCAGAGGAATAAATGGTTCAGTACACAGGCTCTGGAGCTGGACTGCCTAGATTTGATTCCAGGGTCTTCTTGGGTCTCTGTTTTCTCATCTATAAAATGGCAATGGTGGTAGTACCCTCTTCACAGAGTGTCGTGTAGAGTCAGGTATACAGTAAGAATCACATAAATGATAGCCACCATTACTATTGCTTTAATAGTCTACTAGTAATATATGTGGTGATATATATGTAGCTATTTTCCATATAGCATCCTTGACAGATGACCATATGGACTCTCAGTGCTGGGCAGCTCCTTACTTCCCAGGGTGACTCCTTCCTGGTGTTCAACAACCCCAGGACTAAAGCGTCCTTGGTGTCCTGGTAACTGCCACTCAGGAGCTCCTTCTGTCCTCTAGATATCAGTTTAGCTCTCTCTCATGAGATAGCTCTTTACATATTTGAAGGTAACTACCATATATCATTATATCTACTAACATTTACTAAGTACCTGTTAGACAAACTAGACTCTGGGCTTCATGAAGCCAAAATCCTCTAGGTTTGCTCCTCAGGGCAACGCTAGCACCGAGCATGGGATCTGGCATGTACTGCATGTTCAAGTGGAATAACTGAGAGGTGAATGACTTCTTGGTCAGTCCATAGTTAGGACATTAGTAAGAGTTTCCTCAAAATTAAGACTGCTTTGTCATTGAAGGAAATTTGTGGCAAGTTAGGAGCAGAACAATAATTCAATTTGATTTAAACATTTACTAAAGGGTTTCTAAACTCCAGCTGCTGCACTAGGTATTGGAGATACATAAAGAATAGAATATGGTTCCTCCATTAGTGATTTATTAATGCTGCTGAAGAACAGGCCATTTCAAGGAAAAATGCCCTGGGGATATCTGTCTGAGAAGATCCTCTGTCTGGAAGGAGAAGGCTTAGTCAACATCTAGAAAATAGACCAGATGGTACAGAGCTCAGAAGTCTGCTCAGCACTGGGCAGAACAGGAGAAAAGCAAGAGAGATATAGTAGAGATTAGGAAGGGGAGAGTCAGAGACAAAACACGAGGTGGATACACTGAAAGCTGGTTCAGCAAAAATTCAGTGAACCTAAAGCATTTGCTAGGTTGTTACTTGCCTTTGTGGCTTAAGAATCTTTGATGGGACAAGGTCTGTGACATTTAAGTTACCTGAGCCAGACCAGAGTGTATATTGCAGACTTGTAATTATATAATGTAACAGTACCTCTCTGAAAATTCAAATAAAGACACATAACATAATTGATGAACTTCACTGATTTTGCTAGAATGCATTTGCATAATGGCAGGATTTTAACCTTCCAGATATTTTTACTCTCTAAGGAGTCTCACAGGTGAACAGGGACATGTCTGATCATGGTCTTCTGCTTTGAACTCTTCATAGGCCTTTTGAAGAAGCATGTCTCCACTGTGGCTGCCAAGTCCACTTGGGGCAATGTCACAACCCTGGCTCTCTGATGGACACAGCAGGCGCTGTGGCCATGTGCTGTTGCTCCATGGTTTTCTCCCAGATGGGCTGAAGGTCCCTTCAGCTCTGTGTAAACCTTCATCATATGGGCTGCAAACTGTTTTAGTCCACAGTCTCACCAAGTCCAGCTTGCAAAGGGTCTCCCAGCTTTGGCCCATAGACTCTCTCTGTGGAAGTCAGATCTAATTCTTTGTTGGCCTGAATGAAGAGCAGACATCACAGTGCTTTTTCTGAAACCAGTGCAACACCCAACATTTATGTTATCATTCTGCCTCCCAACAGCCAGCTCACCATCATTTCTCCTGGCTTATGTCAAAATAACCAAGTGCCTCATGCATATTTTATCACACAACTTGTAGCAGCCTCCAAGACGGCCCCCAGTGAGTCCTGCCTCCTGGCGTTCAGCCTCTTGTATAGTCGTCAGCTGCATTATCCCAGGGCCAGTGTTGGGTGAGCAAGCACATGCCCTGACAAGGTTAGGTTAAACAGGACTCCATCATTCTGTCTCGGGCTCTTTCCTCCTCTCTTTCTCTTAGATCATTTTGCTCTGGGGTAAACTAGCTGCCAGGTTTTAAGCTGTACAAAAAAGGTCCAGGTGATAAGGAACTCAGGCTTCAGCCAAAATCCAGTGAGTGACTGAGGACTGCGGCCAACAGCCATGTGACTGAGGCTTCTTAGAAGCATCTCCTCCAGCTCCACATGATGCACCCTGACTGACAGCTTGATTACAGCATCCTGAGAAACCGTATTCAAGACTACTCTGCTAAGTCATTCTCAGATTCCTGACACTCAGTTTTTATTGTTTTAAGCTGCTACATTTTGGGAAAATTTGCCATCCAGTGATAGACAACAAATTTTTTTAAAAAGCTGGAGGAGAGGCAGTGGGGGATCAGTTGTAGACCTCACACACCTCTTCTTCCATTTATGTACACATAGGTAACAATTTTAGAGTTGACTTATTTAAATATGGCCTTTAACTGCATCTGAGCCAACATTAAGAATGGAAATTAGCTTTTTAAAATAAAACTTCCTTTTATAATTTTTTTTCTTTCAATTGCTTCTTTTACCTAAAGGCTAAATGCAACTGAGGGTTTTGAATTTTGGAAGTGTAATCTGCTTCATTTTGGCTTCAAGCTACATGCATACAGAGAGGTGGCGATACGCGTTTACCCACAGGATGCACTGGTTATCTACAGTAGTGCTCCCACAGCAGTTACTTGACATTTTTCCCCATAAAACTTGTTCCTCCTTTTGTCTTCCTTATCCCAGAAAAAGGCATCTTCGATGCAGTTGCACAAGCCAAGAATACAGTAGCTCTCCTTGGTTTAGCTCTTCCCATATTCTCCACACCAGCCCATTAGCAAGTCCTGAGGACCCTGCCTCCAATGGGATCCCAATTCTGACCACCTCCCTCCACCACCACTACCCTTACCCAGGCCAGCAGCATCTCCTGCCTGGGATCCTGTAATGGCCTTCCTGCTTCCACTCTTGTTTGCTATAATCCTTCTGCATCCAGAGTGACTTTTTTAAATTAAACATAAGTTTAATCATGTTACTCTCTGCTTAAAATTCTCCAATGGCTTCCCATCACATTTAGTAAATATTGTAAACTCCTTACTTTGGCTATGAAGCTTTTGTTGTTCTGACCCTGATTACTTATTCTACCCCTCTCCTTCACTCTCCCCAGCCACTCTGTTCTTTTGGTCTACTCCTAATGGTCACCAAGCCTGTGCCCACCTGGGAGCCTCTGCACTAATAGTTCCCTGTGCCAGAATGTCACTCACGCTCATCCCTGCATGTTCATGTCCTTTCGATTCCAAGCTCAGCTTAGATACCGTTGCACAGAGAGGCCTCCCTTGACCACCTCATCTGAAGCCACTATTTACATCCCATCACCTTATTTTAATTCTTTCCTTAGCTATTATATGTTCTGATTTCTTTCTTTCTGTTTTCCTCTCTCTCCTGTTTTCTTGTCTGTCTCCCCGACCAGAATGTCTTGTTAGCTGCTGAATCCTCAGCTCCTGAAATGATGTCTGAACACATAGTGAATGTCCAACAGATATTTGTTGAAGAAATGAGAGCATGAATGATTAGTGGCACGAGACAATGGATGCCCATTCCACTGACTTCTACTTGTACCCAAACCTTCCTGGTTTGAAATGGATAATGTCAGGCTTTGCGTGTCATGATAATTAACAGTGAATCCAGCTCTGAGGTCTTGTAGCCACTGAATAAAAAAAGCCTAACTCTCAGGGCAGATTTGTGAACATGTGTGAAATCAAGCATGAGAAAGAAACCAAGACTTTCTTGCATGGATCTAATTTGTGAAGATAACTGCTAAGAAAGTAGAATAGGCTGGAAGGAAACACAAGGCTTAGGCAATTCCCCGTTTGCTCTCAACACCATTAGCCCACTGTCTGTCAAAATGCTGTCACTGAGGCAGCCGGAGCCAGAAACTTTGGGCTCAACTTTTATAAATTAACACTGTGAATGCCTTATGATCTTGTGCTGGTAGTGAACTGTATTAGTATTAGCCAAATTTACTGACACCAGATGAAACGAATGAATCAATTCTTTTTTCGTGACGTCACTATCATGGATAAAACTCCAAAATATTTCAGTCAACAGTTTCTTAAGCACCTACTATATTGTAACCATTTTCCTTGGTATTTTTACAAAAATATTATTTAATTCTCACTCTGTCCCTATGTTTACCCATTGGGTAAATCTTTTTCCCCAGGAGCTCAAATCACTTCTCGAGGTCACACAGTGCTGCATAGTTGGAGCTGGAATTTGAACCCTGACCTCTTAGCTATTAAGCTCTCACTTTCTGGATTGTCCCAACTTCCTGGTCATAATGTAGCATGTTATACAGACCCACCAGGAGGGTTATAATTCTCAGTGTAAACTACTCATTTTGTATTTTGATGTGGACAGCAACATCTGGGGTGTCTAGTCAGTGGGGAGAACACCCAAGAGTCCAGTCACTTCTAGGGACAATGGTGCTTCATAATTTCTGGGCTCACAAAGCTGAGCACTGGACCTCATGACTACCCCCAAGCCGGCCATTATTTCTGTACCTTCACTACAGATCAGGATTCACTGTTAATCTGCCCACAGCAGCCCCCTCCCCTAGCAGTCAGGGTATGTCTGCTCTTACGGAGGGAACTTCATTCATCATACCTTCTTAAATCAGTTTCACAGTTTAAAAAATTATGAGGGAGTTTAGTCAGTGTTTTAAAAAATAAAGCTTTCAAACGTTATATTTTCCAATATCTCTTCTTTTGAGACTGAAGTGGCACCAAATGTCAGACAGGTGAGGGGCGAGGGGAGGAGATTAAGCCCAGTAAGGCTGCTGGCCCTGAGACACCAGTCATGGACCTGAGACTTGTGGACTGCTGCTCAAGCTCCACCTTCCCCTGGGCCCACCACACCCACAAACTCTCCCAGAGAGGACAGTGGGTATAAGCCGACTCACAGAAGGAAAGGCAGATTTGAGTGTTCCGCCTGTATAATGCTATGAATTTACATGTATCAACCCCGTTCCACTCCGCCCTTTGGCAGTTAGCTAAGACTGCATTTTAAAAAGTACACATTCCCCACGACTGCAGAAGAAAACCTTTTAAAACAAAGACCCATCAGCTTGCAGACAATAGGAAAAATAATCTTCTGTTCACAATTGTGGAAACATCAGTGATCTCAAAGGCAGTTTAATGGTTCATTCAACCACTGATGATAAATTATACTTTGAAAAAATAGTGACCATGTAGAAAGGATTTTAATGACAGGAAATGCCATTAACTGAGAGGACTTTAATTAGGCAATACAAAATGATTCTTTAAGTGTTTTTATGAGTCACCAAGCATTGTGTTCACTAAATTATTTGAACAGCAAAAAGTCGTATGTTTTACAACTTTGCTAAAATTTTGAACTTTTCATCACCTAGAATAAAATTGTCAAGTTTTATATAAAACTGGTTTAAGAGGTATGTACAAAAGTATGTCATAGTTACTATAAGACACTTATGTACAGTATTTGATAATACCATTTTTTAAAAAGTCAGAAATTGAACTGGCTCCATCTTCTATTTTTAAAAATAGTTTGAGAGTAGGAATCAGGCCCATGGATTCTGGTGGCCCAGGAAAGGGGACACTTTGACTGTCAGTAGATAGAGTGCAGGTACATGACACTAAGCTCAGCAACATTTCCTCAAAAAAACACAAGGTTCCCATAAACTACATTTGTAAAGGGATTACTTTGAGCTGCTCACTGAATACCATGAAACCCTTTTGCTGACTCTTAGTATTTCCCACAGCATCCAAGAAACACCCAGGAAAGACACAGGAAAATGACTTAAGGAAATTACTAAAAGCTTTGTTTTGGTCTTCCTCAAGCCAATTACAAAATCAAAGAAGTATTTAAACGGAAACATTGCAGAAAAGAAATAATAAGCATGTTACCAATTGAGTGGAGTGAAAATTAACAATGCAAAATGTCTTTAAAACTAGAGGGGGAATAAGCCTTAAACAGGGTGTTTCTGTTGCAGACAAACTTGCTTAAAAGTGTTAGCATTTAAATGGTCACACCTTGGCTTTGAACTTAACACTCCATTAAGGGGCTGAGGGAGCTCACACCTCTCTCTGTGAAGCCTTTCGCTCCTGTTGAAGCCCAAGGAAGAGAAGGGAAGGAGAGCAGAGGAGGCGGTCGGGAGGTGCAGCACAAAGGGAGCCATAGCAAGGTAGCTGACGGGAAAGGTGAGGGTCCTAGTTATGCCTGCTGTCCTGGCACCGTAGTAACTGCTGCTTTTACTCCCCAGACTGTCCCCATTTAGATAATAAATTATGTGGTCACCCAAATAGGGTAGAGAATGTCCAAAAGAATAGTGGTGATATTTATTTATTTGTGAATAAAAGTGGAAAAACAACATTTGTTCCTTTAGATGATATGCTTTGGTTCAGGTATTTCTATATCATTTCACTGCTAAGGCCAAGTATTCCTGCCTGCAAGTAGAATCAAAGAATTTAAAAAGAAGTGTTCTGGAAAGGGCTCCTTAGAGGATATATGGTTGCCATTTTGCAAATGAGAAACTGAGGCTCAAACAAGTTAACTTGCCTAAGACCTCACAGCTTGTTAATGGAAAAGCTGGAACTCAGACCTAAGTCTCCTTAATGTGAAGTATACATTTCCACGGAGCTAAATATTTTCAGGTGTGGAGATAATATGCTCACGATGGAGGAATAAGGTACTAAAGTTGTGATAATTTACACAGATCCCTTATGCAGGTCACAGGGCTCAGAGATCAGCAGGAGGGGTTGAGGGACATGGAAGACAAGCACTGGCACTAGGGAGGAAGTTTGGATGGTCACTGATGATTCAGTAGGGGCGGAGAACAAGAATTCTCAGAATAAACAAAGGCCAGGAATCAACATTGGTTCCTGGCTTAGCAATTTACCAGCTGACTGATCCTGGTCAAAAGTACTTGAGTATCTTTAAAATTTTCATTCCTTCATCTATAAAATGGGTATAAAATTAATATTCACCTGCAATGACTGTTGTGAAGATTAAATAAGACAGTATACAAAAAGCACTGAGCCCACGGCCCGGCACAGTCACGCAGTGAGTGTCGGCCCTCGTCACCGCCACCGTCACCTCCGTCACCACAGCCATGATCAGCAGCACTTCCCTTCTCTTCTCCTTGTCAGACCTCCTTTGAAAAGCAGCTGATTTCACAGTCCTACTCGCTCTTCCTCTTACATAAAGCTCTACCTTAATCTCATTTGGTTCTACACAGTCACAGAGAGAGTTATTATCATTCCTTTTTGACAGATCAGGAAGTAGGTTCAGAGAGATTAAATAATTTCCTAAAGATGTCACAAGCAGTAAGTGAGGGAAGCAGAATTCAAACCTAACTTTTCTTATCCTTTCAATTTGCCTGTTCCTGATAAGAAATTATCAAGTGGAGAGCTGAGATGAAGAGTGAGGAGGAGAAAAGGTAGCCAGGCAGTGGCCCTGCCTGGAGGGTACGTGTGTTGGGAAAGTAACACTAGGTAGACCACTCTTTTCCCCATTATTCTACAGGGATTGTTCATATACAATCAAGATTTTTTTTTCCCTATACAGTCAAAGGGTGTGAGCTTAAAATCTGTAGACAGTGTGCACTCAGACTTCAGAAACACAAGAGGTGACACTTAGCTCAACAGAAAACATCCTGATAAGAACCAGAAAAGAAAATCAAGCTGAGACAGAAGCCCCGTTTCTTTGAGGTCAGTACCTGCACTGAGCCATGGCCCAAACAAGTGAGGACACACGGACACTCAGGAGTCTCTGGGGCACTCTGCTGTTTTCAAGCCCTTCACTTGGGTGGAAACCAGGTCAGGGACCCAACTTCTTTGTGGTTCGTGCTTCTCCATCATTTGGATTAATCGGTCACCATTAGACCCTTCCTGTGAAATAAGTCTTTGTACTTATCTGGAGTCATTTCTAATCAGACAAATAGGACTTCCAATGAGGAGCAGAAAAATTCTGCTAATAAAAGCTAATTAGTAAAAACACAAGCAAAATAGAGGCCACGTGACTGACATCCTTCTCTAGTCACATACCTCAGAACGCTCACAGTGAAAAGACCAAGGCTCCTCACATTCCCTGGGATTCCGCAGGGGCTCTCCGGTTAGGTCTCCAGAACACTGTCTGTATCACCCAGTAATTCAGTAATTATGAGTGCATGTCTAGATTCAAACAAACCTGAGTTTGAATCTTGTCCCTGCACCTACCACCTTGGGACACAGACAGGTGTTTAAGCTCTAAGCTGTCATTTCCTCACACATAAAGTGGTGGTAATAATACTAACCTCATAATGTATGCAGTCTCATACTTAGATCTGTCCTGACACATAATAATTGCCAAGTAAGTGGCAGCCATCCTTGCTTACATTCTCGCTGAAAAGTGTCCCAGTGTGGCAGAAGAAAGCACTTCCCACAATTCTCCCAGCCCTGTAGTCACCTCCCTCTTTGGGGTATATCTACCAACTTCATTTTTGGTCCACCTGTGGCTGCAGGGTTAGGTAAACAAGTAAGGTAACATTGTCTTTCTTCCTACAAGCTTGAGGGTCCTTTTTCTGACTATACCCTGATTATTAATTGTATCAATTAACTCATGGGAACTGTTCATTAAATCTACAAATTACACCAAACCAAGAGAACTGGCAAACACATATAAAGAAAGAATTTCATCCAAAAAAAAAAAATCTCCAAGAATTTTCAAAATGAATAGAATCTAAAATGATGGAATATAATTAGGGCAAGTATAAACTCTTTCGTTTGAGTCCAAACAAACCCCAGATGCACAAGGACTAGCTGAGAAAAAAAAAAAAAACCTTAGGCTTTTTATTTGAAAGTAAACTCAATTCAGTTTACACTGTGATATGTCTACCCAAAGGGTAGATGTAAATTTGCCTAATAAGTAGACACATGACGTGTACCTTAGAATGAGGACCATCGTCCATTCAGTGATACTTGGTCAGACAGACCACCAGATCTGGCACAAGGTGACAGATTTTCTCCTGTTATCCTTATTTCAAGAATAAAAGAAGGTAGTGAATTCCATACCATTAAGACTGTTCAAGCATCAGCTGAATGAAGACTTGGTTGGGGCATTTATTACTAAGAAGATTCAGATATCAGATGTATGTTTGACTAGATGCTAGTAAGTTCCCTTTCAAATAGAAAGCATCCATCTAGTAGTTTGGCAGCTCATAAAGCCAAGAATCTTCTTATCAGAACACACATTTGATCTCCTTTTGATTTCTCAAGGAAGCAAGCAAATAGATAAGAGTCCAAGGTCCCAGATGTAGATTTATTTGTTATTATGAGTAACGAGCTTCCCTGGGTCTGACTACTCTCATTACTCCAAGTTTGGTTTTTCACAAGAAAATTGCTTTCCAAAAGGAGGTATGATCCATCTTCTCTAGGTCCTGTGGATATCTTAGTTGTTTCCTCTTATGAACTTGTGTTCAGCTATCCCTGCCCTTTTGAATGTCCCAACATCCTCTCTCTACCAATCCATCACCTACTTTATATTCTGGCTTCATGCTGGCCTCCTCTACAAGAACTTGCTGGTTTCTTATATTCTTCTAAGCTTCTCAAGGACTCTGTGTAGTACACCCACATGTGCTTACATATTACTTATGAGTCATTCTCCAGTTGTTTCATGTTTCTGTGAATCTCCAACTAAACTCTAAACTCCTAGAGGGCAGTGAACCTCTGTTGATGGAGATAAAAAGGAGAAGAGCTCTGGATTTTCCTAATGATCACAAAATACGGGGCACAAAGCAACCACTGGGGGCCTAAGACCCATCAAACAACAGTGAAACTCCACTAGGATTAAGGTTATATGGGGCAATCTAAATTTTGGAAGATCAAAGACATTCACATTCTGTTCTGAGTAGTTCAATAGTCTTTCCAAATCACCAGAATTGCAGACATAAAAGTTTCACTAGCCACTAGCTGTAGCTGAACATATCATAGGTTACTTCAAGTGCAATTTATTTTTAATAGAAAAATTGATTCTGGAATGAAGCATGAAGTAGTCTTTTTTTTTTTTTTTGGTAGTAGACTAACCTTTCAAAGAATAGCATTCTTGCCCTAGAGAGGAACATAAAAGTTTAAAAGGTTATTTTCCACATTACACATAACCCACAAGTTCACCTTTCTTATCTCTTTGCTAGATCTGCGCTCAGGATGCCTGTGGTGCTAACTCACTGAAAATATCGGCTCCATTAATGCATGATTTACTTCTCTTTACTTGGCAAAGTAAAGATCCTTCTTTCAAAGCAAATTCAAGTTTTTGTATTCATTACCTTCTCTGTGATGGCGTGGAATGTTCTCTTCCAAACAAAGCAAGTGTTTTACTGAAGACACGTCTTCCCTGACGAATCCAGAGGACTGGTTGCTTCTTGATGTAGTTCCTATGGCATTTTTTAGCTTATTGTTTTCCTTAAGATTATCATGGCTTTTCCTAATTATTTGTTTACATTGTTTCATCCATTCCAAATGCCAACTCCAAGAGAGCAAAAATTCTGTCCTATCTGTCTATTTGCAACCTCACATTGTGGTGCTACGGTACACCATTCAGATTCCTCTTAGGACAAGGCTTTCATCCCCCTAGCTTCTGAGATTCCTGTCTGCTGTCAGCTCACAGCTGAGTCTCTTTTCTGGAATTGCACACAACTGAATAGACCACTCTGACCAAGCATTCTCAAACTCTCATGTCCAAACCAGTCAGTGTGAACATATGAAGCCCCAGCCTCATTGCCTCAATTCAGGATAACTCTGAGGGCTTCCCCTGCCCCCAATATCTATCTATGCTTTTAGACAAGCCCTTATTTGAAAGTGCATCACAGCTCAAATTCTGCTTAACTCTTCTTCCCATCCCTGCTTCCCCCACTTCCTCACAGATGTTGTTCCTGAGAGCCCTCCCATAAATGTCCTGCACACAAGTCTCCATCTCAAGTCTGTTTCCCAGAGAACCAAATTTAATACACCCCAGATCCTAGCACAGTATTTAGTACACAGTAGGTATTCTAGCAATATTTAGTAAAAGAATGAGTAAATGAAGTATACAGGAAATTAACAAATAATAACAATTGCACATTCCAATATTTCACCCACACTGCCCCCTCTACCCCATTCTCCCTAAAGTTATGATCCTTGGCAGTCAATGTAAACAATATTAATTGAGCTTCTGTGTGCCAGGCAATGTGCTAAGTGCTAGGGAGTCAGAGACAATTCAGACTCTCTTTTACTGTCAGCATCCATGGCTGGAAGGATACTGCCCCACCTGCAGCACAGCCAGGCCTTGTGTTCCTTGCAGATAAAGACTGTTGTAGTGTTTCCATTCTTATCTGGGGTATAGAATTTCATTCCTAAGCATTTTATATTTACTCCTAGCTTTTCCTGGGCAGCAACTCATGAATACTCTGAGACTTAGAGAATGGAACGACTATGATACTTCACCTTGAAGAGTGTAATTGATTCTTATTCTTAGTTTTCTCTTTAGAAAATAATTTTTAGAAGAAGGGGAGAGGCCAAGAAAGTATCCTAAGAAGACTATATTTAGCAAAGAGGGGGACAAAGTAAGTAAATCAAGAGCTTCCAGGGATGACATTATTAGGGTTAGGAGCTAGAAAGCCTAAAAATCCAATTGTTAGAGTAAAAAATTCCTATATGCAGAGGACAGAATATTTTTGGGTCAATGCAGGCAGTGCAGGTTCCAAAACTCTAACCAAGGCATAACTAAGCAGGAAAGAAAAGTATAGCCTAATCAGCAGAATCAAAATATATGAAACAAAAATATGGAAACAAAAAAAAAAGTCTGTGTTTAGACTAGAAAAAAGGAAGCCACAAGGGAGGTGTCAGTAAAGGCCTAGTGAAAAGTCAGAAATCTCTCACCCACCCAGCAGCAATAAGGAGCCCGTTCCTTGACTTAGTTGTCAGTGGAGTCCAAGTGCTGGTATTAATGAGCTTCCATGATTCCATGAAGCTAACTTTGAATTTAATTTACTTTTGCACATCATAGACATGTAGTAAACTTCTTTCAGTTTGCCAGATTGGTGTCAGAAGAAGTATACTGAAACAGAAGTTTAAGTAAGATCAGAATCTCATAGCATAATAATAAAAATTTCCAAGTTTCAATTAAAAATCTCTTGTCATATCAAGAACCTGGAAGACACATGAAACTGAGTGGAAAGACAACCAATTGATGCCAATACTGAGACAAAAAAGAGACGTTAGAATTACCTGACAAAGATTTTAAAGTTCATATAATAAAATATTCAATGAACAGTTATGAACACGCTTGAAACAAATGAAAAAATCTCAGCAGAAAAAAAAGAAAATCTCAGAAAAGAAGTAGAATATACACAGAAATAATACAACAAATGAAATTAAAAACTCAATGAATGAGCAGAGAAAAGAATCAGTAAACTGGAAGATAGAATAATAGAAATCACCCAATCTCTATAAGAGTTGAAAATACATAGAAAACAAATTAATAGAGCCTCCAGGACAGGTGAGACATCACAAAAATATCTCACATTTTTGTCATCACAGTTGCAGAGGAGAAAGCAGGACTGAAAAAGTAATGGAATAATTTATGACAGAAACTTACCAAATTGTCAAAAGACATAAACCTACAGACTCAAGAAGCCAAATGAATTCCAAACATGATAAATCTTAAAAATCTACACAAGGCACATCATAGTCAAATTTCCAAAAACTAAAGTCAAAGAAAACTCTTAAAAGTATTCAGAAATAAATATAGCTATGAGGGAATAACAATGAGAATGGCAGCAGATTCTCCTTTGAAACCATGGAGGCCCAAAGGAAGGGGCATAACACTTTTCAAGTATTTAAAGAAACTAGAATCCTATACCCTGTAAAATATTCTTCATGAATTAAAGAGAAATCAAGACATTTACACATGAAGGAAAATTAAAAGAATTTGTCTTCAGCAGATTTGCCTTAAAATAATGGCTACAGAAAATTCTCTAAACAGAAAGGCAGTGATAAAAGAAGGACTCTTATGAGATCAGAAAGAAAATCCACAATAAGCAAAGATGGGGATAAATACAATACCATTTCCTTCTCCTCTTGAGTTTTTCTAAATTATGCTTGATGATTGAAGCAACAATTATAATACTTTCTGGTGTGGTTCTAAATGAACAAATGTTTCATTTAAGACAACTATGTTATAAATGGGGGATAAGTGCTACTCAAACTGGGGGAAGGGTAACACCAACAGACTGTGATGAATCATGTATACATAATATAATACCTAGAACAACTACAAGAAAAGCTATACAAAGAGATAACTCAACAACATTATAGATGAATCAAAACGGAATTCTAAAAAAAAGTTCAACAAAATCACCAGAAGTAGGAAAAAGAAAACAGAGAAGCAAAAAGCAGAGAACAAAAAACAAAAAATAAAATGCCAGATTTAAGCCATAACATATCCATAATTATAATGTAAATGGTCTAAATATACTAATTAAAAGATTGACAGAGTGGATTAAAAGCCATGACCCAGTGCTATGCTGTCAACAAGATATGCACATCTGGTATAACAGTATGGGTGGGTTAAAAGGCAAATGATGGGAAAATAAATATCATACACACATTAATCAAAGGAAAACTGAAGTGACTATAGTAATATCTAGTATCAGTAGACTTTAAAACAAAGAAAATTGCCAGAGACAGAAAGGAACATTAAATTATGAAAAGAGGGTCAGTCCACCAAGAAGACACAGAGATCCTAAATATTTATGTAACAAGATATAAAATGAGTAAATAAAAAACTGACGGAACTGGAAGGACATACAGACAAACCTACATTTATATGAAGACTTCAAAACTTCTCTTCCAACAATTGATAGAACAACTAGACAGAAATTCAGAAAGGATTGAAAGAAATCAACACCATCATCAATCAATAGAATTTAATCTATATTTATAGAACACTCCACCACCAACAGCATAAACGTGCCATGTAATATATACCAAGATAGACAATGTGGGCCTTAAATATTAAGAGAATTGACATTATACAAAGTATGGTCTCTAACACATGAAATAAACTACAAATTAATAAAAAAGAGATTTTATGAACATTTCTGAAAACACTTTAAAATGAAACATATTTCTAAATAATCCATGGGCCATAGATGAAGTTCTCAAGGGAAATAAAAACATATTTAGCTGATTATATGAAAATACAACATACTAGTATTTATGGAGCCCAGCTAAAGCAGTAGTGAAAGGAAAATTTATAGTACTAAACTGCACACATAAGAAAAGAAAGTTCCAAATCAGTGATTTAAGCTCTAAGATCAAGTACCTAGAAAAAGAACAAAACAAATGTAAGAAAGTAGAAAGAAGAAAATTATATGGAAAAGAACAGAAATAATTGAAATTGAAAACAGAAAAAACAATAAAGAAATTAATGAAACAGAGAGTTGGTTCTTTTGAACAATCAATGAAATTGACAAGTCTTTAGCAGATGGACGACAAAAAAGGTAGAGAAGACACAAATTCCTTATAACAATAATGAAATAGGCAATATCACTAGAGTCTTCAGACTTAAAAATGGTAATAAAGCAATATAATGAAGTTCTATAGTTATAAATTTGACAGCTTATGTGAAATGGACTGATTCCTCATAAATAAATACAAACACAATTCACTCAATATGAAATAGGTCTTTGAATAGCTCTGTAGCTATGAAGGAATTTAATTCATTATTGAAAAACTACCAAAAAAGGAATCTCCAAATCCAGGTAGTTTCACTAGATAACTGTACCAAACATTTAAGAGGATTAACACCAATTCTAAAATAATGAAATAGAAAATGAGGAAATACTTCCAAAATCATTATGAAGCTATTATTAATTAAATTAATCATTTTTTAAATTTGTAGTTTATTTCATGTGTTAGAGACCATACATTGTATAATATCAGTTCTCTTAATATTTAAGGCCCACATTTGCCATTTCCATGGCAAAATTCTGAGAAAATTACCCTTATACAAAAACCAGACAAATACAATACAAAATAAGACAATGACAGACCAACTTTCCTCAGGAGTATAGACTAAAAAATCCTTAACAAATTATTAACAAGTACAAGTTAGCAGTATAAAAATAATTCTAAGCCATGATGAGTGAAAGTTATTCCAGAAATGCAAGGGTAGTTCAATATTTAAAAATCAATCAATGCACTCTATTATAATAACAAGCATTTTTCTCAAGTCACATGATAACGTCAACTGGCACAGAAAAAGTATTTGACAAAATTCCATACCCTTTCATGGCAAAATTCTGAGAAAAATAGGAATACAGGAGAACTTGTTCAACTTGCAAAGACCATCTACAAAAGCTTAAGATTAACATTTTACTTACTGGTAAAAGACTCTATTTTTCACCCTTAAGATCAGGAGCAAGGAAAGGATGTCCATGTCACTGCTCTTCTATAACATAATGCTGGAAGTTCTAATAAGTGCAATAAAGAAGGAAAAGGAAATAAGAGGTATATATCATAAATGAAGGAATAAAACTGTCCTTACTTGCAGCTGACATGGTTGTCTTCACAGGAAATCCCAAGGAACCTACAAAACAAAAAACCCAAAAACCAGAACTAATAAGTTCATCAATTTCAAGATACAAATAAACATACAAAAATCAAATGTGCTTCTATGTATCAGCAATGAACACGTGGACAACAAAATTAAATATACAATACTATTTACAATCACTCAGAAAATGAAATGCTTAGGTGTAAATTGAACATTTAAAGGATTTGTATGCTGAAAACTACAAAATGCTGCTGAAAGATATCAAAGATCTAAATAAATGGAGGGATATTATATACTGTTTTCATAAAGTGAAAGACTCAATATAGTAAAGATGTCAACTCTTTCCAAAATTATATTCAAGTTTAACTCAGTTCAATCAAAATCCCTGCAAGATTTTTTTCTGGTTATAGATAAGATTATTCTAAAATGTATTTAGGAAAGCAAAGAAACTAGAATATCCAAAACAATTTTTAAAAAGAAGAAGGAATTGGCCTACTTGATTATAAGACTTATATCTATAGTGACAAGCTCTTATTGTTTTGACAGATAGACACAAATCAATGGGACAGAAAATAGACCTGAAAAAATATGCCCACTGATATCTGACAAAGTTGCAAAAGCAATTTAATGGAGGAAGGACAGTCTGTAAAAAATTGTACCGGAGCAACTAGACATCTATAAGACAAAAAAGGGACAGAGAGCTTCAACATAGGTCTCAACTTATACAAAAATTAACTCCAAATAGATCACATACTTAAATGTAAAATTTTAACTAGAAAAACTTAAAAAAAATAGGAGAAATCATGATCTAAGGGTGGTCAAAGAATTCTTAGACTTGACACCAAAAGCATGATCCATAACAGCATAAATAGAGCCTGTAGGAATATAGTAATTTATCCTCTATTTGCTCCATGGTCCCAAGCACATAAGCCGGTGAGAATTATGCCTGGGCTTGCCTGGGGCTTGACTGGGTTTACCCCGCCTTATCTCTAAACATCCCGACCCTCCCCCAAGGCAACAGGCCAGCAGATCCGCCACAAAAAAAGGCACCACGCTGCTGCCCTCTCTCTCTCTGTCTCTGTCTGTCTGCTCTTTCTCTCTGTCTGTCTCTCTGTCGTGCTCTCTCTCTCTCTCTCTCTCTCTGTCTCTGTCTCTCTCCATCTCTCTCTTTGTCTCTGTCCCCCTGCTCTCCCTGCGCCCTCTCCCTCTCTCTCTCCCCACCCCCGTCTGGGGCAGCCACTCTCTCTTTCAGATAATAAAGTCTCTTGCGTGGGCCCGTGTCTCCTGAGTCGGTCTGGGTAAGGAGGGTCATGGCGAGATACCCTTTCATTGGTGCCGTGACTTCGGATGAGGCTCTCCCACTGACTTAGCTCTTCCTCCGGGAACCTGAGCTGCTTTGGGAACCCTCACTGTCCGATCCTCCTCCACGGGCTCACCGTCCACTTCCCCGGTCGCTTGTCTTCTCGCCCAACACCGGCCCTCGATTTGGTGAGTCTCCCCTTCATGGTTGACTTAAATGTCCCTTTGGAACCTGGGAAGTGACCGTTGAGTGTCTGGCACCCCCAAGGGCTCCTCTGGGACAGGGGCACCCCCAACCATGACTTTCAGAGTCATGGTTGATCCCCATAGTCGACCCTTCTCTGCCTCCCCAAGGTGAGAATCCTTATCCACTGAGGCCCGGTCTCCATTTATCTACGTATCCACTCGACTTTGAAACTCTTCGTACCAGGTACCGAGCCTCCCCAGTGTTTTTGCCTCGACCCCACAGATAGAGGTGGTGACGACCCCCTAACTGTGCCTGGTCTTCTCCGTGACCTTCTCAATCGCTCAGGGACGCCTCAGCGACTTCTGAACGGTCTCATTCTCACCATGGGATCTGGCCCCTCCGTTCCCGCAGATTCACCACTAGGGTGCTCACTCAATAATCTAAAGCCCCTCCACCTCACTCCAGACCTCAAACCTGTTCGCTACTGTAATGAGATCTGGCCACAATATTCCTTGGACAATCAGTCTAAATGGCCCCTAACAGGCTTTCTCCTACCTCCGAACCAAGCTCTCTCTCTGTCTCCCCTGCAATCCTAAACACCAACTACTTGCCTTAAAGTCCACACCCCTAAGCTTTTTTCACGTTCCCAAATATCAACTGTCTATAAAACTCCTAGACAATGCACCACCATGGGCTCTCTTGTCCCCTTCTGGCTCATGCCAGGAGCTCTGTCTGTCCTCTCACTGTATCATTATGTCTCAATCTGTATGTTTGTGTCTAAGTGTGTAAACGAAAAATATTTTTCTACCTCCAGATGGTATTAATAAAAATTGATTTAAAGACAAGTGCTTGTAAAAATTGGGCATTCTAAAACTTCCAGAAAATTCTAATAGAAGACATTAAGCATTAATGCTAATTTAAGTAGAACTGAATAGACATGTCCTTATGGTTATCAGCTGCCTAAGTTTTCCTAAAGTCATTTAAGTTGATGATATCTGTTAAATCTTTCAAAGAAAAATGTTTAAAGTGAAGTGTAGCTTTGTCTAATGTGAGTAATTGTTTAAGCCAATGCCTTAAAACTTTTAACAGCTTCCCAAAATCAAATTCAAAAAGGTGCTTTTTACCTCTAGTTCACTCTGATATTTTCCAGAGGGCCCCTGAAACGTGTCAGAGGAATTTTTTCTCATTGGAGAAAATATTTGGCTAATTTGGCTTATTTACCTGCTTAATTACCTAGAAGGCACTGTCACAGGGAATGATGCTAAACTTTGTTACTGAATGTTTTGTGTTACAGAAATATCCAAATCTCATTATGACAACTGTCTTACAGTAAGCTCTCATCAGATCTTTAACCATTCATTGTCATTTGTAAGTCTTTTGTCATCTATAGTCACTGATTTATTACTCCTAAACTAGTAAAAAACTAGATTTCAGCAGAACAGGTATTAGTTACATAGGATTAAGTAAACTAAGGAAGATAATTTTGTGGCTTTTTGTTTCAAATGTTGTTGATAAAGTGTTTCAAGCTTTTTCTCTTAAGCTGACAACAGTTTAGTAAATGACTACCTTTATAAGCAGAATTGAAACTTTATCTTTCTCTCTACCTGATCCCTCCAGAATTTAAAAACTCTCAGTGACTCTTTATATTTCGTGGCAGTATGTTATTTGCATAAGTTCAATAAGAATCTGCTTTCCTTGTAAGAGGACCAATTAAAAACACTGGTTATATTACCAAGGCTTTGACTGGAACGTCATACCTAGAGACACATGTGTAAATTCAGATATGAACCGACAGCTTTAAGGAACTAAGATTGACTTTATAAAGCCAACAAAGCCCCTTAGAAGAACTGGCCTGGTACCTTGCTTACAGGGTTCCCAGCAGCCTTACCAGGTGAGTAAGGAAGGTCACTTCCTGGCAGGCACAGGAACCTCAGGAAGAGAGAGGAATTCACCCAAATCTACAGGTACTGCAGGCACAAGCTGATGGCAAGTCTGGCTTGGCTTTCAGGCCTCAAGAAGCCCTTAAAAGTTCAATCTGAAATTCCTTACAAAATGTTCCAGCAAAGCACATTTAAAAGATCCCATGTAATCAATTACTCTTCTTACTGCACTTATGCAATTAATCAAGCCAACTGTTAATTATTTTCTTAATCTGGCTACTTCTAATAAAAATGAGGGTGAGTTTAGAGAAAAGTATTGTTTCAATAATGCAGTCTTATCTATACTAAATCCTAATACTAGTCATTGAGATGTAAACTCCATCCACAATTCTGGTTTCTGCATGATACCTGGCTATGATTCCCAATTAGACTCTTCATATTTCTAGTTCTCATATTCAGCCATACATTCTTAATCTCGTCAAGTTTGTCCTTCCAGAATGGAAAATCCAACTTCAGATGTTGCTACTTAACCTAATAACACAATTTGTTCTATCTTGCGTAGAAGCCACAAAACTGCAAATAATAATAGAAATGAAACCCAGAATAGAGTGCCAACCTTCCGAGACCCTCTCAACTGACCAGTGATGGAGACCTAGCTGCACCCTTTACTGCGCCCCCTCTCAGCATGAAGCAGCCAGAGCGGTTGTTGTCCCTTTTCCCTAGCAGCAGCTAGAGTCTCCATCTGTAGAGGGGAGAATGAGAGAGGGACCATAGGCTTAGAATAAGGTGAGAGCCTCTGGAGAAAGCAAGGCGGTATATTTGCAATCAGAGCAATGTAACTACATGCTAGGAAACCGCCCCCCCCTACTAAAACTGTTGAACATTCTTCAGTGAGATCAGTTAATGTTCCCCAGATAAAGAAGAGTAGCACACGTTTTATTATGCTAATCATTTGTAATCGTGTATAAGATTCACTTTAGCATACTAAAAGGCCCAGGCCTATGTGCTGTCTTTCCTCCTTCAGATCTGACGAGGTAATTTTATAAACTGAGCAACTAACTTAGCATGCAGACCCAGCTGTAGACGGCATAGTAAAAGGCAGGATTCTTTAGCAAATAGACAATACCTCAGCCCACCTTGGGAGCTGAGCAGGCAGCCTTTTGATATGCTCCCAGACCAAAACGCCGGTATCCCAGAGAAAAATCGAGGCAGGAGATTCCTTATGTTAAGTTAATTTTTAATATTCAGAGAACACTTAACAAGTCCTTCCCCAAGGCTTTAGAGATAGTCCCCACCTTTTTGGACGGGCTCTAGCCCAAGACCTCAAATCCCTTACGCTGTTGAGCTTCACCCTCCTTCAATATGTAGATAATCTCTTCCAGTGCAGTCCCTCCCTACAAACCTGTCAATAGGATACTATTCTCCT
This sequence comes from Manis pentadactyla, assembly GCF_030020395.1. Lineage (NCBI taxonomy): Eukaryota > Metazoa > Chordata > Mammalia > Pholidota > Manidae > Manis > Manis pentadactyla. Next base: position 77,168,614 of record NC_080022.1, on the reverse strand, counting down.
TTTAAACTTTCTCTCAGAACACAGCTACCGAGTTTCACCCTCCAAAGTTCAGCTGTCTGCCGCTCAGGTACCTGGGAGTTCAGCTCTCCCCGCGCTACAAGGCCTTTACCATAGACAGGAAAAAACTTCTCCAAACCATGCCCATTCCAAACACCAAGCAATACCATCCCTAACTCCCGAATGGCAAGGACCATACACAGTAATCCTTTCCACACCAACTGCAGTTAAACTCCAGGGTCTTCCCCATTGGATACACAACTCCCACTTTAAGCCATTTGTCTCAGCTTATTCCTCTCCCACCAAATCTCCCACAGGTTCCTACTCCACCCTGACAGGACCTCTTACTCTCCGCATTTTGTGCTGCTCATCTCCACTTCCACTCATGACTGAAGAAGTTTCTTCTGCCAGCACGGAGTCCTAAGACCTCCCTTACAACCGCCATGCGTCATGCTTCAAGATTGTTAACCCTGGTCTCAACACTTATTCTCTCACCAGACCTATCTTCCCAACACCAGCCCTTTCTTCTCTTTCAGACTGTCCAAAAGATTGCACCATCAAAGATTCCCTTTGTCCTACAGGTTGCTTTTCTCCCTCCCAAATGTAAAAAATTTCTGACCAAACCTTTAACCAGTTTATATTACAGGATTACCAACCCCTCTCCAAAGATGATGACCTTTATTGAACCTAGAAAATGCCATCGCCACTGCAGACCAAGGGCTCATCTGAGGACCGCCCCCATCAATACAAAAATGAACTTCATTGCCCGTAATCAGCAGGAAGCAGTTACTGAAGACTAACCTTCACCCCTTCCCAAGTTCTCTACCACTTATAAAACAGAAAAGGGAGGAATGTAAGAATATAGTAATTTATCCTCCATTTGCCCCATGGTCCCAAGCACATAAGCCGGTGAGAATTATGCCTGGGCTTGCCTGGGGCTTGACTGGGTTTACCCTGCCTTATCTCTAAACATCCCGACCCTCCCCCAAGGCAACAGGCCAGCAGATCTGCCACAACAAAAGGCACCACGCTGCTACCCTCTCTCTCTCTGTCTCTGTCTCTCTCTCTCTCCCCTTCTCTCTCCCCCCCACCCCCATCTGGGGCAGCCACTCTCTCTTTCATATAATAAAGTCTCTTGCGTGGGCCCGTGTCTCCTGAGTCATTCTGGGTAAGGAGGGTCACGGCGAGATACCCTTTCAGAGCCAATAATACTGTAATATATTTCTATGTTGACAGATAATAACTATACTGATTGGGTAAGCATTTAATAATGTAGGTAACTGTTGAATCACTATGTTATACACCTGAAACCAATATAATGTTGCATACAATTATACTTCAATAAAAAATAAATTTAAAAAGGAAAGGATAAATTTGACTTCATTAAAATTAAAAGTTTTGTCCTATTGGAGACCTTATGAAGAGGATGAAATTATAACAAATAAGGAGAAAACATTTGCACACCACATTTTCAACAAAGACTAGTATCTAGCATATATACTCTCAAAACTCAAAAGTTAAAAAAATCCAAACAGAAAATGGGCAAAAAACATGCACAGACATTTTACTGAAGATGATACATGGATGGCAAATAAACACATATAAAGATGTTAAGCATCATTAGCCATAAAGTGTAAGCTAAAATTACAATGCAGTATCATTACACATCTATCCAAATGGTTACAAGAGAAAATAGTGACAACACCAAATGTTGGTGAAAATCCAGTATGCAGAGAAATTGTATTAATACAGTGTTGGTGAGAATGTAAAGTGCTACAATTCTCAGGAAAATAATTTGGCAGTTTCCTAAAGAGGCATACATGCAGCTAGCATATGACCCAGCAATTACATTTCTTGGCATTTAGCCCAGAAAAATGAAAACTTACGTTCACACAAACCAGCAGCCATATTCATGTAGCCAAACCAGTAGCCCAAAACTGGAGATACCTCAGATAGCCTTCAGTGAGTAAATTGTTAAACCCTAGCATGCCCATAACCAGAATATTGTTAAACAATAAAAGGGAACAAACTAATCATGCATACAACAACCTGAATAGGTCCTCAGAGAATTTTGCTGAGTGAAAAGAGCCAGTCTCAAAAGTTATGTACCATATGATTCCATTTATATAATATTCATTAAAGGACAAAATTACAGATATGGAGAACAAATTAGTCATTGCCAGGCTTAAGAGGGATTTGGGTAAAGTAAAAGAAATGCATGTGACTCTAAAAGGGCAACAGGGGAGATCTTTGTGGTGGTGGAAATGTTGCGTATCTTTACAATATCAATGTCAATATCCTGGTGGTCTACTGTCCTGTGGTTTTGCAAGATGTTATCTCTGAGGAAAAACACTGAATTCCTCTATATTATTTCTTGCAATTGCATGTGAACTGGCAATTATTCAGAATAAAATGTTCACTTAATAAAGGTGGAGGGGAAAATTGGATTTGTCACTGATTTCTTGGATATGATACCAAAATCACAGGCAACAAAAGAAAAAAATAGACAAATTAGACTTCATGAGACTGTAAAAAAATTGTGCATTAAAAGACACTTTCAATAGAGTAAAAAAGCAACCCAGAAAATGGGATAAAATATTACAAATACTATATCTGATAAAGGATTAATGTTTAGATATATAGAAAGCTCCTAAAATTCAACAACAAAAACATTAACTCAATCCAAAAAATGGGCAAAGGACTTAAATTGACATTTCTCAGAAGAAGATATACAAATGGCCAAAGGTACATGAAAGTCCCTCAACATCACTATGCATTAGAGAAATGCAAATCAAAACCACAATGAGATATGACCTCACACCCATTAGGATGGCTACTATTTAAAAACCCAGAAAATAGCAAGTGTTGGTAAGGATATGAAGTAATCAGAACCCTTGTTGATGGGAATGTAAAATAGTACAGCTGTTATGGAAAACATTATGGTGATTCCTCAAAAGAATTAACCATATAATCTAGCAATGCCACTTCTGGGTAAGTACCCAAAGAACTGAAAGCAATTATTTCAAAGAAATATTTGTACACCCTTGTTCATAGCAGCATTGTTCAGCAACATTGTTCACAAGAGCCAAAATGTGGAAGCAACTCAAACTTCCATTAATGGGTAAATTTCCCCCACTTTCCACCCCTTAATAGCCATCATTCTATTCTTTGTTTTTATGTATTTTACTTTTTAAGATTCCACCTATAAGTGAGATCTGTATTTTTTTTTCCATGTCTGGCTTATTTCATTTAGCATAATGTCCTCCAGTTTCATCTGTGTAGTTGCAAATAGCAGGATCTCCTTGTTTTCTAAGGCTGGGTAATATTCAACTATACACCACAATTCTTTGTCCATTCATCCATCAATGGACACTTAAATTATTTTCATATTGTATATTGTGAATAATGCTCTAACGAATATGACAGGGCAAATATCTCTTTGAGATACTGCTGTAATTTCCTTTGGGTATATACCATATGATCCTGAATCATATGATAGTTCTATTTTTGCTTTTTTAGAAACTGCTATACTGTTTTCTGTAATGACTGTACCACTTTACATTCCTACCAATAGTGTATAAGGGTTCTCTTTTCTCCACATCCTCACCAACACTCTTTACCTTTTAGTTTTGTGTGTTAATGATCATCCTAACAGGTGTGAGCTGACATCTTATTGTGGTCTTGACTTGCATTTCCCCAGTGATTAGTGATTTTGAGTGAGTGCCTTTTCATATACCTGTTGGCCATCTGTATGTCTTCTTTGGAAAAATGTTTATCCAGGTCCTTTGCTCAATTTTTATTCAGGTTATTTGTCCTTTTGGCTATTGAGTTGCTGGAGTTCCTTATATATTTTGGATATTTACCCCACAATCAGATATATGGTTTGCCATCCATGGGTTGCCTTTTCTTTTTGTTGATGGTGTCTTTGCTGTGCCGAAGCTTTTTTTAGTTGCTGAGTCCATTTGTTTACATTTACCATGCAGCTTCCTGATTTCAGAGGCCCTTCAGCTGAGCTTTCCACAAGGAGAATCTGCCTGCAGACCTAGGCAGCCCAGGCCCTGGGGCAGTTACAAGTCTCAATGTAAATGAACATCTTGGTACATCAGTTACGAAGCAGTCTCTTAGGAGTAGAGCTGGAATCCCCACTGTGCCTGCTCCCTTCCAAGTGCATGAAGAGACTGGGTCTGGGCTGCCAGCTGAGGGCCAGGGCTTGGACATCAGCATTTTCACCCCAGAGCCTCTGCCCTCACATTCTACCTGTGCAGCCTGCTACCCTTGATCCTGCCTTTCTGTCCTGGCATTTTTTTTGCTTTTTGCTTTAACTGAGACAGTATTATAGAATGCTGGCTCTGAGGGAACACTGCAGTCCACATCTTTTATCCTAAAACAAGAAATCTGCCTTTGAAACAGTAACTCACAGTCTATGGCTTGCTTATTCATGATTGATTTGTGAATTCTTTGCCATAGTTATATTTCTTTTCTATTCTGGGTTGCCTGGCAGCCAACATTATGTCTGACATAGACATATGCATATATCATATATGAAAATATAGTTCCTTATTTCTCTATCTTTTCCTGTTTTGACCTGTGTCTTGACACATGGAGCCTCAGAATCTGATTCTGCTCAGCACTTGCCAATTAGAACTCTTACCATATAATTATTATCTTTCCAAGTTTATACATGTTACATTAAATTCAAATGGGGCAGCTCTCCTCTTTGACACCTACTGACATGAACGTGGCTCACACCGGACCCGGTGAGAGCGGTGGTACAGGCGTTGAAACCTACGCTCTCCAGTAGCATGTGCTAAGCAGGCACTCCAATGCCTGGGGACTGACTCACAAGCTGAAGCCTTCTGGGGCTTGAGGTTTTTCTTACCCAGAAAATAGGATCAACACCAGCACCATCATGAATTATTCAACACCTGCCGGGGCTACTCCTTAGTGAATAATGAAATAATGGAAACTGACAAAATTGATTTGTGGTGAATTTTTAGTGAAGCCAAGTTCATGGCAAGTGAACGAGGGCAGGCAGGGCTCAGAGGGGCTCTACCACGAGAACAGTCAGCCCGCAGTTCCCCTGGGAACATCGCCACCTGGCCAAAAGCACAAGGCTCCCTTTCCTCTCAGGGCTCAGGGGAGATGAACACTGTCTCCCACTGAAGAGCATAGCCACTTGGGCTCACCAAGCCAGTTCTCCAGCCAGAAAGAGAGGCAAAACTCTTAAAGCATTTCATGAAGCATTTGAATTGCTAGATAATTAGAAACTCAATAACCAAATCTCTAAACATAATTTCAGCTGCTGAGCAGAATGCTAAGAAAGTAAGGTTTCAGTTCAGCATACTCTGAATTTTGCATGAAAGCTTCACTAATTAAAAGGAAAAAAGTATTGGCGCCATGTCTAATCCTTTCATTAATCTTCCTCAACATATACTCTGCTGCCTGTTATTGTATAATCATTAAATGTAAAATATTAAACTGGACATTTGACTTTATTGATCACTTTATGGACTAAGGATATAGCAGGTAATTATTTGCCAAGACAGATTCATTGATTGGGTTGTCATTGGGAGAGCTGAAATTGACACATGGTTAATTATTATTCTAGTACACTGTTTTCATCAATTGTTTTCTCTCATTCTCTTTGTCATCAAGAATTGTGTATTTATACACAATTTCTACTTTAAAAACTCAAAAAGAAGACTTTTTAACCTAAACCAGATCATTAGTTTTCTGTGAAGATCAGAAATATTGCAGTTGAAGTGCCCAGACTTGGTTTTGTAGACTTGGACATTTTATCTGCTCTAATACCAGGCAACTTTGTACTAGTATTTTATTTCTCTATACTTCAGTTTCTCTACTGGATAAATGATCTTATCTCTTGTGGATTTTTTTTCTCCATTACTCTTTTTCCTTTAGCTTTTACAACTTGATTCAGTTTGCTAAAGAGATGTGGGTTCTTTCCAATGTTCCAGGTACTGTGCAAAATGCTGGGGATATCAAGACAGGTAAGGAAGAGTTCCTGCTCTCAAGGTAACTTCCAGTCTAGAGAAGGAGACTAGCCTGGACACAAAGAAAGGGTGTAGAGGAGTCTGAAAAGGTAGAGGCTGAGAGTGGGCTGTAATTGGAACTAGGCAGCCTCCCGGTTCATTCTAATGCAGGATAAGATGTTTTGAAATTCTGTGCTAGTAACAGGGTCAAAGCTGCCCACCATACTCTGGGTATGGAGATCATGATAGAAGGAGGGATTATTTTTAAATGCCATCCTGGGATATGCAAAAAGGCTATTCTTGGAGTTTACCTTTTTCAGAATTTAGCAGCTGACTTCATGGATAATCTCTAACACAGCCCAGAGCTTCATGGAATTCCCTTCTTAGAATTGGTAAGTAGAGAAGTCCTAATGGGTGTTTGGCCTCACCCCTGTTTTTGTTAGGTCATGGATATATAGTTATATATTATATCTTTCTACATATAGTTCTTTCTATAGTTAATTTTATATTCCATATGGGCAGAGACCATATCCTGTATGGTTTTTTTTAACTCTTTATTTCTACTCCTGTGTGTTTCTTCATTCAGTAGATACTCAATAAATGCTCAATAAATGATAACAGAAGTCTCTTATGTGGTAGAGGGTATACTTGAACAACCCTGTTTCCATGAAGGTGAGTTCTAAATTTCAATTAAAGTAGTTTGGCACATGGTAGATGTGCATTAAACTTCTTATAGTTTACCTGGGACACAGGAGTTCAAGTCACCTTCCATAATGGGGGCTTGATGGCTGATGGCATGAATGAATAAAACTGAAATGAATTTCACTTAAGCATCTTTCCAGTGTTGACATGGGACACAACATGGTGTTATGAAAACAGCATTGTTCACAGGTCAGGAAAGTTAGGTTTTGGTCTCAGTGGCCCTAGGAAGGGACATAGCCCTTTTAAATGAAGTGGATGGGCCAGACACTCAGGAAAGACACTTCTGGCTTTAAAATTCTAACACTCTATTTTGCCTTGAGCTTGGTAGACCATTAGTAGCATTCACAAGGGCAATTAAAAGATAAGGCAATGGAAAAAATTTATTATTATTATTATTATTTTTAGAATCACAATTCCAAGAATTCACAGACTACAGGTGCAGAAGAGCCTAAATCTCTTCACTCCTACCCAGCCCAACCCAACAGCCTTTGTTGCTTCTCACTCAGTGCATTTGTCTAAAGGAAAGCAAACCATTTGCTGTACACTGGTCATGACGTAGGCTTCAGAAAATACCTGTGAGTGGACAATTACTTCTTGAATTCCATGTAAATTTCATGTAAATCTGTAGTATGTTGATCTACTAGTGCAGAACTGTGGTGACTGACTTTTGGATTAGAACCCCATGTATCTTTAGGGCAGAGGGTCTCATCTTTTTTTTCCTTTCTCTATTCTTTTATTATTATTATTATTATTATTATTAATCTGATTAAAGCTGTGAACTCTTTCTGAGAACAGTAACAGAGGTCATAAATACAACATTTTGCCTATTCAGGGTGGTGGGAGGGAACACAGGGGCCTGTTCCTAGGTTGTTAGGAATCCCCCTCTAGGACAATTATAGAGCCAGTTTTGCTCTGCTCTGAATACTTTTGTGCTCTAACCCTCTCAGCTCTGCCATGCACTAGCTGTGTGACTTGCAACAAGTTGCTTAACCTTTCTGACCCCCTTTTCAAATAAAAGGAGAGTAACATCTACTTTTGTTAGTTGGGAGCATTAGCATTATGAGCTAAATAAGAGTAAAGCCCTAGTACTGTGCCTGTTATACAGCAACAGGCACTTACTAAATGTTTGTTTTCTTCCCCTATATTATTTTTTTCTTAATGTCATTCAGATCTCCTTAATTATATATTAGCATCTGACTTCATGGATGATCTCTAACACAGCCCAGAGCTTCATGGAATTCCCTTCTTAGAACTGGCAAGTAGAGAAGTCCTAATGGGTGTTTGGCTTCACCCCTATTTTTGTTAGTCATGGATATGTAGTTATATAATACATTTTCCTACATACAGTTTTTGTTAGAAAACCTATGTTTTTTTTTTAGTTTTTCAGACTACATAAAGTCCAACTCCTTTTTGTATTGTGCACACTCCTCTTCACAACACCCTCCCACCCCCAACCAACACTCTAGTCTAAATTATTACTTTTATCGTTCAATCTTATAGAATAGTACTTGGATTTCTTCCTTTTTGTTTTAAAATTTTTTACTATTTAGAAACAGCACCATTGTGCTTCTTTTGCCAAAACGGAGGTCATTTTTAATTCTCCAGATTTGCTGCTTCTAAGGTAAAGCCTTAGTCACATTAGCAAGGCCTGGAATTTCCCATTTTAAATCTTTCCTGGGGCTGAAAATTAATCTTTCCTTAGGCAGTACCTAAAGGGTATGCGTACTGACTGATCCAAAGATCAATTAAGCACTGACTGAGCTTCAGTAAAGAGACTGTTTCTCTACACAAAAAGAGGCATGGTTATGCAGGTAGAATCCAGGAACACTGTTTGAGTTAAGTTTGCCTAGAGACCTTAGGGAACACTGGGGTAACTAGGAAAGCTGCTGGGAACCCAAACAAAGAATGTAACCTTGGGCCCCAGCGTACAGGAGACAGAGTAGAGAACTATCATATATTCAGCAACAGTTATGTACCTGGTGGAAATAAGAGTTTGCAATATGGAGGCCTACAGCCCACACATGGCCCACAAATGTGGGGGTTTTCTTTGTGTTTTGATAAATCACAAATCTGTATTTAAAAGTAGAAAGATTTCACATATGTTGTGCACACACATCACACATGCACATACACAATGTACACAAGGATTTTGTGGCTTCTGAAAAAATCAGAATACTTGGCAACTCAGGGCTCAAATTCCTACATGGCAAGAAGTTAGAGGAAAGTAGAGACACTATCTCTAGAGGGGGAAAAGCTCTGGATTTGCTAGGAATGTTAGGTGGGAAGATGCATGAGCAGACAAGGAAGGGGAAGACAAGGTTCAAAGAAAAAAACACCCAGATAAGGTTCAAAGAAAAAACTGCCCAAACTCTGCCCAGGTAGGGGGTCCCATGAGAAGACAACAAAGGTTTTTCAGGGAGATGATTTTCTTGCCTCCTGGGACCAGGCCAAACTGGTCCAGCCAGGTCCCAACATGGGCCCAATCGAACAGAACTCAGAACTGCCCAGATAATACCTCATCATGTGAACAGACATGCCCCCTGAGAGGGATGGCTGTACAGATGCACCTGTAAATCAAATAACCTCACCTTGTCAGTCAAAGAGGTGCATCTCAGCCAGAATGTAATATAAAGGCCCCTGACTAACGATCGGGGCCTTTGTCTACCAGGACTCTGGCCCGCTCCTCCCTCAGAGTGCATTCAAACAAAACTGTCTCTCTGCTACACTACTGTGTCTCTGCCTTTCAAATCTTTGTTACAATGGGAACAAGAACCGAGAAGAATGAACTCAACCCGTAACAAATTCACCATAATTCTTATCATTCACTTAAGGTATGTGTGTGTACATCGTGCACCTGGACCTCTTGTTTCTTTCTCATTTACCTTCCTTTTGGCAGACCATTGAAAATCTGACTGACTTGCTCTCTTTCTCCACCCCACCCCTTTATATTTACAATAAAAAATATGTATTTGTGTGTATGTACATATGTGTATGTATATATAGTATGTGATATATGTATGTGTGTGTGTATATATATATACACACATATATATGTGTATATATATATATATATATATATATATATATATATATATATAATCTGAGTTTAACTTCTTTAATGCACATGGCATTGGCTCTGTTACAAATGAGAAAATGTGCCTGTCTCCAAATGCCTTATGGCATAATTGAGAGGAGACAGTAAAAAGTATTAATTAAACTTGTTTACCTAATATAGCCCTAAAGGAGTCATTCTCAACTGTGGACAATTTTTCTCCCCAGGGGGCAATATCTGGAAACATTTTTGGTTATTACACATGGAAAGCATCTAGCATATGGAGGCCAGAGATTTGCTAAACACCCTAAAATATATAGGAAAGCCCACCTTAACAAAGAATCATTTGGCCCAAAATGTAAAAATATCAATAGTACTGAGGTTGAAAAACCTTTCTGAAAGGGCTTCCCTTTCATTCTCTCTCCCACCTGGGAATCCAACTAACATCTTAAGAGGTGGGAGAACAAGAATGGAGTGTACTACCAACAGATCCTCACTCTAGGAATTCTCAAAGGCTTTTGGAAATACTTTTGGAGGAAAGAAAATGGTTCCAGAAGGAAATTGTGGAATGCAACAAGAAATTGTGGGAACATTAAAAAGATTAACAATATATAGTACAATAACAATAATGTCTAATTTAGGGAGTTAAAGACATAAGATTGAACAAAACTTCCAAACAAGAGTAGCATTTAAGTGGGTGATGGAAATGATAGGAGTATAAATATTCTAAATACTTTATATCATTTGAGACAAAGATAAAGCTATTGATTGAAATTATATTTAAGATACATAAGTATATTAAAACATTAGGGTAATGACGAAAAGAATAAAATAAAATATGTAACTCCCAAATTAATGGAGGGAAAAATTAAATCAGAGAGAAGACTTCAATCCAAAAGAAAGGGAAGAAAAGGGAAAATTTAAAACAATTAGAGCAAGACAAAATGAACTATAAAATTAGGTGGCAAAATAAATCCAAATACATGAGTAACCATGGTATATGTAAATATACTAGAACTGCAAGTTTTAATTTAAATCATTAGATGAAATAAAACACACAAATTCAAATTTTATATGCGCTGTGTACAAGAAGCACATTATAACATAAACAATTTGAAGTTTTAAAAAATGAATAAAGATATAATAACCAGAAGAAAATCAGTGTAGCTGTATTAATACAAAATAATTAAGACAATATAGGCTTTAAGGTAATAATCATACAAGAAATAAGAATTTGTCACTACAAGTTATTAGAAGTTTTAGATTTATTAGGAAGATATAATTCTAATTTCTATGCACCTAATAAGGTAACTTCAAATATTAAAAGTAAAAATTGATAGTACTATGAAAAGAAATTGCTAAATCTATCATCTTGGTAGTCGGTTTTGTCACACATATTGTTTTCAAGCACACAAGGAATATTTATAAAAATAATCTAGACCTAATATGAATCTCAACAAATTAAAATAAAAACTAGTACCACACAGCCCACATAACCAGAACACATTCAGAACAGATGTTAATCAGATAACACAAATTCCTGGAAACTAAAAATTACACTTCTAGTTACAACATGAATGAAAGAAGAAACTAAAATGGAAATCAGATGATACTTACTTAACAGTTTTTAAATGCTTCATTACAAAATTAGTGAGATACAGCTAACATGATCCTTGGGGGAAATTTATAATCCTGAACCTTATAGTACAGTTTTTTTAAATGGTTGAAAAAAATAATTAAGCCACCAACAGAAGTGTTCAGAAAAAAAAATAAACCAAAGTAAAATACTAAATAGGTGATAGTAAAGGTAAATGCAGAAATTGATGAAACAGAGATGAAGCAATAATTGAGAATATCAATTAGATTGAAAATTGTTTCTTTAATAGAAGCAATAAATTCAATAAACTATCAAGAAGATTGAAGAAAAAAACAAAGAAAAAACAAAATAATATTAAGAATGAAAATGGTGCATAAATACAGAGGTAATAGAGATTTAAAAGCTAATAAGGAATGTTATGAACATATTTAATAATACATTTGAAAGCTTAGATAAAATGTGAAAATTCCTAGAAAAGTACAAATTACTGTAAGTATCTGAAAAAACAAAGAGGAAATCCAAATGGTCCTATACAAAAACTTAATCAGTACCCAAACATTTTCCCTACAAAGAAAGCTCTAAGCTCAAGAGCATTTCCAGGTGAGTTCTACCAAATGTTCAAGGAACAAATGATTCCAATCTTACATGAATTATTCAGCTGATGGGAAGAAAGAAACTACTTCCAGCTCATTTTATGAGGTAAATGTGTGTGCATGTATGTGAATATGTTTGCGTTCCTATATTTTCTTCTAAAAATTGTAAGGTGATATGTTTCACTTTTAAGTCCTTGCTCTATCTGGATCTAATGGTTATATATGTATGCACATATATATGTATTATCTGTGTGTATGAATATGCAATGTCTTAGCACCATTCATTGAATCTCTGTGTGTGTGCTTGTACGTGTATGCACATTTGTACATGCATACCTGGTCCTGTGTGAGTTGCTGTGAATCTAGAGGTGAAGAGTCATAAATCCCTTTAGTAAGGGGCACCTGGATGTGGGGAGGATGCAATCACATCAGTAACAGAACAGGAGCCATAATCTGCCTGGGAGGCAAAAGAAAGGAGACTAACAAAGAGATGATTCTTTAAGGATGGAAAGGAGTTTGTCAAATGAAGAAAGTGGGGTAAGGAACCAAAAATAGGAAAAGATATTTTAAGAGCATATATTTATGAAGGTTTTATCCAGTAATCCAACTGGCAAGGCGTGCCTCAGGGAGAGAATACTGCTGGGAAAGAGTGAAGGAGACATTCATGGGGAATTAAGTGCTCGCCCCCACTCTCCTGCTTGCTCTTTCTCTCACTCTCCCTCTTTGCAGAGTCCTGGAAATGACTCATTGGCTCAGCACTGAGAACAAGGGCAAGAGTACTCTTTGTGATCAATGAAGAGGCCCTCCCATAGGAATACAGCAAATATTCCTTATGGATATATGTGTGGGTAATCTGTTTTGGCTTGGACCATATTCGATCACTATGTATCTTAGCCCATCACACATTGTCACTGTTGTATGGGACGGTCTATGTGTGAAAGAGATGCTATGAATTTAAACGCTCTCAATTTAACCCTCCAATAGAAACAGTCATCATAATTCTGAAGGAGAGTAAAAATAAATAAGTAAATAAATAAGCATTTGTTAATTTAAAATCCTTTGTCTTTATTTACAGTATGGAGTTAATTCACAACTCTTCCGTGACATTCATTTATGAAGTTCAAACCCATGCTCTCCTTTACTGACAGGCTCAAATGACCTGTCAAAAGACAGAATGGTTTCTTGGTAAAACAGATTTGATAATGAAAGAATTTTTAAAACACTAAATAAATTATTAACTTATTGACTATTCCAAGCTGTGGGGAGAAGGAAAATCTATCTGAAACCAAGAAATATTTCTCTACTGATTTGGTCGATATAAACTGAACATCTTTAACATATTTATATTCTGTCACTTGTATTCTTTGTTACACATAAAAAATAAATGCTTGAGGAAATAAGACATATGATAAAAATAACTGTTTACAACTGACCATAGGTGTTAAATTTTTCTTTAACTGGTGAAATTTTTTTCTTTTAAAACATTCATAAACCCAGGGAAGCTTCAATGTTTCCTACATTTCTAACCCCAAATCCATGAGTATGTTGCTGGTATTGAACTAGAATTTGCATTTATACTATTTTAAAAATGATTGGCTAAGCTGCTGTATAGTTTAAATAGATTATCAGGCCATAAATTAATATGTTGTTAGAAAACCAATATAAAGGATGATGGCACTAATTACATTAAGATCAGTGATTAACATGGTCATTATATATCTCATCAATTTGTAAACACAGAAAACAGAATTTAAATCAATGCATTCATCCTTCCAGACTTTCTTTTTTCCCTTCATTTTTTAGCAGAAATGCCCAGTTACAAATTGACAGTTGTGCCAAATCTTCTTTGTTAGCTTAGTCTATAATAAACATTTTTCTCATAAATATTTTCATACCACTTGACAAAATGTTAGGTCAGGATCAGTGTTTCCACAATGGCTGCAGACCTCCAATAAGAGACTTATTTAAGATCTCTGTTAAAATGCAGATTCCAGAGCCATCTTCAACTCACTCAATTAAGATACCTCTATGTGTGAGTGTGTGGTCCACAGAAATGTACAGTTTAAAGACTTCTCCAGATGATTCTTAAAGATCTCAGGTTTAAGCCCCATAATTCTAGATATTCTTTGGGCCATAAATTCCAACTGTCTTTGCTATCTATGTATCTATCACCAAAATTGAACTTTGGGAGATGAAAACTACCATGTCTGAAGTGAAAAATACATTCGATGGAATTAACAACACATTAAACATTATTTTTAAAAACTCATGAACCTGAAGTCATGCCAATAGTAACTATCCAAAATGAAAGAGAGAGAAAAAAAACAGGCTAAAAAAATCAGTAGGCTGTCAGACAATTTTAAATAGCCTGATGTGTAGGTGATCAGAGTTCCCAAAGGAAAGAATTCAACACCCACCATGATCCAGAAGAGAATTAATTGATAAATAGGAAGTCAAAATTACAATCTCCAAAAGATCCTGCTAAGAGAATGAAAAAATAAGCCACACACTGGGAAACAATATCTGCAACTCATATGTTTGATAAAAGACTTGTATCCAGAATATATAAATAACTCTTAATTCAATAAGAAAACAAAGCAATGAGCAAAAGATTATAACACACAACTTAATTTCTTCAAAGATAAGTGACTTGTAAATGAGCACAAGAAAAGATGCTCAGTATCATTAGTCACTAAGGAAATGGAACTTAAAACCACGAGGAGATACTACTACACATCTATTAGGATGGCTAACAATAAAGAGACTGACTGTGCCAAGGGTTGGCAAGAAATATGGAGGAACTGGGACTTTCAAACATTGTTGGTGGGACTATCAAACAGCACAAGCACTTTGGAAAACAGTTTGGCAGTTTATTAAAAAGTTAAACACACCTCTACCTATGTTCCAGCCACTATGCTCCTAGATATGTACCCCAGAGAAATAAAATCATTTGTGTACAAAGGTACAGGGCACCTTCATTTTCAATAGTCAAAAAAATTGATAGAACCTAAATGTCTATCAACAGATGTATGGACAAATGATATTATATCCATATAATGGACTACTACCCAGTGGTAATGAGGAATGAACTTTTGATATACACAACATGTATGAGTCTCTACCTAATTATACTGAGTAAAAGAAACCAGACACAAAAGAGTACATTCTATATGTGATTCTATTTATATAAAATTCTAGAAAATACAAAATAATCGACTGTGACAGAAAGCAGGTCAGCGGTTGCCTGGGGGACAGGATAGGATGAGGAGAAGCAGGAGGAAGCACAAAAGGGAAATGAACATCTGGGAGTGATGAACATGTTCATTATCCTGATTCAGGCACTAGTTTCACAGATGTATACATTTGTCAAAACTTAGCAAGTTATACACATTAAACATGTAAAGTTTGTTGTATATCAATTATAACTCAAAAAGCTGTTACAAATAATTTAAATGGTGGTAAGAGAGCAGTGATGAATCAGGCTAAATGAGTACTATTAATAGCCTCTGGGACCTGAAAAAAAGATCAGGAGAGAAGCACTGTGTTGCTCATGTCAAGGGGTGCCATTTCAGTCTTAATATTTTAATAGTAGTGAAGGACTGGGGCCAAAATACATTTGTCCTCTGTTCCATTCCACTGCTATCCAAACATCTAGTACTTTGTAAAGCTAAAAAGTTTTGAAGACAGTCTACTTTGCTGTGCTCATGAATTAAATACTCTAGAGGTCTCCCACCTCTTCTCACTCAGTCTGGCTGTCTTCCAGCCATGTACATGTTACAAAAGAAGGTGAAACTGTCTTTACCTGGGAAACTCAAGGAAATCTTTAATACTCTCAAACATCTTAGAATCTTCAAGTCTGGTCATGCTCTGAAAATAACTGAGGTTGTGATGAAGTACTAAATGAAGTTATTTTTGCTGTTTCACACATGACATTGCCCATACGTTGTTCCTGACTTCTGACCTCATGCACATGCTATAAATGAGGGCAAGAAGCTTCCTTACTACAGGCTTGCACTCTTTGTGGCTCTTTCTGCATCTTTAGAGGGACCTCCCACTAAAGTCCATTTTAAAAAAGAACTAAACTGTTCCCCTACCCACCTCTATTTGCCATTACCCAGATCCTCTGATGGTCAAAACTGAATTACATTTTAACAATGATTGCTTGTGAAATTCTTTAATTCATTCAATAAATATTTATTGTATACTTACTATATTATCACACTAAGTGAAACATAAAATCTCTGCCATCATGGATATTGGGAGTGGGGAGGAAATGAAAAACAAACAAAATGTACAATGGAAAATTATTCCTAAAATTGGAGGCATTACATTGAATAGGCACTACTCAATATTACCAAAGCAGAAAATTTCTTTATCCCTACAGCTTCTTCAAATACAGGGCCTTGGATCACCATGAGCAGTGCACTGTGTTCCCAAACTCCGAGGAGACACCAGCTCCCCCAGTGGCCTCCAACACTCCAGCATTCCCTTACTTTCTTCAGAGACTTTTTCTCCTAGTCACATCCACTTCATCCCTTTTACACTACCACCAAGGTATGCAATGAGCTAAGGTTTGTGAAACTAGTTTTCCAGAAGGCTGCAGGAATGGTCTAGCCCTTGCTTTGGTGTGAGGGCGTTCTTGGCACTTACTGCTTTGCACTCAGCCTCTATTCCTCGTTCTTCAGCTGAAACTGAGTCAGAAAGCATTCATGTTAATACTCTCTCAGGGAATGGTAGGTTCTTAGCATTTTACAGTGGGAAAAAAAAACACAAGAAAGTTGTGTAATTCAGGTAGAAAACAAGGTTTTTCTCTCTCATTTGAAATTCAGATGGTTGGTAAGTGACTGACTGGAATGAGAATGAGTCACGAGGCTCAGAGTCAAGGTAAAGAATACCATGAGACAGCCCTGAGGTTGGCCAAGGCTGAGGGACAGGGCAGGGACAACTGTATGCTGGGTGTCTGCCACAATCCAGTTGTTTTCAGAATGAGTACATATGAGATGACAATTAGAGGTTTCTGCTCCACATTCTATGACTCGCTATTATGTACAAAATAAGGCTTACACTTTTTAACTTCAAGGCTCTGAGATTTGGCTCTGGTATACATGTCCAGCTTTATTTCTGGCACCTCCCTCATCCCCTATATATTTTGAGATCAGCAGCACTGGACCACTTGTCTTTCCTTCAACTGACAGTGAACTTCTATGTCTCTATGATTTTGTTTATTCGAGGCTGTTCCTTCTATCTGCTCCAGTTCCCCCTTCTGAAATGCCAGCTCCTGCATGAACGACTCCCTAAGTCCCCCAGTTGCCTCCGTTCTCCCACAGCCTTTGCTGCATCCAGCCAGCTACTGAAGGAGATGTTTGTGTGTTTCCAACACCCACTATGACAGAGACTGCTACATCTCTCCCTGTATCTCTCCTCTGCTTTCTCTTTAAAGATAAAGTTCCCAATCTTTAGCTGAGTACATACATGCTAGAAAAAAGACAAGATTTCCAAGCCTGTCTTTCAGCTAGATGTGTGGCCACATGACTAAGCTCAGCCCATGTGACATCAGCAGAACTTTACTACCTGACCTGTGTTCCTTTCCTGGCCTTTATCTCTCCCTCTCTCTGGCATGCAGGTTTGCAGTTGGGACTTAAGTGATGTATTAGACCATGAGAAGAAAGCCATGAGAAGACAATGGAGTAACGTGATAGAAAGAGTCACCGGACAAGTCCAGGCCTGGACTGATTACCTCCTGTGTTTGTTTACCTAAGAGAAAATAAACTTCTCTCCTACTTAAGCCATTACTTTGGGGTTTCTGCCTCTCACAGCCACACTGTAACTGGAACACCTTTCTTTCCTCCCCATTGCACCCCCCTCCACACACTTGGCCAGAAACTCTTTGAAGAAGTGAATTTCAACAGGCATTTATTTGCAAGCTCAAAAATCCACACCAAGCAGGCAGGTAGCATTTATGTGTGAATGGTTGGAGCCTGAAATGGACCAACAAGCAATGACCTCACAGCAAAAGAAAAACTGTACAAACAAAGCACAATATTTAGTTTGATGTTTTGCACATGTTCAATGAACTAATTAAGCTTTTCCAGGAAGAGTTTCGTCCCCTGACTCCATACGCTATTTTTCTCTTTAGAACTTCTGTAACACTGTATTTTAATAGTATTTTAACCTCTTCTTACCCTTTATTATGATAACTTAAAAGCTCAGCTCATGTTCCTAACTATTTTTTCAAGTTCTTGGGGTCAGGCACCATAGTTTATTGATCTCTGTGTCCTCCAAGGCCCCTCAGGTGCTGGTAGGCATTGCCAGGTTGCTTCTCACTAATAGAGTAAGGAATGGCTCAAACAACACACTAAAAAAAATGACTTCTAATCCATATTCATTTTTTAGCCCAGCCCAGAGTTGAGTCTAATCACTATAGTTGGTGCTGTTTTCTCTAATTTACTCCTAGTTGCTGCTGAAAAGCACGCATGTGGACAATCGTCTTGGGTAACAGATGTGGCAGCTCACACGGCTGAGGTTCAGAGCTGAGAAGGGTTAGCCCACTCGGGAGGGGCTGTGGGTGCCAGCTTTATCCTGCAGAAACCCTGCTTAGTTCTTCCAGTTGTTAAACAAGTACAAACCCACCTGCTCCACCAGAGCAACTGTTTTCAATCAATAATTAAGTAACTTTAAGGTCCTGATCTATACAAACTTATCAATATTTCCACTGAAAAGGAATCAATATAGACAGAAGGAAGCATCCAAGTAAAGCCTTTTAATGGTTGTGTTTTGGCTGTGAGAAGTAAATGAATTGATTAAATGAGTGGCCGATACTGGCCTGCCAATGCAATTCTTCTTCACATTCATAAGCATTCCCACCAACCCAGCTTAATGCTCTCCCTTGGTGTTACATTACTTGGATAAAGTTCTGTTCTAAATGTTCCACTCAAGAGAGGCATTTGCTTATAGTAAATGTAAGAGAGTTTCCAAGTTAATAATCATTCATAACAAAAAAGTATTGTGTCAGTATTTTACACAAATTATTTAATACTGATAAAACCCTATGAGTCCCATATTATTATGTTTTCCCATTTTACAGATGATGGGACAAAGCCTTTGGAAAAGTGAAATACATACTTGTCCCCAAATCACAATAGTCAGCCGTTTCACTTTGTTCAAGTGTCCCCTGGCCTGTTCAGCCTCCCATCCCACCACATCGCGTCCTGGCCCTTCTGGCTGCTGCAGGCCCTGCTGCTCACACTCTGCTCCAGCACGGAGTGCAGTGATGGAGTCTGGGCTCAGTGGGTACAGTCGTAGTGAAAAATGAGTAATCCCTTTGGATTCCATTTGCCTCTTTCCATTTTGGCCAACAGTTGCCAAACAACAGTCCTGAAGATTTGTCCTCAGAAGCCACAGAAGCCACCAGCTTTGTGAACTCAGTGAGTTTGGGCTAAAATCTCAGCTCCATGATTTATTGGTTGTGTAATCTTGGGCAAGTAATTTACCCTCTCTGAGCCTTAGTTTATGTGTTTTCATATTGCAGATAATAAAAATTAGGTGTGTTGGGAGGATTAGATGAGATTATCCATGGTGTGGCACATATTGGTTATTCTCATCTTTGGGGAGCAGATTTTATTCTGCAGAAATTTCTTAGAAACAAACCTGACAAAAAAAAAAAAGAGAATGATCTACTTTAAGGTGGAGTCAAAAATTAAATGTGGCTCTAAAACACCCCTACAAGTGTGCTTGACTGCCTTGCCCCCTGGCTACAGAAAAGATTCTGGAGTGGGTTTCAGATGTGACAAAGCATTACCACAGCTGCCGCGTAAGTGTGCAGCCTCCCAAGGTGACCATTTCAAAGGCAAATACACGTTTAAATATGTCATTTCTGGGAGGTTTTTTTTTTATCGCATCTCATGAACAATAAAATGGATACATCTCACAGACGTAACATTGAGTGAAAGAAGCCAGAAAAATTAAGAGTATATACTGTATGACTCCATTTACATGAAATTCAACAACAAGCCAAATTAATCTCTGGTGATAGAAGTCAGAATAGTGGTTACCTCTGGGGAAATGGTAAGGGGTGAGAAAAGGTAGGAGAGAGATTTCTGGGTTACTTAACATATACTATGCCTTGAATTGGGTGGGGGTCATGAGCAAGCTCGACACTTAGGATTAGCACTTTGCTATGTTTATGCCATATCTCAAAAAAAATGTTAAATCATACTTTGTGTTTTTCATTCCACTGAATGGCCTTTGCTCAGTGCCTCCACTCCCAGTGCGCTCCTGACAACAAGCTGCGCTCCTCCCAAAATGACAGTGAAAGAGGCCGATAAATACACAATGTGAGATCAAAAACTGGGTACACACAATAGAAGAAATCTTTTGATTTCTAAAACAGTCCCAACCCTCACATTAGGAATTTATTTGTAGGTTAGATCTCCTATTTGCAAAACGGAAGTGGTGAAAATTCCTTGTCAAGCCCCAATTTCAAGACCTCTAGATACTCGTGTGTGTGTGTGTGTGTGTGTGTGTGTGTGTGTGTGTGTGTGCATGCATGCGTGTGGACACACAAACTGGCCTTCTTTTGCATTTTGGAAGAAGCTTTTCCTAAATGCGTATGCTGTCAGTTTATTAATTAGCCTGTATGTATGAAAGGATGGTCTGCATCTTTAACACTTAATGAACAAAAAATCAGAGCCCACAGAGTTGGAAGCACCTTAGCAGTGGAGGTCATTCAGCTCATCTTCCCACCCTGTCAGAAATCCTTCCAGTGGCATCCCCAACTGTGGGCCATGATATTACAATGAAGTTTAATTAAGACACCCAGGGAGTTTCTGTCTTGTTGGCCACTGGGTTATCTGAGGATGTGAGAAGCTGAAGGGTGGGTATGAGCCGAAAAGAGTAGAGCCCCCAAATAGCTTTTATGTGGAATCAATAAGGAAAAATTCGACAGCAATAAGAATTGCTCCATCTCCCCCTGGGCTCTCTGTCTTGTCTTCTAAAGCAAGCCACATTAAGTTCAGAGCAATTCCGAGCTTGGATTGTTGAAAATAGGCATGTCAGAGAAATGCAAAAGTTGTACTGGCATTTTAGGTCCACTCTGCCCTTCAGCGGCAATGGAAATCTACCTCCCATTACATCTGCCCAGGTCACCGAGGACTCTTCAGTCACCCTCAGCTGTTGAGGAGCCCCTGTACATGCTTTCTTTCTTTGTAAATATTTGTTTTCAAAGGTTTACTTTTTTGAAAGAATAAATACACATTCTCATCTGTAAAGGCTGAACCTCTCCTTTTCCATCTCACTCTCTCTGCCCTTCCTGGAATTGCCTCTCCCCCGTAGAGCACAGCTGAGAAGTGTGCACTTATGCTCTGCAGAAAGAATTTCCATGTGACAGAACGGAATATCTCCAGCTACAAAAGTGACCTGAAAATTACACAAAGCACTTACTAGCTGCTGATGGTCCCACTCATGAATAATTATTGATCTGTGGAGTCTGAAAGTTGGATAATTAATGCTGGGAAGTGTGCTTAGAAGAAAGGTGATTTCTGTGTTTCAATCTATTCTATCACATTTTAAGTATTTGCCACTGTAGGTTTCTTTTAAAGGGAAAACAACCTAGTTAATATTTACATAGCAAAAGATTACAACTGATAATACACATCAGTTTGAAGTAAATCTCATGTTTTGTCCTTGTTACAAATCTGGCTACAGCAGTCACTAGAAAAATAGAAAGCTAAATCTCTACAGAGAGGTATCAGATTTGAAGTGTATGTTAAAGTAGAGAAGCCCTTTTCCCCAAAATTACTTGTGAAATATTTGCCTAGGATGCTTCACCCCATCCCCCCAACCCCCCACACACACCATGTTTAATGCAATATTCAGGGCCCAAAGGCACTAAAAACATATAGTCCTTACTTCTGTATCTTGTGATGACTATAATAAAAAAAAAACAAGTAATCATATAGCATAGAAGGGAGGAAGGATACCTACTAGGAATGAGGCATCATGCTACGATAAGAATAACATTAACCTTTTAAGATATTGTAAGGATTAAACAATGGGCACAAAAAGTATAGCACAATGCCTAGCATCTAGGAGAAATTTAATAAATTATAGGTATTCATATCAGGTTTTATATGTACAGCTATACACCATATATATGTAAGTGTGAATATACATGTATACACACACACACACACACACACATCCACATACATTTTTTAAGGCCACAACAAATTTGCTATTTAAGGTTGAAGCATTTTCCCATTTCCTCAGCTAATGTAGTGATTAGGAAAAAATGCAAACATTAAAGGAAAATATAAGAGAAAGCAGGTATCTCCCAAACCCAGCTGCCATCAACATTTTGTTGAAAATTCTTCCACATCCTTCTCTTTCTATACATGTTTGCTTGCACACATGAACATGCATGTGCACATACACACACACATGCACATACAAATACAAGTTTACATAAGTAGCACCACACTTATGCATTTTTCAGTCTGCCTTTCGAATTCAGCAACCTTGAATCTGGTGCCTGCAAGGTAGATATTATTTCCATTTTGGGGGGAGTTGAGAAATCCAAGGTTCAGAGAGGTTGTGTACATTTTCCCAAGGTCAGTCCTTTTGCAAGTAAGGGAGCAGAACTAAAATTTGAAACAATCTATCTAATCCAAACCCATGCTCTTTCCACACAAAGAAGAAACATACGTAATCCCTAGTAATTGCAAATTTCCCTTAAGAAAAATTCAACTGTACACAAATTTACTTCTATAAACCTTTCTTATCAACTTGGTTCCAGTACACATACACAGCAAGCCAGTCCTGTTGGGAGTAATTTCAAAAGAGAGAAGTGGGTTTGGGAATAAGAAGGGGAGGTAAAACAGATAGCAAAGAAAAAGAAGATTTTGCACTGCAGCCTTGGGAAAGATAAGGAAAGATGAAGGGAAATCGCTCCAGCCTTAGAACTGTACCTCTCTCTGAGGAGGGAGGAGAAGGGCAGAGCAGCCAGAACACAGAAAAGAAGTTAACATGCAGATTTAAGCAATCTAATCCCAAAGCTATGCAGGGAGACGAGCGTTGACTACCTCCTCGGCAGAGCACAGCTGCGGCTCTTCAATCCCTTTTCCATTGCCAGCGGCTGAGTTACTCTGACTCCACTGCACAGACTGGAGGTGGTGTCAGGACAGAGGGCTGCCAACCACAAAACAAGGAAGGCATGGAACATTTGGCTGGAGGATGAGAAAGACACATAAAAATGCTTGTTGGCATGCTTATTACCTTTAATGAAGCAAAAGAAATTGACAACCATCCTATTTAAATGGTAGGGAAGAGAGATCCTGAATAGTTTCAGTCAAGATAAATGTGGTAAAGGGAAATAAATGCTCCATGCACTATTACTAATTTAGGAGGAGAAAGTCATCGATTGACTGTATTTAGTATTTATTTTCATGGCTTAATTATTTTTAATACAAAGGCATTTATAAGAGCTTTTATAAGAGTATTTCTGAACTTGACCTTAATAATTCTATTAAGGTCTTCATTTCCTTAAAAACAAACTGCCTCACCACAGGGATTTTCCAAATCTGAAGGCCCCAGTTGTGGAGAGCCTCCTAGGTGTGAAAATATTTATCCAGCCGTTACTTATATGGAATTTTCAATAATTACACAGGGTTTTGAAATGTGGTTTTGTACTTACCAAGCAATAAAGAAAATATAAATAAATTTATATTATAAATATGCTTGGAGATGGCATAATTCAGTCCCATCTCAGGAAACCCATAAATATTTATTGAATGAACATCATTGCTTAAGCTATCTTATCCTTAGGGTCTTTGGCAATGACCACTGGTAATTTCCTATGAGCCTCTGCTGTACTTCAGAGTGAGCTGGATCAGAACTCTAACTGGTGACCCTTGGCCATTAGCTTGCAGAGCTGGCTTCACACATGTATGTCCTTTGCAATTGCATTGTGCTTGGTTTAATGCCTTACTGTCACTGTATTGAAATTTCTTAATTTTATCTTTGATCTTGTGCTGTGTAAGTCAACTCCAATGGAACATGCATACATGAGCATGAGCGGAGGAGCTACGCTCAATATGTGTGTTCTACTTTCCACGCCATTCCATTTTCACATGAAATACACGTGACACCCCCGAGAAGAATTCCGGTGGACTCATGATGTGAGGGAGTTCAGTGAGACTCACAGCGAGCCCAAGGTCAGTGTGTTCAATCTGTGACTGAACTGAACCAGAACTTGTTTCAGACGCAGAAAGTAGGCAATGGCATTTTAAGAAGCACAGGTGACCAAGAAACCCTACCATATCTCTTTTTACTTTCCTATATTAACTCACCACTTATGCTGAAAACAATGGCATGGAATGAAAGGGTGAGATGGCAACACTTAATTCCTTTACATTCTTCCTTACTTATCAGTAAGCCAAAGGTACAAAACATTGGTGGAATGTGCCCATATCAAGAAGTGGAGAAAAAAGTTAATTTTGTGCAGGGTTTCCACTATTCCAGTAAGAACAAAATTCATATGCATGTATGAAGTATGAAATAAAAATTGAGTAATTGCAGTGATTCTGCAAACATGTTAAATGTTCTTACATTTGCATTTATAACAGGCATTGTACAATATAATGGCAAAATTCATACTAACAATTTTTATTTTGAACTTTTTCTTTACTTGCAATTTATTAAATACCAAGCACCATGACAAACTGAGACTATACAAGAAAAAAGCTTTATATATTTTTGTTCCTTAAATAGCACTTTTTTCCTTTATTTTAACCTGAGACCCCCAGATTCTGTAGCCAGCCCTGTCTGTATTCACCTGAAACAAAAATAGTTTTCTTATTACTTTGCACTGACTTATTGTTCCATTCATTTGACAAGTATTCAGCATTCACTATGTAGGAAGAATGTGCTATGGGCTGGGAATATGGTAATGAACAAAATAGGCATGGTCTCTACCTCATTTCACAGTCTATTTTTATCACCTGAAATACAACTATGCTTGATGTTTTAGTGTCATCCAAACCAGATGACATTTTTCCTTTTGGATCTAAATTAGTGAAGTTTAATATCCTCGGTGTAGTGAGGAAACCTTCTTCTTCATATGTCTGAACTCCTTCTGCAGGAGCAGTTGTATCACATACTGTAAACCAGCAGCTGCACAGAGCATGTGATCCGAGACATGAATCCAGTGAGACTCCAGGCAGGCTGGGAGGCAGGTGTCTTGGTTTTACCATAATCCTTACCTCTGGCTAAAGCTGTGCCTAATTTGCAGCTGTTCTGACATCTTCACTTGAAAAATGAGTGTCCTGGTCTCACCCCTACAGAGTGTAGAGTGATGTGGTGACCATTAAAGTGCTTCCCAACTTTAAAGGCCTTCTTACAGGGGGGAGGTGTCTATGCATACCTTGCAGGTGTTGGCATGGGTTGTGTCTCACAAAGATACCAAGAGGATTTCCAAAGGGAGTGCAGTGCAGTGTGGCTCAGAGTCCAGAAGATGTGTGGGGAATAGTGGAGGAAGGCAGAGGAGCCTGTAGACAGATGGCAGATGTCCAGTACCACTGGGGTAAACAGCTCTTTGGGGCCAGGCTCTGGCCCTTCTTCTGCAGCTCAGGGCTTCCCCAGAGAAGGTGCAGGCTGACCTGATCAGTAGGGCCAAAAGCCAGCCCTCAAGTCTGAACTGCATTACATGGTTACAAAGTCCATTCCCGTACAATGACTCCTTTAGTATGGTTAAGGGAGACATGTCTGGTCACTGGTCATAGACTGTAGAAATCACTGCTGAGCTTTCTCACTTGGCATAGGTAGGGTGATCAGGGAGGGACCAGCATGCCTCGGGGAGGCAGGGCTCTGATGCAGAGCACTCATCCTCACATGCAGGGAAAATGGGACTTCAGGATAGAGAACTCCAGCGTGGAAATGAGAAGCAAAAGTTCAGGGGTGCATCCTGCCTAAAGCAATCTACAGATTCAGTGCAATTCCTATCAAAATACCAACAGCGTTCTTCAATGAGCTAGAGAAAATCATTCTAAAATTCATATGGAACCACAAAAGACAAAAGACCTCGAATAGCAAAAGCAATCCTGAGAAGGAAGAATAAAACAGAGGGGATTATGCTCCCCAACTTCAAGTTCTACTACAAAGCCACCGTAATCAAGACAATTTGGTACGGGCACAAGAACAGACCCATAGACCAATGGAACAGACTAGAGAGCCCTGATATAAACCCAAGCATATATGGTCAATTAATATATGATAAAGGAGCCATGGATATACAATGGGGAAATGACAGCCTCTTCAACAGCTGGTGTTGGCAAAACTGGACAGCTACATGCAAGAGAATGAAAATGGATTATTGTTTAACCCCATACACAATAGTAAACTCGAAATGGATCAAAGACCTAAATGTAAGTCATGAAACCATAAAACTCCTAGAAGACAACCTAGGCAAAAATCTGAAAATAAGCATGAGCAACTTCTACCTGAATGCATCTCCTTGAGCAAGGGAAACAAAAGCAAAAATGAACACATGGAACTACATCAAACTAAAAAGTTTCTGTGGGGCAAAGGACACCATCAACAAAACAAAATGGCATCCTACAGTATGGGAGAATATATTTGTAAATGACATATCTGACAAGGGGCTAACATCCAAAATATATAAAGAACTTAAACACCTCAACACCCAAAAAGCAAATAAACCGATTAAAAAATGGGCAGAGGATATGAAGAGACAGTTCTTCAAAGAAGAAATTCAGATGCCCAACAGACACATGAAAAGATGCTCCACATCACTAATCATCTGGGAAATGCAAATAAAAACCACAATGAGATATCACCTCACACCAGTAAGGATGGCCAGCATCGAAAAGACTAAGAACAACAAATTCTGGTGAGGATGCAGAGAAAGGGGAGCCCTCCTACACTGCTGTTGGGAATGTAAGCTAGTTCAACAATTGTGGAAAGCGTATGGAGGTTCCTCAAAAAACTAAAAATAGAAATACCATTTGACTCAAGAATCCCACTCCTTGGAATTTACCCAAAGAATACAACTTCTCAGATTCAGAAAAACATATGCACCCCTATGTTTATTGCAGCAGTATTTACAATAGCCAAGATATGGAAGCAACCTAAGTGTCCGTCAGTAGATGAATGGATAAAGAAGATGTGGTACATATACACAATGGAATATTATTCAGCCATAAGAAGAAAACAAATCCTACCATTTGCAATAACATGGATGGAACTAGAGGGTATTATGCTCAGTGAAATAAGACAGACAGAGAAAGACAAGTGCCAAATGATTTCACTCATTTGTGGAGTATAACAACAAAGCAAAACTGAAGGAACAAAATAGCAGCAGACTCACAGACACCAAGAAGGAACTAGTGGTTACCAAAGGGGAGGGGTGTGGGAGGGTGGGTGGAAAGGGAGGGAGAA
Organism: Manis pentadactyla; assembly: GCF_030020395.1. Classification (NCBI taxonomy): domain Eukaryota; kingdom Metazoa; phylum Chordata; class Mammalia; order Pholidota; family Manidae; genus Manis; species Manis pentadactyla. Next base: position 77,141,233 of record NC_080022.1, on the reverse strand, counting down.
GAGGCTTGAGGGGTATTATGTTTAGTACACATGGTGTGGGGGATCATGGGGAGAACAGTGTAGCACAAAGAAGGCACAGAGTGGATCTGTGGTATCTTGCTGCACTGATGGACAGTGACTGCATTGGGGTATGGGTGGGAACTTGATAATATGGGTAAATGTAGTAACCACATTATTTTTTCATGTGAAACCTTCATAAGAGTGTGTATCAATAATACCTTAATAAAAAATAAAACAAATAAAAGTTCAGGGACAAATAAAAGTTCAGGGGCACAAACCCAGATTTCCCACTAATCAGCCTGTGCACCCCTGGGAAGTCACTTACCTTTCTAGGCCTTGAAAGGAAAAGAGGGGATGCGAACTCAACAGTCCAAGTAGGTTTATTGCTAAACCTGAGAGGTACCCCCCTGTTCTGGCCAGCAGAACAAAGGTGTCTCTTACAGGTTAAGAGGCTTTTTATGGCCAGGTTTTTCGGTGGACTTTTTGAGGGGAGGGGTCAGGGGTGAGGGCTTGTGGCTTGCTGATGTGTCCTCAGGAGAATGCTTGTAGCCTAAGATGAAACCAAGTCTCTCTGAGATGGTGGGTGGGCTTATTCAAAAAGGCAGTGCTCCTGTCAGGATTCTATCAGGCCTCAATCTCCTCATCTATTAAATGAGAGTTGCATAAGAAAATTTCATGTATCAACTCAACTTCGAACATGATTTTATTCTTTATCTTTTGCCTGCTGTCTTCTCCAATCAATTATTTCCAAAAACAGCGCTCTCCAGAGGTCAGGAACCACATCTCTTTTGTCCTTGATTCCCCGCTGCATGGTGTAGTGCCTGGCACGCAGTAGGTGCTCAAGAAATATTTATTGGATGAGTGTTTCTTTGGATTATCTCTGTGAATGGATGCTGCTTCCTATTATCTCTTCCCAGAGAAAAAAGGCACAAATCTATGGTAACAATAAAAGGAGAGAAAGCATTCTAATAGTTGGTGACACAGAATACATTAAAGCAATGCTCAGTCACCATACATTAAGTCTTTTTAATATAGCTTTTAAACAGCTTTTCTTATTAGCCAAATGAAATACTGTAATCCTTTAACTCTCCTGTGTCAGATTATCAGCTATTTCAAGTAAGTGTTAACATTTCTGTCACTGGCAAAAGTGAATTATGTTTTCCTTCCCAAGCTTGCATCAACATGCCCAACAAGCGGGCTGCACACGCCTCTCTAATGGGACAGTGTGAGGTGCCACTGCTTGGTGATTATGAAGCAGCTAGACATCTAGGGGAGGGGGCTCGTGAGCCCCATCCAGCAGCCTGAGCAAGGCCAGGCCGCCTTTGCAGGATGAGTGAATGAATGAACTGGGGTGTCATTCTGGGTGAATAACAGGGCTCCTGGAACCAACTCTGGCTTTGTTCTATAAATAACCTGCAAGGAAAATTCTAGATGTTACTACTTGTGTAATTCTGCTGACAGTATTGGGGAAACCAGTTACTTGATGAACAAACTCCCTCTCTTTAGAAACCTGGAAAATCTCTCCACCAGGAAATTTCCATTAGGTGATGCAATATACTCTCATTTTGCAAACCAATTGATCATGGTGTATCAAAGAGATCGAATTAAGAGAATAATTGCAATAGAAATTCAAGTTTCTCAGCAGGTATTGAAAATAAGACAACAGGCCCAACATGAAATTTCTCAGGCTAAACCCCGCATCACCAAACAGATTTCATTACAGCTTTCGCTCTCCCAGAAACAGAGTCTGAAACCAGCCACTCAGGAATCACCTGATGCGCACTAGTTAGGAATTCTGCCTGGTAGACCTCTGCCGTCCCCTGTGTGGAAGGAAACCTTGCAAATAACAAATTCACTCTTTTTGCCTAGTTTAACTTCCTTGTTCCTGCCCTCTTCTGCCTATAAAAGTCTCATTTTGTACAGCTCCTTGAAGCTCCTTTCTATCTGCTACATTGGCTCCTGCTTGATTCATGAATCATTAAAAAAAAAGCCAATAAGATCTTTAGACTATACTCAGTTCGATTTTGGTTTTTAACACAGGTGTGTGTTTTCCGACCCTGGACCATATATTTCTTGTCACTCTCCTCCTGCTCGAGTCCCATTCGCTTGAGCCCCTCCCTGCTGCCTAGTGAGCCAAGCTGCTGCACAGCACACTGCCTCCACTGCTCTTCCTTCTGCGTGGAACGATCTCCCCATCTCAGCGACCTAGAGGACACCCACTTGTCCATGAAAGCAATGCTGACATGTAACCTCTTGTATGCTCCCTCGCACGCTGAGTCTGTCTCTGCGAACACTTCCTACCTCAATCTGTTTATTTGCACGTAGTCTTATCTCTTCCATCAGATGATGACTTTCTTGAGATCAGAAACCATATGTTAATTTTTGAATTCCAAGTGCTCTGGCTGGTGTATATTAAAAGCCCAATAAATGTTTGTTGAATCAATTAAAAGCAATAACTACTGCTTATAGTATCTCCATTATTCACACCACAACCCTGAAAAGTAGATATCATTACTTTGATTTTAAGGATGGGATATTGGATCAGAGATTTTAGACAATATGCCCCAAATAACAAGCCAGTGACAGAATATCCCAGATTTGAAACCAAGTGTCTCTGACTCTAAATCTAAGCTCCTTCTGTTGCCCAGTGCTTTGTCTTCTAACAGCTCAGTAAGATTTCCCAAACAGTCGCATCATTATAGTGTTCTCACATGCAAATTTTCATTGAATCGCAACAACCACCTTATGAAAAGCTTTCTTTCTTCCTTTTATAGATGAAGAATCAAAATCTCAGAGAGGTTAAGCAACTTTCCTAAAGTCCACAGCAAGTCACATCTAAACCTGGGTCTTCTAACTTTGAAATCTAGATTTATTACAAAAGAATCACATGAAGGAATTATAAAGAGATGAGTCTGCAGCAGATAAAGAAGCCCAGGCACTCAAAATCCGGCGTCCACAGCCCCGCCATCACCCACAGGGAGTGCTCAGGTCAGTGACCACGATGCCCAAGAGCCAGCTGCAGGGAGCTGACAAAGGCCACCTCACCCTCCTGCACGGAAGGCTGTCTTCTTTCTGTGTCCCCTGGCCTAATGCCCTTCCTAGCCATCCAGGGCACTTTCTGCTCAGAAGACATAAGCAGATATCTACATACACCCCCCCAAATGCCCCCCAGAATCTAATCAGTGACATTATTTAGTTCTTTTACAGCTAAAATAATCAAGCTTAAAGCCAAGATCTTTGTTCCTCTTTCCTTCCTTCCCTTCTCCCCTCCTTTCCCCCTTCCTTCCTACCTTCCTTTCTTTTTCCCTCCTTCATAGTGTGTACTGCTGTGTGCCAGGCACTATCTCTTCTCAGAACTTGAGTTCCCTGTCTCTCTGCGACAGCGTGATCCAAAGACAACATGACTGTGTTTTCAGATGATACATTAAAATTTCTCCCAACCCTGCAGATCCTTTTTCCCCACTACAGTGCCCCCCGAAGTACTATAGGCATGCCTCATTTATTGCACTTCCCAAATATTGCATTTTTTTTTTTTACAAATTGAAGGTTTGTGGCAAACCTGCCTCGAGCAAGTCTACTGGCACCACTTTTGCAACAGTATTTGATAATTTCATGTCTCTGTGCCACATTTTGGTAATTTTCACAATATTTTCAACTTTTTCATTATTACTATATTGGTTATGGTGATCTGTAATCAGTGATCCTTAATGTTATAATTGTTTAGCTGCCCATATAAGGCAGTGAACTTAATTGGTAAAAGTTGCATGTGTTCTGCCTGCTCCACCAACCAGCTGTCCCCCTGTATCTCCCTCTCCTTGGGACTTCCTGTTGCCTGAAACACAATAGTATTGAAATTAGGGCAATTAATGCCCCTACAAGGGCTTCTAAGTGTTCAAGTGAAAGAGTCACATCCCTTTCACTTTAAGTCAACTTCTGAAAATTATTAAGCTTAGCAAGGAAGGCATGTTGAAAACTGAGATAGGATAGAAGCCCAAACCTAGGCCTCTTGCACCAAACAAGTTAGTCAAATAGTGAATGCAAAGGACAAGTTCTTGAAAGAAATGAAAAGTGCTACTCCAGTGAATGTATGAACGATTTTTTTTAAAGTGAAAGAGTTTTATTGCTGATATGGAGAAAGTTTTAGTGGTCTGGATAGAAGATCAAACCATCCACAACATTCACTGAAACCAAAGCCAGAGCAAGGCTCTAATTCTTCAATTCTATGAAGGCTGAGAGAGGTGAGGAAGCTGCAGGAAAAAAGTCTGAAGCCAGCAGAGGTTGGTTCATGAGGTTTAAGGAAAGAATGTCTCCATAACATAAAAGTGCAGGTGAAGCAGCAAGTGCTGATGTAGAAGCTGCAGGAAATTTATCCTAAGATCTAACTAAGATCCTAAGACCTAGCTAAGGTAAATTAATGAAGGTAGCTACTCTGAACAACAGATTTTCAATGTAGACAAAGCAGCCTTTGATTGGAAGAAGATGCCACCCAAAAATTTCATAGCTGGAGAGAAGGAGTCAGTGCCTAGTTTCAAAGCTTCAAGGAACTGGCTAACTCTTTTATTTGGGACTAATGCAGCTGGTGACTTTAAGTTGAAGTCAATGCTCATTTACCATTCCCAAACTCCTGGGGCCCTTACAAATTATGCTAAATCTACTCTTTCTGTGATATGTAAATGGAACAGCAAAACGTAGATGACAACACATCTGTTCAAAACATGGTTTATTGAGTATTTTAAGCCCTCTTTTGAGACTTACTGCTCAGGAAAAAAGATTCCTTTCCAATAGCATTGCTTATTAACAATGCACCTGGTGACCCAAGAGCTCTGATGGACATGTACAATGAAGTTCATGTTTTTTTCAAGCCTGCTAATACAACATCCATCCATGAAGCAAAGAGTAATTTCAATTTTTAAGTCTTTGTATTTAAGAAATGCATTTCATAAGTTATACGTGCCCTAGATAGTGATTCCTTGAAGCATCTAGACAAAACCATTTGAAAATCTTCTGGAAAGGATTCACTGTTCATGATGTCATTAAGCACATTTGTGATTCATAGGAAGAGGTCAAAATAACAGCATTAACAGGAGTTTGGCAGAAGTTGATTTCAGCCCTTGTGGATGATTTTGCGGGGCTCCAGACTCCCGTGGAGGAAGTCACTGCAGATGTGTTAGAAAGAACAAGAGAACTAGCCTGAAGAGTGACTGAATTGTTGCGATCTCATGATAAAACTTTAACGTATAAGGAGTTGTTTTTTGTGGGGAAGCAAAAAAAGCGATTTCCTGAGATGGAATCTGCTGCTTGTGATGATACTGTGAAGATTGTTGAAATGACAATAAGGCATGTAAGATACTACATAATCTTAGTGGATAAACTAGTGGCAGGGTTTGAGAGAATTGACTCCACTTTTAAAAGAAGTTCTGCTGTGGGTAAAATGCTATCAAACAGCACCAGATGCTACAGAGAAATTATGCGTGGAAGGAAGAGTCAGCTGATGCAGCAAACCTCACTGTTGTCTTACCTTAGGAAGTTGCCATGGCCACTCCAGCCTTCAGCACCCATCACTCTGATCAGTCAGCTGCTGTCAACATAGGGGCAAGACCCCCCACCAGCTGTGCACATGACTCGCCTCACCCATGTGGTTCCAGTGATGCAACACCGTTTCCTCCTCATTGCCTTGCCCATGGCATCTATGCCTCCCATGAATTCACAGACTCAACGTATCATATTTCTATGAACTAAAATAATACATTTTTCTTCCTCCAACCAAAGGGATTTACCACTAATCAATCTTAAGGAACACTTAAGGAATAGCCTTAATACTATTAGTATTACTAATACAATTACTATGGTGCATGATATCCATACCATGGGCCAGGCCTTGTGCTAAGTGGCTTACGTGTATTATCTCAGGTCCGTCACCCAGCTCCGCCACTGGAGAGTTCTGTGATCTTCATCTGTCTGACCTTGGTTTCTTCATCTTTAGAAATGGGAGAATCATACCCATCTTCCAGAATACTCCTGGGGATTAAATAAGACAATGCTTGGGAAAACACTGGGCACAGTCCCTGGCATGTAGCAGATACTCATGTTGGTCATGTCTGAATCTGAATTTTCCTGAATTCTCTGGGACATCCATGTAAGAACAAGTAAAATCTCAAATCACATCCCGATCTCTTTGTTCTTTAGCCTCATAAGTTAATAGAGCTTTACATTTGTGAACATTTTTTCCATCACTGTGTTTGTATTACATGTGTATCACAGGATGCGTGGTTAAAAAATATTATCTTTCCCATCCTATCCTTTGGGTTGTCTCCTTGCATTAACCTCCATTTGAAAATACTAGAAGCTAAATGTGAGTGGAAAATACAAAATTCTCCAAACTGAAACTTGGGTCAGTGTTTGGGAACCAAAATCTTGCTTTACTGATATCTACAGAAAATTCGTGGGATATTCACAGCAGTTCTCCAATGCTTGCTACATCACAAGAATGCCTGTGACCCTCTGACCTTTCAATCAATTGTTCGTCTATCATCTAACATCTTCTGCTAAGTGAAGAGCAGGGTATCCCTAAGAGTAGTGATTAATTATTAATATATATTAATAATACATCACATTACTCTCTCATTGGAGTGCTGGCTTTTGGATATATAGTCAAGTTTTATAAATTGTTGTCAGTTTGAACAGGGTGATTTGAATAAGCATGGCATTTCTCAATAAATCGTTGCAATCTGGATCAGTTTCTCTCTCGTGCCCTTGGTCAATTGCCCAGGGAAAACAAACGCCTGTAGTGGAGATTTTGTACTTTTGTTCATTCTAATCCTATTCCACCTTTTTTTATCAGGAAACAGCACTCATATTTTGCTGGAGATCTATATAACCTCAGCCCAAGTGGATCAATTAATTAAGCTGATTCTTCCTCTCCCCAGAGGTGGGTGTGTGACCCAGTACAGCCAATCAGAATGTAGCATCTCTCTGCTTTAGGGATGTGTATGTGACCCAATCAGAGACAATCAGAACTAACCCCAAATCTTTTCCCCCTGGGCTCCTTCCCTCATTTGAGTGTGTTGGGGATGGAGAAGGTGTTAGGCAGGAGACAGTTTAAATGGGTCCAGGTTAGTGGGGTTGGAAGGGAGACATATTTGACTTATTAGGTGCATGATCCCTGGACATTAAAGCCATGAAGAACTATTTCTAGAAAAATGTTTGTTACTGTTTATGAAGGACTTTAATTTGTGCTAGGCACTGTGCTAAGTATTTTATATTGATCATCTCATTTAATTCTCAGAATAACTCTATGAGGCAGATTACATTATTATTATTATTATCCACGTTTTTCACATTAAGCCCAAAGTTACACAGACAGAAAGTGTGAGTTGGGACTTAACCTAGGTCTGTCTGTCTCTAGCTCCTAGCTCTTACTCTCGACAAATTGGTTATTCATCAATCTAATTAACAATTTACAAAGGGCTCCTAAATTTCCCAGGATGTGAATTTATTAAATCAAGTGTATGTTAGATAAAGAGGAAAAAATATCTACGTCATTTTATTCTGATAATTGCAATACTTTGATCACTGCACTTTGACAACAGAAATTTGGCTCACACCTATGTGGAAATTAAACTATGATGACTTCCCAATAGTTATAAGGGCCTATTGTTAAGGTTGCACTCCCCTTCATTGATAAAAATGCATTCCGAATTTGAAAGGTAATTAGAAATTACCTTGAGAGATGACTTTGAATTTGGAAACATAAATTGACAAAAAAACAGTGACGGATATCTCATGACATGATGCACCTATGAAACAGGTATTTTTCTTCTCCCCATATTGTCTCAACTCATTTGGTATTTCAGTTTGTATAATAGTTAAAACTCCTGGCAGCACATATGCAGTATTTGCAAACAGCTGTAAAGTATTACTCATCTTGCTGATCAAAATAACTTCCTGCTAAATAAACCATGAAAAAAGCTTTTCCACCCACTGAGAAGTGAAGTGTAAATGATATATAGACTCTACTATGAAGAGATCAACAGATTGCATTTTTGCATTCTGTAACTATGGTTTTCTATAGCTACAGTTACTTTCAAAAATGGTTTAGAAGCTCAGCTCTGTTCAGGAAAAAGAACTTGGGTATTAGCATTAACATGGCAGTGGGAATCCTGAGAAGTACTTGAAGTTTCAAAGCTTTTAGGAAAGTTGTCTTGTTTTTTCTCTTACACCTTCTAAATAGATGAAAGCAACTTCCAGTGTAGCTTTGTGTGTGTTTATTTTGGACATCATTCTGCCCATGTTATCCTTCTGAAACATTGTATCCAAGGAACACTAATTCAACATCCATGTCTTGGTCTTCTTGCCACAGCTTTGAAGGTTCAAGGTAAAGGAGGCATTGATGATATTGATAGCACTGCAGGGAGCATCTGATGCAGATTTTCAGCTCTTTGATGTCAGAGCAAAGCAGTGCTGGAGTCACAGAGCTGACCTCTGTTATTGCCACAGTTTGCCCACACTACACTGCCTGCTCTTCGTGATTCTCTCAAACTAGGAAATTCACTAGGTTATGTTCATTAAATTATAAAAGCTGAAACTCTCTCCTCCACACTCAGACATAGGTCTTTATCCCCTATTTGTGTTCTTTCCCCAAATCAAGATGTGTATAAAAATTGCTACTAAACTTGTCTTTCCAGTTTGACTCTTTAAACCTGACCAGGTCTGCCCTCATGAACACTCCATACCCATCCTCCACCGTGGGTTCAGCTCCATCCCGGGGTGGCTGATCTTCACTCTATTCTCCCCGGTTCTCTGCACCCCATTCAAATCCACACTCTAACCTCAGGTCTTTCTACACTGTCATCTCTGTGGACCACTCAGTTTTTCAGCTCTGGTACTTTCTTTTGGGAATCTGTGAATGGGTTTGGATGTGGAAATTGTTATGTTGCTATTATCTCAGAGTTAACAAACCATAGTAATGCTATTTGCCTACATGACAGAGCTCCTCCCATCAGCAGCACTGGCCTATTAATGGCCACCATAGTTTCCCCAGTTATGTAGGGAGATGATGGATCACCCATGGCACAATAAATGTGTAGGTGTTCAATAAATATTTTTTGAATAAACAAATGAATGAATTTTCAAAGAGTACACCTTTATAACTGGGCTAATCATTACTTAGGTGAGTGGTTTAATCTCTAAAAAGAGAGTGACCAATAGTTCATACCAAGATTGTAAACATCCCTCAAGGCAGACTCAGGATACACATTACAGAATCACCAAACTTGTGAAATTGCATATTTAATACTGGAACTATCTAATGAAAGACTTTAGCCAACAAGAATCTGGACACCATCAACTCTGGAGGACTTACTGTACTTTCTATGTATATGGAGACCTTGAGGAAAAGGCAGGATAAATGATACGGCTTCTATTTGATCAAGGAGACACTGAACCTTGAAGAAGCTAAGGGCATATTGTAGGCTGGAACTCAAACCTGCTTATGGGACTCCAAGCTCAGTGTTTTCTCCTATGAATAATGTCTCAGTTCACACATGACTTCTATCAAGGCCAGTGCTGTGATGCCATAGAAGCACAACAATGCTAATGTTTTTGCAACATAAAGAAGAGGCTAAATATCATCATCACTGAAGCCTTTTAGGGAGTTATAAGTATCAGGGAATACGTCTATATACCAAGTGTGTGTGGTTTTCCCCATGCTGAACAATTCTGACACCAGCTGAGTGTCCCATAATTCAATTCAGTTCTGACACTATCTACTTGAAATTACAATCAGATCCCACAGGTTAAGGGCTCAGTCCCACAAGCCTGCCCCACTTCAGGTGCCAACCTCAAGTCTCAGGTTCTCACCTGTACTTCTGACCAACTAGCTAAACATCAGGGTTTCCATAACTGCCTCCTTGGGTTCAGTAATTAGTTAGAATGGCTTACATAACTTGGGGAAACACATACTTATGTTTGCCAGTTTATTATATAATAAAGAATGTGATAGAAGATGCAGATGAACAGCCAGGTGAAAAGAAACAATGAATAAGGCCCACAAGGGTCCTGAGCACAGGAGCTTCTGTTCTTATGGAGTTGGGGTGAGCCACCCTCCTGGAACATGATCTGTTTGCTCATCAACCCACAAGCAATTCAACCTCCACAGCTCAGAGGTTTTTATGGAGGCTTCATCACATAGTCATGATCAGTTATTAACTCAAATCTTCAGCCCTCTCCCCAGCTGGGAAGAAGGGGTTTCCAGCTGAGTTCCAAGCTTCTAATCATGGCTTGGTCTTACCAGTGATTAGGCCCCATCTTGAAACTATATGGCACATACCAACCACCACAAGAACGGAAGACACTCCTATCATCCAGGAAATCCCAAGGGATTTAAGAGCTCTGTGTCAGGAACCAGGGTCAAAAACTAATTATTGGGAGAAAAAGATGCTTTTAGCACCTTAATTGCTTAGGAAATGACAAGTTTTAGGAGTTCTGGCCAGGAACCAGGGATAAAAACCAAAATATATCTTTCTTACTATACTGCAATATCACAGGTGTACTTGCCTGGGATCAGATTATGGGGGAAGTAAGCCTCACGAGATGTGACTCAGCTCGGCTGGTGCCCACTTCTCCCTGGTTAAGGAGCAGTTCTTAGAGAAGCCAGATGCTCACTCTGTGGGTGACTCTCTGTGCAGGCCTCTAGCCTCTTTCTAGGGCAGCAACCATTGTGCAGAGCTGTAGTTCATGAGGAAGGGTTGATTTCCCTTCCTCCTTTATAATAGGTACAGGAAGTCATGCTCCTCTTTAAGCCTCCTCCTCTACTTCAGGAGAATTAGGTTCCTGCTCCATGCCTATCCTTAGGAGATGAATCATGACTTATTTAAGCCAGTCTACATATGGGTGTTACTGGCATTCACTGGAAACATTCTTTGTTGTGTGGAACTGTCCCATACAGTTAAGCTGGTTTAGCATATTTGGACCTCACTTACTAAATGTCAGTACCTTCTTCAATCATTGTAACAACAACAAAAATTCCCCAAACATCCGCTTATGTCTTGATTGAGAAACGCTGTGGTCTTATTCCCCTCGCCAGTGAGAGTTTGGTATAGACAGGTGGTATCATTCCAATCACAGTACTTCTGGGAAAGGTTTCCGTCTCTGGTAGAAAAACAGCACAGAAAAAAATAGCCCCTCTTTTTCGCTGGATGTTATCATGCCTGGATGTGATGCCTAGAAGTCTTACCATCATCTTGCAGCCAGAAAATGGGACGGTCCAAAGTGTAAAGGGAAACACATTGAAGACGGCAGAACAAAAAAGGTAGGAAAACCCTGGTTGTTGATGACACCAGTGAGGCACTAAGTAACAAGCCCTGGGACCCCCCTGCCTTTGACTCTGTGAAATAATGTGTTCCTCACAGTTTAATCCCAATGAGTTGGATTCTTCTCTTACTTGCAGTCAAAGGCCTAGTTGATCCAAGCCCTTGTTCTGGCACTAGGGGGTGGGGCAAAGCTATGGGAAAACTCTCTGATATCCTTGGCAATGGGGAGGAGAGCAGGGGAAAGTCAGGGAGGCTGAAGCCTTTCTGGTGAGGAGGGAGGCCAGAGGAGAAAGTGCAGCCACCACATGGGTCCAACAAGGGTGGTAAAGGGGCTCCCATTGACAGTAGCACAACCTTTCCAGCATGCCTAAGAAAACTAGGGCCATAGAATATTTAGGGAAAGAAAGAGCTATTGCCCGTAGAGCTCTTGATAACTTCTCTCTTCTGAATACTCCTTTGATATTTCTTTTGAAGTTTTAAAGATGAAATGTCCTGTTCTGAAACTGATATTGTTTCTTTTTCTTTTGGACCTCCCTCTGAATAATAATCTTTTGGCCAAAAATGAAGCATTTTCTCTTTTCCAAGCATCTGCACATTGACCCTGCAGCAAGTAGACAGTAATGGACACTTTCATTTTAATCCTTCATCCTATATATATTTCACAAATCTTTAAAAGTTTTAGTGACCTAGGTAGTTCTTTTGATTTTGATGAACTGAATTCTAAAAAGGGATGTTAACTGGCTTACAAAAAATTCAGAGATATTAGAGAGGCAAAATCCATTAACATGGGATAAAAGACACATGTAATAAAAAGAGTGAAATTCCTCTGCAAGTTACTGTGCCATTTGTTCTATACTCTAGGGAAATCCTTACATATGCATACACCCTGGAGAAGTCCTTACACATGTGTAAGAAAGAATATGTAAAAAGATGTTCATAGTACCATTCTTTGGAAAAGGAAAAAATTCAGAAACAACTTAAAAGTTCCTTATTGTGGAAAAGAATAAATAAAATGGTGTATATTCGTATGATGGATTTCTAAACAACATTGGACAGGCATGAACTAGCTCTGTATGCATCAACAAGACTAGATCTCAAAAAAACATTACATGAAAATAGCATAATTCCATATACAAAATACCATATACATGAAAATTTAAATCATACAAAAATTCTTTTTTTACAAATGCATATACTTGTGTGCAAGGGTATAGAAAATGGACCACAAAATACATCTTAGTGATTGGCCATAGGAACACTGAAGGAGAGTGGGACCAAGTGGTAGGAATGAGACATTAGCTAAATGGTAGTTTTATTTCTTCAAAAGTAATTACACAAGTAATAAGGGCAGACACAATATGCCAAGGCAGCAGGTAAGGTGGCCTATGGGTTCAGCACCAAGACGATCCTCTCCAGCCCTCAGTTGTGGAAGGACTGCCCCGGATTGCAGAGTCTTCTTAACTTTGCTCTGAAACCCAGGCAAAGTCTGGGGGTGTCTGCTGCATGACATTGTATGTCAGGAAGCCTAGCAGACAACCCTGCTGCGGATTATAGAGAAGCAGGCAGGTGACTCTTGTGCCCTTCTGCTGAAGCCACAGCTACTTGGGGTCAGTGCCAGCAGAGGGGGCTTGGGTCTTGACCAGATAAGTGTCAACCTAAAACAGGCAAAGCTCTAAAACAGTTGTGTTTACTTAGGGATTGCAATCCAGGAACATAGATTCAGGAGGAAACTCAACTGTGCTCTGAAGGGAGGCCTTAGAATTTTTAAAGGCAAAAACTGGAAACTCCAAGGAGGCTTATATGAGTTGTTTTGGGGGAAAAAAATCACAATTGGCTAAAGCTATGGTAACCGACATTCAGCGATACAGAACTGGTCGCTAAAGCGATTCACTAGGCAGAGTCAACTTCGTGGCAGGCAGCAAATGTTTGCCCAGGACCTTTACGGTTTGACACACTACAAAGCTTAATGTCCTCCCTAAAACAGTCAGGTCTCAGAGAAGAGGACCTAGTTCCCTAACTGCCCCTGACTAGTTTACGCTCCTTGTCAATGTTAACTCCATTTTGCCTACATTTACACGAGAATAGGCTGCATTGTGAACAGCCTGAAGCATCACCCTCTGCTGTGTTGTCTGAAGCCCCACAACTCCCAGTGAATGCTCTTCATTCTGTACACATCCCCAAAAATCAGAGAGGATCATTGTCCAGCCATGCCTCAGTGCATGGGAGAAGGAAGGGATGCCTAATAAGGCCTTATCTGCCACCAACAAGTGCTCCCTATCAGAGGGATCGTTTGGGGTCATTTTCTGTTTCACATAATGAGGCCTTTGGTGTCAGGTGACATTAAAGAGTGAGAGTGGTGAAGAAATGGCTCCTGTGAACCACTTCCAGTAGCCTAAGGAATGCAGCTTTCAAATCACTTTCTTTACTGGGTTTAAAGAAATCAGGGTGGCTTTGTGAAAGAGCAAGCCCAGGGCTGAAGGCTGGAGGATCACTGAATGGCCAAGGATAAAATAGGTCGTTTGTCCTGCTGTTTCTGTTTTCCCGTTGAAAAATGGCAATAAAATACCTGCCTCTTGGGGGGCACTGTTGCTATAAAATGAGGTAACAAAACTTACACTTAAAAATAAAATCACTCTGCAACTACTGAGTATGACTTGGGTTTCTTAAGGCCTCATTAGGTTCATCAATCCAATAAAATAATCTTAATGAATAATAATAATGTTTACAGGTAGCCCCCAAGGTAGAAACTGGTGAAATTCTGACCCCCCAAATCCCTTGAGAGGTTCTAAGTTTATCTGTAGAATCTAGAAAGGGAAACACATGCAAATTAGCAAAGTCACATCAAAATTTGGAGAGAAAAAAGAAAGAGAAGAGGTTTAAGAGATTTACCCCACCAATCTCTTAGTAATTTTCGTGCTCATTATCAGTAAGCTGTGTTTTTCTTGTAAAAGAACTACTTGGGCATGCAGTGACTTGAGATAATTAAGAATGTATTTGCTAATGCCCTCAGCATTCAAGGATTTTGCATTAGTTACAGATGGTACTTCCCCCAATCGGTGAATATTAAAATATTTAACCTGTGGTCAGGCAGTAACCTCTCAAGACACTGGGACATGACTCAGCGATGTTAAGAAGTCAAATGGGGATTTTTCAACAGAGAAAAACATAGCTACCATCCAAATTCCGCTGCTGTGAGTGTTTCTTCTCATCTTTTTTAAATGCATGCAGGATCTCTTTAAACTTCCCAGTTAAAACAGGAATTGGAAGGGCCACAGAGTAATTTAGGAAAGGACAGCATTTAACATAGTTCCCAAATAACACGAGAAAAGGGGCATTGCAAATCATTGGCCTTCTAAAAGTGAGGATAAGAAGGTGGGAATTTGACCAGCTGATCTTCAGAGGTCGCTCTGCACTCTAACATCTATGTAGTGTACAAAGATTAGGATATGTGACTGCCGAGTACCCTGGTCCTCTGAGTCACCTGGAGGACAAAGATTCATACCCTCCTTAGTGCCGTGGAATTGTGCCTGGAGCTCCCCTGGGAAGAGAAGAGTCCTGCCACAGGTCGCTCCCGAAAGCCCTTGTCCAATGACAATGGTTCGGACACCCTCTGCAAACCTAGCCAGCCCTCTGGCAAAACGACCTGTGACCTGGGGGATAAGAAGGGCTGAATTGTAAACATGTGCTGCTTTGCCATGCCTCTGATTTTGGCAAGTTCACATAAATAATTGAGCATAATAAACTGTAGCCCAACACAGTCTGCATGGCATCAGGCAGTCAAAACCATCTGGGACTAGATATGGGAAGAAGGGAGTATAAAAACCAAGTATTTAGGAGTCTGATCTGTCTGTGGCTCAAATTTTCTAAGTCAGAAGAGACGGGTCCCATAGGAGACCGGACCCTGCTTAGGAAGACATCTGAACTAGGCAATAAAATAATATGAAAATACCAAAAAATAAAAATAAGGAAGAGAAATAGATATGTAACTTCATCACGGGACTCCTGTGGTATCTCACGACACCATGCTTCAGGAACCCCAAAGAAAGCAAAAAATCCAGCTAGTGTTATAAATCCTGGTCAGCTGAATTATTTCACATGTTGCAGCCTGACTTAAGTTATTCATCGCAGAGGCTAGCAGCTCCCTGATGCATCCTTCCGTGTCACTGGACAGGGTAAAAATAATAAATTGGCCATTGTGAGACACTCTGAGTTTCGTGGGGTTGAGCAGAGCATATTTTATATTCTTCTCTTGGAACTGCCTCTTGTTGGTAGTAAATGGTTGCTAGCACTGCTGTTTCTCAATAGACAAGTCCTAGAAGTAAAGATAATTCAATTTTCATTCACTCTTAGGTCTCCTGCTACCCATGTTCTTCCTGGACACCGACAAGGCTGTGCCTGTCTTCCCAGCCTGGGGCCCGAAGTAGCACTTGTGTGTTTTGCCCCTTGCCAGAAAATGCCATGTGCCACTCTGAAAAGCCTCTCATCCACTGATCCAGTGAGCACAAACTGTCTGCTGGGCTTTTTAGCTGGGTCTTCCTCTTTAGCTCATTTCCCCCCAAGAACAGATACCAAGGTGTTGATTCAACAGCAGCTCCTGGAAGACCACCTGGTTTGGTTTAAATCTTTCAAGGTTTCTATTACAATAGAAAATAGAATAACCATGGCAGCACTCACTGTTAAGTTGAAATTAAATAACTAATACTGTTGGAGTGGCAAGTAAAATTCCTACAGTGTCTTTAGAAAACAATAAGACAAGGTATTAAGGACCACTAAAATGTTCATACCTTTTTGAACCAATTACCTCACCTATGAAAATTCATTGTAAGGGTACTTTTCAACACTAAAATACAAGTGAGGTACTGTGCACTTTTCTCCCTGTGGAAACAATAATATGAAGCATATTAAACAAATTCTGATACAGATGGCTATGTAGAAATATGGAACAATGTGTTCCCTGTAATGTTAAAGGGTAAAAGCTTGAAGAATAGAATATATTCTAGGTCTGTAACTGCAAAAGAAAACAGAGATCTATGTAGGGACAAAGATGATAAATGTACAAAAATGAGTGTTAGGACAATGGGGTTGTGTGAAATTTTCCTGCATTCAAATTTTTCCTCAATATTGCTATTCTATTTTTCCAAAATAAACATATGCCAGGTATGCCTCCTCTTTCACTGTTTGGCATTTCTCCTGAAACTGGATCTGGAGGACCCAATCTGCCCCAATTTTTTTAGTAAATGGGTGAAGACGGTTACCTTTTCATTGATTTTAAGTGACCAGGCATTTGTCCTTAATAGCACTATTGGCTTCTTTGTTTTGGATATATGGCTTTCAATCATTTTCGTGATCCTCCACATGATTTTAAAAAGCTGAGATCTATGCTTTGGTATTTCCGCGGTCTTGCTCCTCTGCTGTCATGGGATTCTTAATTGAGTTTTAAGAGCCACCATTCTCCATTCACAAAAGTAAAATGCAGATACAAGAGCTGGAATTGTGGCAAATTGCCAGCTGACAATTCAAGTCACAACACACTACAAACCACTCAAATGAGATGCCACCCATAAAGTGCTGCCATTAGACAATATAAAATGTAAACCACATACCCCAAATAGCAAATATTGTGGGTGGCCATGGCACGGGTAGTGTAATAGTCAAAAAGATGAATAAATGCAATTTTAAAAAGCCCAGCAAAGAAGTAAATATGCCATGCAACTTACAAAAGGCCAGCCACATTGTGTTTATTTTAATATTGTTTAACAGTAACACCTAATAAAGAGAGCATCATGATTGTGTGAACTAAATTTTCAGTCATAATGAATGCTACAAACTTAACCTCCCAAGTTTAAATAGGCTACAATGTCTTGGGAAAAATGCAAGAAAAATTATTTGATAAAGGTGACGGTTTTTCACACCTGAAAATAATGTTTTTCTTCCAGCCTATCTTGATCAACAGTCAGCAGCAACACATTGCAGATATAATCTCAAGACCTTCTGGCATGTACTTGTCACTACATGCATAACTTACTATGGACAGAGGCTCACGGAGATTTTGAACATAATTTCCCACACGACAGGAGATTAAATAGACCACATTGGAAGAAGGCAAGAAGAAGCTAGGTCTCTGGAGTACCAAAAAGTAAACTTCAGCCAGTTCTGGAAGCAGATAAATAGCAGGAAATATACTTTCAGACGGGCTACTTTCTCAATAGTTCCTGCCTTCAAGAACTCTAGGGAAAGGATGAGTAACTGGGTAAGAATGTAATAGAAAAAGGGACTTCTCTGGAAAGATTTGGAGTGGAAGGAAATCAGTGTCCTCATGGGTGCCTTAATTTCTCCTCTCCCTTTATGATGCCCCTTTTTGAGGGTATCTCTTCACCCAGAATATCTTGCCTGCTACCCCATCAGAACCTACTCTTGAGACTGCATTCTTGACACCAGCAGTGAGGTAAGTCAATGCCTACTTCTCAGTATGTATATAAATATTAAGCTTTCTTTCTATGCTGTGTTTTCCAATGAAGGAATATCAGATGTCAATAAACAAAGTAGAAAATACATTGGAGTATAAAAACACTTTCTCAGTATCCCAGAAACCATTCTACCCAGCGTCCTATAGCATGACCTTGGTCCTTCCGTGCCTAGTTTCCTTATTTGCAAAAACAAAATAATAATAAGGCCTAACTCACAGGATTGCTATGAAGATTAAAAGAGTTCATCCTTGGAAAGCTGTAGAGCAGTGCCTGATCTGTAGTAAGTGCTCAATATGTATTCATTATTATTACCATGTTTTGATATAAAAACCTTCTGAAACAGAAATCAGAAAAAAACATCACCAGTCAAAAAATATACATGAATGGAAGTATGTATGGAGCTGGTATGATGCAGGGGTAGCCTAGTGGTTTAAGAACAGAGGTTTTGAAGGTAGACCACCTGTGCTCAAAACCTGGTGTCACCACATGGCCACTGTGTGACAGTGGGCCTTATATTTCTAACCAAAAAAGTGGGGGAAACAGTACCTATTACACAGAGTTGCTGTGAAAATTAAACCAGCTAAGAAATATAAACCATTGAACAGCGTCTGACATAAAAGAAACACAGAATAAATGGTAGCAGGAAGAAAAACAGCCCTCTTCAACCAAAATTTTATCTGCAGAAATTGTTTTAGAAGAAAGGAGTGAGTATTTAAGAATCTTACTGTTGATGCTGGGGATTACAAATAACCCCCAAGATGTAGCCTAGTGAAAAAAATTAGATATCAGAGTAAGCCCATTTCAAGACTTGAGAACACGTCCTAGATGTGGAAGCCCAGTGCACTCCCTCTACTACAGTCCTGAGTTAAGCAGTCCTGCCCTTCAGTCCTTGGCTTAACAGCCCTGCAGCCACCTCTAAACGGGGGAATGAAAAGAAAAACCAGCAGAAGCTGAGTTTCACCAGCTCAACTACTTCTTCCAAACGCACTCTTAAGGGAAGTCTCTCCTTTTCCCAAAGGGAAGATTGGATGGGTTTGTGGTAAAGGGCTGGAAACTTTCCTTCCTTATTCTACCCTCATGGAGAGAGGAGTAGAAAATGCCATGCCCTCTGTGAAAACTGCAAGCTATAGAAGTTTTCCCCAACACTTGGTCTTTACTAATATATCTGCATATTTCTACATATATTATATACCGATATAATATATCTGGATGTTTCTATATCCACACCTCCTCTATGGAGAAGCAAAGCAGGAATATCCTTTCAAGTAATCTGACAGACACATTGTAACTAGGAAGATTATTTACTTTCTTTGAGATAGTTTTTCATCACCAACAGTTCCTCAATGTGTACATGTCATTCCTCCATCTGGCACTGAAGTTTGCTCCTCTAACCTATTGAATCTGGGATGACATGTGACTACTTACCTGGTAAGATATATCAGAAGCTATGCTGCAGGGACTTCTAAGTAAGGTCGTAAGATACCTTACAACGTCTGCCTGGCACTCTTGCAATGCCTGCTCTGGAAGAAGCCAACTTGCATGTAAGAATATGACTGCCCTGAAATCTCCATGCTATGAAGAGACCCAAGTTAGCCATGTGGAGAAAGAGATGCCGATCCGGTACCCAGCTATTCATCCACCCTGACTAGCAAACGGGGGTGAAGAGTCCATTCTTCTTCATTCTTCAGTTATTCAGATGAATCCAGCCCCAGCCGCAAACCTGTGAGAAATTCCCAGTGAAAATCACCCAACCGAGCCCAATCAACTCACAGAACTATGAGAAATAATAAATAATAAATGATGATTTCAAGTGACTAAGTTTTCACCTGTTAGTTATGCAGCAATTAATAACCAAACACTACCATTAGTAGACTATACCAAACTTCTCATTGAATTTTTTTTTAATCTCCCTCAAATGACTCTTAAATAGCTGAGACTAATTTTTTTTTCAGGGGAATTTAAATGTAAGTGATGCTGGCATTTGTTTTGATGTTGCCTTAACAAAACAGCAAAATTTCTCCTTTTGCAATCTTCACAAAAGATTGGTGCTTAATCCTCAATTAAAATGCTTTAGAAAAACAAATGAAATTGGGTTCCTTTGATAAGGGTAAATGTCACATCTCTAATGCAAATAATAGATTTGATAACAAGAAAATGAATATTTACCAGAAAATTAATTTGCTATCATTTGATGCCAATTAAGATTGTAATTGCTTCCTCAGCACCACCAGATCATTCACAGTTTCAAGAAGTATGAGTATATTTGGTTACATTTGTTTAATTTGTGTAAACTCTTCCATGATTTGTTATTTTCAGAGGAAAATGGAATCTGAACGCAGAACACTTCTAATCTAATTTACTGTAGGTATAGACCTTAAAATCATACAAATAATTCAGCCAGTCATGCAAATGATTCCGTGCACACAGGCTTGATGTTCAAAGGAACTTACAAAGACAACAAAAGATATAACCAGGTTGTAATATATTTAGTCCTCCTTGCATATGAAAATCCCTTTTATAGAGTTGGAATTCTTTGTGAAATACATTTGCTTAATATATGGCCATGGTATGAATTTATATAGAGAAAGAAAATCACATGTTTCCCTGCTAGGTTTATTTTTCTAAAGGTTGAAGATATTCTGTCTGCAAGTCTATGCTTATTTCCCTACTAGGAACCAGGGTACCTGGTACCCCTTTGCAGTCAGGGTTAGCCTCTTTATCCTTTGAGCTTCTGTTTACCCTCTTGGGGCAAAAAAAGAAGAAGAAGGTGTGGGATTTGGGAAACAGGCATATGATCATTCACATATTTCATATACCTACATCAACTTTGATGTAAAAGCAACTATTTATGTAAAAGCTTGAACTTTGACTACTCTAGCAAATGATATATATACATAAGAACACATGAAGAGGTGAACTTTCCAATTCCTGAAAGCCCAAACCCCTTGACTGAGCAGCTTATGGACAAAAAATAAATTGCTGTATTGGTGTAACTTCTGCCCAAGAGAATCTTGCCAGGATCAGATCTGTGTTCAGTGCTGATATTAGTGTTTCTGTCTCAGGGAGCATTTCTACTCCTTTAAACCCTTCTGCCCCCAATTCCTGCCAATCAGATCATCTCAAGCTACTATCCAACAAACGTGGAAGGCAGAGCCGCCCTGTCTCAGTTATGACAGCGGATGAAGTGACCTGGGTAAGTATAGGAGAGCTTCCTCACCTGGGGCCTTACAAATAGAAAATGTGCACTTTTTTTGCATTCTACTCTGGGTATGTTGTTGAGTTTTGGACTAAAATATATTGAGCACTGATGTAGCAACTGACCTATCAGGCTTTGATGAGGGCCTCTCAGTCATTGTCATTGTTCCTGAAGCACTGGATTCAGTGGTCATCCTTGCCCTGAAATATTTAGGACTGCTTTGAGACCTCTCCGAGGAATTCAGATCCACAGGAAGAAAAAAGTGATTGGGGAGGAGCTGGAAGCATATCAAGAAGGAAACATAGGGCTGTTGAAGAGGTAGACAAAGATAGCAAAAAAAAAAAAAAAAAAACTTTAACATGATTGAATTACCACTGTTACCCATACAACCCAGAGACTGAGAATTGAATCAGAATTTTAAAAATCAGTACGCTCAGTAATTCTAAGTCTAACAAATATTGACATAAACACACAAGTTCCTGGAGGAAAGCAAACATGACTTGAGCCAGGTTGACACATATCAGTGGCATAGGCAGTTTATTCTCTATATTGATGGAGAATTTGTAATTTTTTTCACCCAGTAACAAGATCAGTAGAACTGTGACTTACATGTCACAATTTAAATGGCTGATTTACAAGCTTCTGAATCATATTTTCTAGAGTTGTACTTTTTCCTTGTTTTGGAAAGGAAATGCTTTCCAATGCTTCGTGAATGCTGTTGTCTCTCATGATTTTTGTCCAGTTTCTCTGAGGAGCCATTATAACATCTAGACTTTACCTTATATTGACTTTAAGCAAATGGAACTCAAAAGGCAAAAGAAAATTTAGAACAGTGAGAAATTTGAAATCCTAGAAGAGCTTGTGGTGGATAATTTAAATGTTGGTTATTTTGATTGTCACTGGAAATAACAGTTGAGTACCATGTGGACTAGAGTAGTCCCATTGTCCCTGGCAATTGTGGATTTAACATTCATGGTTTTGAATGTTCTTAAATGATGGTGAAAGCCCATAACATGTTGTAATTTGTAATTTTGCTGAGACATTAATCTGAAATGCCCACAGTAGGGGACTGGAGTGAGCCATTTAGCTAGATACCATGACTTTATTTTCTACTCATTTCTTTGTAGCAGTTGCATGGATTTGGGGATTTGCAAAGGTCTGAGCAATGCCTTCACAAACATTATCATATGTAATATGATGTTTAAAGAAAAAAAGGAGTAAAGGGATAAGGGGACAAATACATAGAAACTATTAAAGTAATATTTCAGTATAGAACACTGAAGTGTGAAATCTCAATGAACACTTATTTTATTGATTTCTTATTAACTGGAATAATGTGTGTTAAGCATCTAACACAATGTCTGACACATGATGGGATGTTCTTTATGTGTTTGTTCCTTCTTTTCTTGCTTCATGTTTGTTATTGAAACTGATGTGGTAGCTTCCACTTAAGGACAACTTCCTTTAAATTAGATAAAGGGAGAAAGTAGCAGAAGCTATCATTGTTTTTCTTTATCTTTTTTCAGGATTTGAACAATGTTTAGTGCAAAATCTGCTTAAGATAAGGAGTCTCTGTGTTATAGAGCCCACACTTGATTTAGCAGTCTATATTTATGTGTAGCGACAGAGGCATTGTTTATACATTCTCTTAATCTGCAGCCTCACAGTGTGACAGGATTAGGAATCTGGGCCCATATGCAGATGTTAGGGTGTGTGGCAAAATTGAGACACTTCAATAAATTTGCTTTTGAAGATTAGGAATGGGGGCTTGATATAACCATTTGGCTTTTCTCGGTGTCTGAACACAGAACCTCAGTAATCCTTCTGATGGAAATCTCATTAATATGTGTTTCAGATCACATTATATTTATACACATTTCCAGTCTGCTTAAAAAAATCAAATAAGGCTTGTTTTTCATTAAGATGATCTTTTTTAAATGGGTGAATATTTAAATAAATGACACAGAAATAAGTTTTCTCATAGATTTGATCATTTACATATTTTGTATATATTCAAATGACAGATGATCCAAAATGCAGCCATCGTTCTGAAAAGCTCAGAAAATGGAACGTCGTTTGATACATCGTTGTAACAGATTGTAATAATGAGAGGAACCTAAGATTTCATCTTTGTGTTTGGACATTTTGGGGGCAGAGAGTATTTTTAATAACAGACACACACACACACACACACACACACACACACACCTGGGTTCCTAAAGTCCTGCACTCTCATAGGAGTGACAAACAATAGAAATCAGCCAATTGTTTAGTTACCAGAAACATGAATATGGTAATTTACACCAACAGGAATACTGAGCTACCTTCCCTTCAATCAAAATAATGAGAAAGCAGTTATACATTTGCATGAAAATAGAAATTTAAAGTGGCATTACAGTTTTTCAGTTGTAATCTGCTCTTCCACTCCCCCACCCCCACCCAGCTGCCTAAGGTTTGCATACTGCTTCAGCAACCATCAGCCAAAATGTACATGTCATCTGCAAATCACAGATCTTGACTGGAGTGATTGCACAGGGAGAAGTGCTGAAGGGTTCATAGTGGCCAGGACAAGACTTAAAAGTGATGCGAAATAGGGAGCAAAGAGGGCTGCGATTGCCTCGGAGCCTCAAACAGACTGCGCTTCGATGCAGTAGAAAAAATCACCAGCTTCTCCATCATTTCTTTAAAGGTCAAAATTTTTGTAGGTGGACTGGGAGAGCAGCGGATTGCAGATGCGTTTAACAGCAGGATATTTTCCGCTGCCATGACCAGTTAAGGAAGATTTTCAAAAACACATCTGCTGGTAAACAGTTTGGCCCTAGTCTGGGTCATCCTCCTTCTCTGGTCTCCTTGCTGTATGGATTCTTACCTGGGAAGAGTCCCAGACCTCACATCAGTCAAAGCTAGGCTTGCAGTACAGTCTGTTACGTTTTTAGAGAGGTGCTCCCATGGCTTTCAGGGAGGTTTTATGGTGTGGGGCTGCCTCTTCCCAAATGCAGGAAGCATGCACGTGAGACATACAGGCACAGACCATGGACTCACCATTCCCCATTCATGCTGCTGCTCAGCAGGTGGGTACCAATGCCCAGCCCTCACTGCCAACCACCCAGTGCAAGCCTGCTGAGCTTAATCACTCTCTCCATGGAGTTCCCCACAGGAAAGTGAGGGGCCAGCTCTTTGGTATCTCTTAGTGAGGTCACCCAGTGCTCTACCCTGTCACACCCAGCCGTTGGCTACTATACACAAGTAAGCCACTAGGCAAACCCAGCTTAAGCCCAGTCAGTCAGACTGAGTGGTGGGAAGTCTTCTGTCTCTGCCCACATTTGCACATTGTTCTCCAGGGGTGCATATCAAGATGATAAAGGCCTAGAAACCCCTTTGAGGAAGCTCTTCCAGTTATAGCCATCTCACAGGTCCCCATGGAAAGTACATCTCCAAGTGGGAATATGGAAAGATAAGGGGTCAGTACAGCTAAATTCCCCAAGTTTTTCCTCTGAGCCAAAGACATGTTGGAAACCACAAATTTGCTCTGTCCCAAATACCTTGGGTTAAAATGAGATTCTGACACTGGCTAGAAATTGCATATTATCTGACCCTCCTGCCTGCAGCAATGGGTTACACACCAGCACATGTGGGTAAGTATGGCCAAAGGTGAGGCCCTGGGGAAGAAGGTGTGTGATGGGAGCTTACTGTTCACAATCATCTTAAAGATATCATAGTATTCACGTAGCCACGCATTCAGCTTGGGATGGCAAAGTATTTAGTGTGACCTGTCTGGACATGAAGCTCCCTGTGGATGGGTCAGGGTTTCTCAAATCCCAAAAGGATGTTATCAGACCAGAGAGACTAAAGGACATATAATTCCTTTCCCTTGGATGGTGTATAAGATTTTTCTCCACCCAGCACTTCTCAATGCCCACTTTTCCATTTGACGAAGATAGTAAGAATTAATATTAATACCTTACATAGGTTCTTTATTTGACGTTTTGCAGTTACCCCAAGGAGAGAAGTGGTGACTAAGAAAGGGAAATATTTAGTTGTATACCTTAGGCAAATTACTTTAGCGATCTGTGCCTCAGTCTCTCACCTAAAAGGGAGAAGAACTAGCATGTCCCCACAGGGTTGCTGTGAGGATTAAACATGTGAAAAGTGCTTAGAATAGTGCCAGGTGCATAGTAGGCACTCAGTAGAGTTCAGTTTAAAAGAAATTGCTGTTGTTATTGTTCTTTTATCTTTGTAGTATCTTATCCACCACCTTTCCCTGCATCCTGGTGGTGGGAATGGAAATGTAAAGAAAAAGGTCAGGGAGTAGAGGGGGAGTGAGAGGAAGCTTCCAGGTACTGCACAGGTGGCAAATCAACAAAGAATGTTGTGGCATTTCATTCATTTGCAGAGTTTGCTGTAGCTTTTTCTCCAGATTTTTGTTTTACCTTTGCAACCCCCATAACCCACTTTCCCTCTTCATAAGCATCTAGATTTTTCATAGGAGCAAAATTGAATTCTTTCAAGAGTTTTCAGACGTCAATGCAGACATGAGAATGAGTTAAGCCAGAGCACACCAATGCAAGAACTAATGTGGGCCAGGGAAGAGAAGTGGCAATACTGCACTCAGGGTCCCAGCATTTAAGCTCACACCATTACCTGCGGTCCTTGTGAATGAGGACACGATGGAAGAGCAGGAGGAATTCAGTTCAGAATGACTAATCCATTCATGCTGCTTTCTTAGCCTTTAATCATTAAGAGATCCAAGCAAACATGGTTTTGTCCATCCTGTGAGATGCAGAGTGGCACACTGCTTTACCAGGCCTGCCTCTGCCTGCTGCTTTTAAAATGCCCAGAGCCCAGAACTGCAAGGAAAGCAAGTGGTTTATGCTAAATGCTAAAACCATCTGAAAGTGAATGCATACACTAGAAAGAATTTACGCAGCTGGTGGATGTCATTACATTCATTTCTCAAGGAGGCCTGTCTTCCAGTGACACCAATCAAAGAACTGGGTCATCTCTCAACACTAATTTTCTTGGAGGCCTTGAAATTCCTGCATTGATTTTATCCCTTGGCTGAACATGCGCTGAGAACAGCCAACCTGGTGAGGACTAGAGCAGCCCATGGGGCTGTCATCAACTCCATCTGAAGAGTTTATATTCTTAATGGGATCAGAGGTCTTATCGGCGACTCTTCATAAGTGCAACAGAGAAACTCTTTCTCTCACTACTGATTCCACACCTGACAATTCTCCTGTTTATCAGTTAACAATTATTGTCTGAAAGCAAGTCAATTACTAAGAGGAATTTATGAAGTTCTTAGCAACTAAGGAGAAGCTCAGTGGAATCTATCCATTCTGTTCAGAAAACTGAAATGTGAACTGTCTGAAGACAGAACTGACTTCACATATATTAACACCACATCATAATACAAATCATTAGGACATTAATTCTTGTGTTTCTCTATATATCCAGCAAGTTATGACTGTATATGGGTGAAACAAGCATATGGTTACTGTAAATGGTGGTGTTAATCCTGACCCCCGGGGCCCTCCTCTGTGAATCCTTCCCAAATCCCTAGAGAGTTGGTTGCTCTTCTCACTCTCTTCCAATCTGTGATATGAATTAGAATTTACTTTTGGTATTATCTATCTTTTTACTTTTCTCTAACACTGACTAAGGCCTCTTTGAGGACAGGAAGCATGTCTGATTCAACCTCTATCCCCAATATCTTGCATGAATGTGGCACATATCAAGGGGCTTGAAAACATTGGTCTAAAAGATACATGAATAAATCTGGGTGTCCAGTTCAGTCCACAGACATCAGCATTTTGAAGGGGTTCCCCCTTCTTTCTCTAAAGCCATGTGTAGCTCCAGGGGGAAAGGGTGTTCCCAGCCCGGGGTGAGTTCCCCCTATGAAACCAGTGAAACCAAAATAAGTCAAGGCAAAGGGTATGTTGGGAGAAAGGCTTTTATTTCCTACAGTTGCCAGCCAGGCTTGGCACCAGCTGTCTCCTCCAGCCAACTGGTGCTCTGCAGCCACTGCACGCTCTCTACTTCTCACCCACCTCTTCTGGGTGAGAAACTCCATCCGTGGGTCCATGGTGACTGGCAGATGCTATACCAATTATGTACCAGGAACAGAGGGGAAGAGAGAATGGCTGTTTTCTCTCCACCCCTTACCCTGGAAGCTGCAGGAGGCTGCAGCAGTGAACACCTATTGATATGTAAATGGACTAAGGCCAGGCAGGAAATTCTGGAAATTCTACCATCTACTCCACACTGTGGCTAAAAAGTACTCATTAAACTCCCAAGTAACATCCTCAGGTTCATTTTGTATCCTGGATTTACAGAATCATGTTCAAGGACAACTTCAGAATGAGATTTCTCTGAAAATTTCTTCATTTTCAATTGAAATGTGTTATGTTGCATTTCTGTGACACCCACCCTTCAGCCATGCCATGAAAAGGAAGAAACTATTTTCAATAGTCCTTGGTGAAGGATGTCTGATGTCCCACCTCTCTCTCTTCTTCTGGAGATTGCTACAACCAGGTGGAGCCTAACAGCACCTTGCCTTAGGTGCTACACGTAATTTTTGCCTTCTGTCCTAGATATCTTTGCTACCAGAGATTGTGACATCTGCTGGAGCCTTCTCAGCCATTCCAGAGCATGCTGGAGAAGTCGGTACTCCCTGGGGACAAATCTTCACCAGTGGTGTATGGGGACCAGTGAATGAACGCAGCTGCTGACAATTTTAAGGCACATTCACAAGGTTTCCTAGGTTATCCCCAAGAGGAAAGAACCCAGTTTCCCACAGTGATAATCAGCTTAATAACTCACCCTGGACTGGTCTTCCTTCCAAGTTTCACTCTTCTCAGTTCTCTACTTTTATCTCTGGTACCACTTCTCTAAAGAGGCCACCACATATAAGCCTCTGTCACAGTGTCTTCTCTTTCGGGACACTCAGGCAAAGTCCAAGCCATGATGTGACTAAGTCATCCATATCGCTATTTAAATGAATATTTTGACTAGGTTCAGGACTGATCAAGATGACAAATAAAATGAAGGTATGTAATGCCTTAATCTACATCCATACAAAGTACAGGGAGTGTATGAAGTGTAATTAAGTGTATAAAATTAACCCTTCCACAAAGTTTTAACTGTACTCTAGTTTAACATTCTTCCTTTGGATTGATACAAAAAATTAGGCCAATGAAACATGTTTTCCTAAGTACTTACCTATGAAAGTAAATGAATAGCTATTTCCTAAGAAGCAATGGACTTAAAATGTTAGTTAATCCCATGAGACAGAAATAACCTTATCCAGGCTTAAGTAAAGGCCATGTTGACTTTGCCCAGGTTTTCTTCCCCATCTAGTTCCAGTTAGTGATATTCATCACATTTGAGACTGTTTGCTTAATACCTGTCTGTCTTACTAGACTGAAGCTCCATGATGGTAAGGACCGTCTGTCTCGTTTAAAAGCCTGTCCTTAGCGCTTGGTTCTGCATCTGGTGCACAGTGGGTTCTCAATGAATGTTTATTAAATTTAACTGTTAAAATATAAAATGAATGACAACACCCATCCCACTCAAGTGATGACTGAGAGACCATCCCAGACAATATCAATCATCTGTGGTCATGGAAGGACGTTAGTTAAGGAAGGCTCTGGCTGAATCTGTTCATAAACCCCTTACCAGTGGAGACATAGCTAAGGTTCTGGCTGGTCAGGAAAGAACAGAGAACCAAGGAACCTGAATTTCTTAGCATCTAATAGGAACTCAGATACAAACTTTTCTCTTTAGCAAAGTCACTCAGTTTCTCCCTAGCACTAGTGAAATTAGAATGGTATTAAATCTTGAATTTCTGAAGTTGGAAGAGCAAAGCCAGTCAGCCAAGCAGCCACTGGACCTGATTGGATCATACAACTGAGTTTGTTGTCACTTGGATTTCAGAATCCTTAAGACCAAGATATTTGTCAATAATCTTCAAGAGTATTTAAAATACTATCTAAAGGTTCTTTATGTTCAAATAAAATCTTTCCTGCTAAATTGTCTGTGGAATAAGTCTCTCCTTTGTGGAAAAGGAGAACAAGTGGAATTTATTCTTCTAAAAACTCTTTCTTTTTCTCCTCTCTCTTTTCTTTCCCACACAAAGTAATTCCCTTTGTCTTTAAAACTCATATAACACATATCCTGCCTCAATCATGTAATCATATTGGATTCCTATAGCTCTTTCATGTTCACCCTATCTTCTTTTCTCTCTTGTGCTGCAAAATCACTTTTAGAATCATCACTCTAAAAATATAACTGATAAGTAAACTATATTATTAGTCTCAGAACTGAACATGGTAGAAGAAGTAACACTTGTCCAAAGAATGTAGTTTTAGTCTTTGTTCTTCCATTAACTGACTGCATGGTCTTGGGCAGGTAATACACCTTTTCTGAGCCTTTCTTTCCTCTGTTATAAAATAGTGAGAAAGGGGATTAATTTATTGCACACCTCTCATTTTTAACAGCTCTATTTTCAGAGAGGAGTCTTGATAGATATTTTGCTTATTTTTGCTTTGTGAATTGCACTGTGTCTGCCAAGTATCACTAGTGTGCTTATTTTGTTTAATGGCATTAATGACTATCTTCATCAAAAATGATCAGCATTTTAAAATCAGAGTACTGCCAGTGAGTTGGTGGCTTTACCATTTCAATTTCAATTAGCGGTTGTTCTGAGCTGTCTGGTCTGTCCAAAAAGGAAATCAAGATGAAGTTTGAAACCTGGAAGGGTCTAGAATCTCTTCTCTTTGCAGAGCTAGAGGTGGCTTGCAGAGGGCTCAACTTGCACTTTGTACACCTCTTCCCTTTTAGCCCTTATCTCTGACTTTTTAACTGCCAAACTGGGCAAACAATAGAAGCAAAAATCTTGTCTTTGTCTCTGTACCAGAACCAGATCATACCTATTTAGTGATGGCTTATAAATATTAACAACCTCAAGGTAAGGGGACACTGGTGCCATCGTCTGTTAGTCATGGAATAATATATTTTAAAGTTTCAGAGAGGACGTAAAAGTTAGAATATAGGGGGTAAAATATGTCCTGAAAATAGCGATGACATGTCATTGAATCCCAGTCTTGGAAATGATCACAGTATCAAGGCCTTTGATTTAAGATAAGAATATGTTTCAGACTATAAATGGACCACCAAGTCACATAATCATCTCATTTTCCCCTGAAGAATGACCACGACAGGAAGGAATCTATATTGTGATTCCCCAGACTGTCCAGAAGATGGAGATACTGAGGCTACAAAATTTTCTGTCTCAAATTCAGAAAGTTGACAAGGTATGTGGGGGCACTTCCTCTCATGAGAGAACTGTGATTCGTTTTTTATTCAAATATCTCTTTAAAGAATTTGAACTGCTCATCAGAAACCAGGATATTTTAAAATGTCACTTGAAGATAATTTGAATAATCTTTCCTCCTCAGTGACGTGTAGTTGATCATTTAGGGTAGGTGTGTGGGTCCATTTGCTGCCAAGTTAAGCTCCAGAACATTACTTCCCAACTTAAATACCATTAACAATAGTAATTAATTAAGTAACTTCATTATTAATGTGCTTTAATTATTAATGTGCAGTGTTGTTAATTATTAATTACATTGTTGACAGATATATTATTAACTAATAATGTATGGTCCAATAAATGAAAACTTCACAAATGACTCAAAAAACAATCAGACCAGTAAGGAGGAGTTTTCTAGAACTGTATTCAACAGTACAGAATTGATTTCAGAAAGACAGTCCAACTGACAGATGATCAAATCAATGCACTTTTACATTATAATTCTAAATCTCCTGAGGTAGAAATCACTGTACCATTAAGATGTTCTTGTTTGTTTCCCCAAAACTTAACCTGTTTTTTCCCCAACATATATGATAAATACTCTTTAAAAGTTATTTTTATGAAATATTTCAGACAAAAAATATGAAAGAAGGAAATGCAACACATACTTCAGTACTTGTCACTAGACTTAAAAAATAACATATCACAATTACAATTGAAGAACCTCTGTGTACCCTTCCTCATCCCATCCCCTTCCTACCCCACAGCATCAAACACCCATCCAGTGCATGTTTGTATACCTTTACTACATGTAAATGTATTCCTAAAAATGTATTGCTGTTTACGTGTTCTAAAACTTTATATAAATGGCATCATACTCTATGTTCCAGCAACTTACTTTTATTACTTTAATATTCTGTGTTTGAGATTTATCCATATTGACATATGTCACTTTTGTTTATTCATTTAAGCTGCTGGATAGCATGAATTTACCTCAATGTATTTATTCATTCTTAATTTCACTCTTACAATCAATGTTTCAATGAATATTCTTATGTTTGTGACTTGTGCAAGAGTTTCTTTAGGGTATACACTTAGGAGAATTTCTAGAACACTGAATTGGTATCTTCAACTTTATTAGTATCACCAATTGCTTTCTGGAGTGTAAATTGCCTGAATTTACAGCAGTGTACAGTCCCCTGTGCCCCACCTTCTCACATCACTTGGTATGCCCAATATTTTCATATTTGCCACTCTGATAAATGAGAAGAGACATTTTCCTGGGTTTTAATTTACATCTATCTCTCCAACTCTTATCTTTACGAGAATATAGACCCAAGCAGAAGATATTCTGAAAGTTTTGTCTCCACTCCCTACCCCTCATTCTGCTGGGAAACTCTGAGCATCAGGGGACACTTCTGATGTTTCCTTCCATGTGGAGGTATGACAGTTATGACTTCTCCTCCTCAGGGTTAAGTCAGAAACTGTGAAGGGTCTGAGATTTACCCTACTTGGAAGCTCACGAGTTAGCCTGCCATAGTTTTATATACAGAAACTGACAGAAGACACAAGACCCCTGGGTCAGAGAAACAGACCATTTATTACTCACAGCATGACTCCTGTCTGATAGAATTACTTGGTAAGTCATATACCTAAGACTGTACCTAAGTTGCCCACCATCACTTCTTGCTCTTTCATACTTAGGATAAATTTTGACCTCATGACCAGTACTGAAATCCTTATTTGCTTTCCTAGACAACTGGGAGAAATCCACTATGGTGAAATTTGTGCCTTTTTATTTCTACAAGATCCATGCATAACAACAGAGAACATTTTTGAGATAGTATTTTTAGTCCCTTGTGTTTAGCTTAGCCACTTACAAGCTCAGCATTCTGATGCAGTGGAGTCTGGCCAAAACAAAGCTTGATACACTTTTAATACACCTGATGGCTTTGGGCATAGTTTTTAATTTCTCTGAGATTCAAAATCCCCACCTGTAAAATAGTAATAACAGTGCTTGCATTAAAGAGTTGACAGACTTGAATGAGCTAGTGCAGACAAAGCATCTGATACATAATAAATACCTCAGTGTTAACAGCTACTATTATTCTAAAAGGCAACATCTTTTGGTGGAAGGATGTTTATTTCCCTGAACTTAGCAACAACCCTTGCCCTGATGCTATCCATAATTATTGCTTTCAGGGATATTTCAGATTTGGCAGATAATAACTACTGCCATTATTGAGTATCTACGTGCAAAATTTTTTTGTCAAGGTAGAAATTATGGTACCCATTTTACAAAGGAGGATATAAACAAGAGAGGTTAGGAAACTTGCCTGCAGTCATGCAACCAGTAAATGTCAGATCCAGGATTTGAACTGTCATCTGTTTGTCTCTTAACCCTAAGCTCTTGTTTGTTTAACAACACAAAACAGGATGTATGTGTATTTTAACAAAGGATCCACATACTAGAGTATTCACCTCATTTTATTTAGCTATGAATATGAATATGAATATGACAATAAATGCATATCACAGTCTTGGGGTAGAAACTGCCAAATTCTCTTGTGACTTTCATTACCAGGAAATTCTATGTCTACCAAACATTCACGATGTATTCAAGCTCCATATGTGAGTTTGGTAGTTAGCAAAGCCTCTTGAGAAAAATGAAAGATCCAAAATTTGGTAATGTTTTTAAGATATTTACTTTTATCCCACTTAACTGAAAGCATTTTGAAAACCCAGCAACAATTCTAAGGAAGCTTCTCTGACACAGAAAACAATCCCAGAACAGAGACACTTGAACTCAGGCAATTTGCAGCTGACTTACTTTATACTTCTCATTTTTATGATCCTTCTGCTGAGCAGTAAAATGAGTTAGCACTATACAGAAGTTTCAGAATTTTTGGTGTTTTCAGATTCAGTCAGAAGGCTTTATCTGATCCAAGCAATTCTTTAACTATATCAACACAGAAATACAGCATCTGTGCTGGTGGTTTAGATTTACGGAACTTAGGATTGAATGCATTTAAATTCTCTTTTTCATAATTTAAAGACTTATCTAAAGTTATGCAATAGGAGAACTCAATGTTTAAACTCTAAATAATGATTAAGCTCAGAAATCTACCCACCAAAGTTCTTTTTTCATGGGGCCACTATTTTAGTGGGTAGCTAAAGCACTACAATGCAGTAAGTGATGAGATGAGAGTTTCTGCGGGATTTGTCAGCCCACACGGAGCTTTCTGCCCTTTGCTTGCAGGTTGAGCAGATTTGCAGTATTGCTTGTCTGTTCCTCTGATTGATATTTAAAGTTAATTTCAAAATAAATAATTACAAGAACCTATCTGTGTCATTAGCCATGCCACACTCTACCTTCTTTCAAAAATTACCTTACTCCTTGTGCTCTGATTAATTTGCCCAAAGACCTCCCAACAAATATGTAAACATAGATGCTCCTTGAGGAGGGCACACCCATGTTTAAAGCCAACCTGGACTACCTGTAAATACATTAGGAGATAACCCACTTCCCTAGCTATTAAAGGTATGTATGAAGACTAAAGTAATTTTTCTCTTTCACTTTAGGCAGATCTTAAATTACAGTTTTAATTACTTCCTAGGAATGACTACGTCTACCCAATTCACTTAGGCAGATGTAACTACAACTGCAAAAAACACTGTTGGCTGGTGTCCTCCAGAGTCCTGTTCATTACCTTGTCATTAAATGTTTTAAAAGTTTGCATAATTGATCCAACCAATAAGTCATCATTGATTTATGGGGTTCTGTGCTGAAGAGTTGCTCTTTAAAAATTCATAACACTGGTATGTGTCTTTACAATCCATTAGCTCTTTACGTACCCACAGTCTTAGCATTGATTGACCTTGGACTGAGATTCTCATGGACTTCTTTTTTTGCAAGTCCTCAGTATAGAAAAGCAATACTTCAGCCTTCTCCCTTGATAGCTATACTTTGATTCTTTTTCCTTCCATTAAAACGGAAACTTTACTTGAAATGATGAATAAATAAAGCATATTCCATAAACAGCTCTTCACTATTATTTAACCTTATGGGCTACGTTGTGTGAATCTCCTCTCTCCACCATCAGATTCAAGTGTGTAAATGTTCTAAAAGGCTTTGAAAGTTTTATGATGATTTCAGAGGTTGGAGGAGTAATAGCTGAAGAGTGAAGCTATTAGTTTTAATATTTATATTGAGTGCTCTGAAACATTAATGTGACAAGATGTAAGATCAGTGCAATGGGGTATATTTACTTTACAACCACTGCTATGTGTGTGTCCGTGTATATGTTTATGTATGTGTGTATTTTCTAAAACTTTTAGACCAAATTGCAAATTTTGTTTGTAGGTTTTCTGGTTTTTTTTTCCTTTCCATGAGATTTAAAGTTCAGGTTGACTAACACATTAGGTTTTCTTGAACTTGAGCTAATTTTAGGAAGCAGAATTGTACTTCCAGACAGAGGTTGACACCTGGGTTTGTTCACTTGTGTTCAAACAGCCCTCCACATCGGCAGTGGTGAACACCATCCACCAGGCTGGTAAGTTTATCCTACCTTCACTCCACACTGTGTCTTAGGGAAATCTAAAGAATGATTATTATAAATCTGGATTGAGAAAACTTCCTGACAAGAACAGCTCTTAGTAACTTCATGTGGAGAAGAAATGAGGCAAAGAGCTTCTGAGCTCTGGACTCCAACAGTTCTGGTTTCTGTCTCAGCTCCACCCTTATAGCCTTTGTCACCCTGTGCATATCCCTTTACAGTTTCCAATTTGGTATTGATTTTAAGGTGAGAATAATAATTGTGCCAATTCACATACTTTTTGTAATGATCACATGAAATAATTCTTATAAAGATCTAACACAAAAAGTATTCATATTCCTATTAATAGCAATAGAGAATTAAGAGTAATAATAGCACAATCAAGTGAGCAAATAGCTTTAGAGTCCCTAAAGTGTGAAAGGCACTGAATTTTCATCAATTATCGAATTTTCAAAGCATAAAATATGGTTCTCAGTCTCAAAGTACTAAGAATCTATTGAGAAAACAAGCACATTTGCCCACTGAATTCTCCAACAAGGGCAGAGGTGTTGTTCTGGAACTACCACAGATGTAGGAGCCTGGCTTTAAGACCCAGCTCTGCCATTGGCTGCCTGAACAGCACAAGGCTTGTCACTTAACGTCTCTGACACTTGATTTCCTCATGCAAAATAGGGACATGGACGCTTCACCTCACATAGCTGCTGTGAAAATTAAAGAAGATAATGTTAATGTTTGTGGTAAATGGTAAACTACTAAAAATATTGCATGTTCAGATAAACCTGAATGGCTACATGACTTATTAGCTGTTTTTGCATGTCCGTAGCAGTGAAGATATTCATTATGAAGTAATTAAGACTAAGAGCAAGTGGTGGCAAAGACCAGTGAGGGAAGGCCTTGCTTTACGGAAGCTGGGAACTCATGGCAAGGGGGGTTTGAAAAGGACATTTAAGGATAATTTCAACATCAATAGGCAAAGAAGGGTAATTAAATATGAGAGTACTCAAAGTGGGATGAGAAATAGGAACAAAAAGCGAGGGAAAGGGAGCAGTATTGCGTCTGTGTGGTGGAGATGTGGTGAGGGCGTGGCCTTGACCTGAACTGTGGGAGACGTAGTGACAAGAGTGAGCTGGGGATGATGGGCGGGCCTTGAGCACCAGGCTCAAGAGTTTTATTTGATCCTGTAGCATAGTTTTTCTCTTTTCATTTGTTTCTTAAGCAATATAACATTTTAATAAAATGCAACTTTCATTTTTTTAATCTAAGCAAAATATCTCCATAGGTTAAAGCAGCAGTTCTTAACCTTAGGTGTATATCAGAACCACTTGGGGACTTTAAAAACTCCAATACTGAGGCCTCAACCCAGACTAATTAAATCAGAATCTCTGGGGATGAGACCCAGACATCAGCATTTTTAAAGCTCTCAAGTGATTCTGGTACAGCCATGGTTGGGAACAACTGATTTAAGAGTCCATCTGTACTATAAAAAAAACAAAAGGGCTATTCCCCTACTCCACCACCCCTTCCCTTACTTAGCCTTATACAGATCTTCCTCAGTTTATGATGGGGTTATATCCTGATAAACCCATTGTAAATTGAAATTATTATTAAATCAAAAACGCATTTAATACACCTTATCTACTGAGCATCATACCTTAGCTTATGCTCTGGACACTTACACATAAGCCTACAGTTGGGCAAAATCATCTAACACAAAGCCTACTTTATAATAAGGTGTTGAATATCTCCTTTAATTTATGGCATACTGTACTGAGAGTGAAAAACAGAATGGTTGAATGGCTGTTAGAGTATTAGTTGTCTACCCTCGTGATCATGTGCCTAACTGGGAGCTGTGGCCGCTGCCCAGCGTTGTGAGAGGGCATCATACTGCAGAGTCCTAGCCCAGGAAAAGATCACAGTTCAAAATTCAAAGTACAGTTTCTACTGAACGCATATTACTTTCACACCATCGTAATGTTGAAACGTAAGTTGAACCATCATAAATCGGGGACTGTCTGTATTGTAAATGTCATAATTTCTGTTTTGGTTTCTATATATCAATCTCTCTCTTTTATTTTGCAGGTTTTCCTCAGATGTGTGGGAATCTTTGACCCTCTGTTCATGTTTAAGAATAAGATACTGAAAATATTATGGAAAATTCCTTTGCATGGACTTTGCGTGGACTTTGGAAATGTCCTTTGCAACTATTGGGCTTTACTGTAGGTAAATAAGTGATGAGCTGAATTTTTAGTTGAAGGATCCTCAAATGTCAAGATCCAAAGGCTCTTTCTCTGGGATTCTTCAGTTTCTTGAGAAGACTCTTCCAGATTCCTGCCCGGGACTACTGTGTGACCAGGTTCACTTATTCTGTGAGCTGGGCAGGGAACGGATGAGAAGGTTCCTACTAGTCAACATGAGAACTGTCACTTCCTGTCCCTGCTTTTTGCCTCTGCACACCAACCTTTGCCCTCCAATGTGGCCATGTTCCCCAAACCAGAGCTTCCCTGGTCCTATTTTTCCAGAGATTAAACCTCAGCTCTCCGTGGTGAAGTCGGGAAGGGGCCATGGGTCGTTTGGAGGCAAGGGGTAGACTCCTGGCTGTTCTGGTCGCAGAACTGGGAGTCCAAATGCTCCATATCCTAACTTTCCACTAATCCTCCTGATTTCCATTCCGTCTCCTGATTTCCTTACCAAATTAGGGGCTCCTGGTCTCTGACCTTGATTTTGCGTTTCTTACCGGTAAATCCACTCATTTCTTACCGGTATTATCCTTTGCAAGTGCTTGTATTTTGACTTCCTCTGCTCTGCAGAATCGTTTGCCACCGGGCATCCATTTCTCGTGTTCCAAAGTCACCCCGGCCTCCGTCATCTGTTGCTGCCTCCTTTCCTGCCTCCTCGTTCCTGTGGGCTTACATAATTTTGGTTTTGTTCTTTAATATTATTTTAGTGGAAATTCAAGTAGGAGAGGAAAGAAATACGTGTGATCAATCTGCCACATCTAAAGTCCCAGAAGAACGGGGCTGGGAGGGGCCCTTGTTGTTATGTTTATGAATATTATGCAGAACTATGGAAACAACAGTCAAAAGAAGAATCATTCCATGTAAATGAACAGAAGCGGGTCCTGTGTCCCCTTCTCATCTTCTCCGTTTCCTTGAAACTTAAACTCTAAGAATACAGTTAAAAGAAGGCTCTGGTGGAAACAGGGTGTGGTCAGGGGTAAAGACTGTGGCTCCCAATTCCTACTCTTCTGGGTTCTTCCACCAAAATGTGGTCTAACCA
Source organism: Manis pentadactyla (assembly GCF_030020395.1). Lineage (NCBI taxonomy): Eukaryota > Metazoa > Chordata > Mammalia > Pholidota > Manidae > Manis > Manis pentadactyla. The sequence continues at coordinate 77,103,116 of NC_080022.1, read as the reverse complement.
AGGAGCCACAGGGAGTTGTTGTCTTTCCTACTTTTATTTGGCTTGTTTCTTTTGCAGAATCTGTCACTCAACAAAGTTTCCTAAAATGCTAAAATTGTATGGTAGCTACAAAGATCAGCAAAATAGTCTCCATGCTCAAGGAAATGATAAATCAGTGGGGGAATTGATAGGCTGATGGCAGAGTAGCTGTCACATCCCATGCCCTTTCCAGGCCCTGTCATGTCTTCTAAGTCCTCCAGAGTTGAGAGCCCTCCTATCTTTCCCCAGCCTCATCTCTTCACTTTCAAAACCACTTATCTCATGGGGTTTCCACATGGGGAAACTTAAAACAGGCACATCTTTATGGTGAATGCATCTAACGGTGAACGTTAGGTGTAGCCCCTACGAAGTAACCATGTTCCAGTTCCAACTTCCCTTCTCAACATCGCAGCCTCGGTGGAGATCTTAAAGAACCAACTCTCTAGGCCAATGGCAATTCACATATTCCTATCTAATAGGCATTGCCCAGACCCCAGATTCAAAGTGGGAATATGTATCAGCAAATGGGTGTCTTAATGTGCACATTCTCACTTTTAGCTTCTTTTGCTTCCTTTCTCCCTTACTCTACATTCCTACTTGTCCTTTCTTCATTTAGAGGATTCACTTTGAGCATCATCCCAAATGCTCACATGGAGGCAAATAAATATTATTTGCTTGTCCCTAGCTAAGAGTCCTTTAATGTAAAGGTTACATGGCAAATATTTCCCATCTCAAATGTCAAAACAACCATGGACTTCCCTGAGGATACTGTTTTCAAAAACTCCATGAAATCGGGTTGGCAGGCCAAGAAAGACAGAAGGCTGTTGCCACACAATTACCTTGAAAGCTCACAGAGAGTGGTATGCACACAGTCCTCACAGTAACACGTGGGAACACCCTAGGATGGGGTACCTGAGGGCTCAAAGGCGTCACAGGTGCCAGACAACCACCTGCCCACTCCCAGTCAGGTGGGTGGCCCTTCACACCATCGGCTCATTTCTCCGACATAGAAAGTCTCCAGATGTACACACCTCACTCAAAAGAAATAATTAGGCTTAAAAAACATTCTGTAGGCTCAAAATGGATCAAAGACCTGAATGTAAGCCATGAAACCATTAAACTCTTGGAAGAAAACATAGGCGAAAACCTCTGAGACATAAACATGAGTGACCTCTTCTTGAACATATCTCCCCGGGCAAGGAAAACAACAGCAAAAATGAGTAAGTGGGACTATATTAAGCTGAAAAGCTTCTGTACAGCAAAAGACACCATCAATAGAACAAGAAGGATCCCTACAGTATGGGAGAATATATTTGAAAATGACACATCCGATAAAGGCTTGACATCCAGAATATATAAAGAGCTCATACGCCTCAACAAACAAAAAACAATAACCCAATTAATAAATGGGCAGAGGAACTGAACAGACAGTTCTCCAAAAAAGAAATACAGATGGCCAACAGACACATGAAAAGATGCTCCACATCGCTAATTATCAGAGAAATGCAAATTAAAACTACAATGAGGTATCACCTCACACCAGTAAGGATGGCTGCCATCCAAAAGACAAACAACAACAAATGTTGGCGAGGCTGTGGAGAAAGGGGAACCCTCCTACACTGCTGGTGGGAATGTAAGTTAGTTCAACCATTGTGGAAAGCAGTATGGAGGTATATCAAAATGCTCAAAACAGACTTACCATTTGACCCAGGAATTGCACTCCTAGGAATTTACCCTAAGAACGCAGCAATCAAGTTTGAGAAAGACAGATGCACCCCTATGTTTATTGCAGCACTATTTACAATAGCCAAGAATTGGAAGCAACCTAAATGTCCATCAATAGATGAATGGATAAAGAAGATGTGGTACATATACACAATGGAATACTACTCAGCCATAAGAAAAGGGCAAATCCAATCATTTGTAGCAACATGGATGGAGCTGGAGGGTATTATGCTCAGTGAAACCAGCCAAGCGGAGAAAGAGAAATACCAAATGATTTCACTTATCTGTGGAATATAAGAACAAAGGAAAAACTGAAGGAACAAAACAGCAGCAGAATCACAGAACTCAACAATGGACTAACAGGTACCAAAGGGAAAGGGACTGGGGAGGATGGGTGGGTAGGGAGGGATAAGGGGGGGAGAAGTAGGGGGGTATTAAGATTAACATGCATGGGGGGGTAGGAGAGAAGGGAGGGCTGTACAACACAGAGAAGGCAAGTAGTGATTCTACAACATTTTGCTATGCTGATGGACAGTGACTGTAAAGTGGTTTATAGGGGGGACCTGGTATAGGGGAGAGCCTAGTAAACATAATATTCGTCATGTAAGTGTAGATTAGTGATACCAAAAACAAAGCAAAAAAAAAAAAAAAAAGGGCAGTTCCTGTGTGGTAACCTCCAACGAGTTCTACACAAGGGTATAAAGGGCATATAAAAGTCTAGGCAAAGGGTCTGTTTGTGTTTATACAGAGGATCAAAGCCTAATTGGGCTACCCCGAAAATGAACTAAGATACGATATGAAAAAGAACTTCCAACATCTGCACTCTCTGGAAGACTCATGCCAGAAGATGATCAGCAAAAAACCCCAACAAAGATCCATGCACTGCTACAGCTGTAGATGCACTCATCCCACCAGTTCCTGGACTTGCCATGGGAATGAGGAAGGAGATATCTAAGCTGGCCTGTGCATACAGTAAAACAACAAATTTGACTGGATCTATACTGTTGGAACTCAACCAAGAATTAGGAGAAGTGCAAATTGTAGCGCTCCAAACTCTTACAACTACAGACTATTTACTGTTAAAAGAACATATGGCATGTGAACAGTCCCCAGGAATGGGTTGTTTTAATTTGTCTGATTTCTCTCAGACTGTTCAAGTTCAGTTGGACAATATCCACCATATCATAGATAAGTTTTCACAAATGCCTAAGGTGCCTTAATGGTTTTCTTGGTTTCACTGGAGATGGCTGGTAATTACAGATATGCTTTGGTTATGTAACTATACTCCTATTATGTTAATGTATGTGTGCAATTTAAGTAGTAGCTTAAAACCTATATATGCTGAAGTTACTCTACAAGAAGATTTGTCAAAGAAATAATCAATCTTCCCATGTTTTCTTCCGCCTGCTACTTCTATAGCTTTTCTTCTTCCTTCCTAATTACAACCCTTAAATAGAATTCGTGCCTCATATCAAATTTACCGAGTATCATAATTCTTCCAAGTGGTAAAGATACCTCAAGACAAATGCTGGGCATAGAAGCCACAGGGCATAAATATGCAAAGAAGTAAAAAGCTAACCTTTTCAAACAATAAGGCTTCCCTCTCACTTACCAACTTCACATTTCCCTGTATGGCCCCGGAAGATGACTGGTTAGCCAGAGACGGGTAAGATTCCTCAAGGGAGGGACAACCTAAGACAGGCACAGTCGCAGGGGGGCCATCAGGTGAGAAATTGGGGATCAACAGAGGTGAGGCTTAGAACCTCACCCCCCCTGTTCTGAGAGAAATCTTCTGCATATGTGGATGTTTTATTGCCCTTGTCTAGCTTGGATTAACACATAGTCTACAGGCACACACCTGATCATCTACATTTGCTCTCTTACAACACTAAACTATGTTTTCTACCTTTATCTTGTATCTACCTACCACTTCAGCATTTTATTAAAAATAATAATAATAAAGAGAGAAATGTGGTATCCACATATAAATCAAGTATAAAAACCAAATGAGTATTCATATTTGAACTGATTGTTTAGAGTTTATAATGCATGAGCAAAACCGAAAGTTTCTGTGATGACTGCCCTTGTACTGTTCACTATGTAACTTATTCATTATGTAAGAATTTGTTCTACATGTAAGAACTTGTTTGTTATGCCTCAGAAGATTGGAGACTGATGAAAATTAGGCTTGGGGTGGATTAATGATTGTGCATTGAGCACTGACTCCCCTATACAGAATTTTATTGTCGTTAACAACCATTTGATCAATAAATATGAGAGATGCCCTCACAAAAAAAAAAAAAAAAAAAAAAAGGACAGACTTCCAATGGTAAAATAAATAAGTAACCGGGATGTAATGTATAGCATAAGGAATATAGTCAAGATATTGTAACAGCTTGGTAGGGTGATAGCTGGAACCTAGAATTATGTATATAAATGTTCTACCACTGTGTTGTACACTTGAAACTAATGTAATGTAATACTGTGCGTCAACTACCCTTCAATAAAAAAATAATTATTTAAAAAAAAAAAAACATTCTGTAGGGAAAAACACTCCTTTGTAGACTTTTTCTTTGGGAGTACCAAGATCCACCATGCCAATATAGGAGTAACAGCAGCTGGAATTGCTCTTCCCTCTGTGGAATGCCAGGGTGCTGTACCCACCATGGGAGAAATCTGGTACCATATTCAGATTGGTGGGCAGATCCTGGCAGCCTTTCCTAAATCCTTCCTCTCCATTCTCAGAAAGGAAAAAGAAGGAAGACATAAAGAAGAGGGCAGACATGAGGAAGGTGTTTCCTTGCCCACAGCTTTGCCCTCCCTCTGCCTGACTCAGAGGTTTTGGGTCTTGTCTGCTTGCTCACCTGATCTCCATCCTCTAGAGCCCTGAAAAAAGGAAGGGTAAAAGCCATGCTGGAAGATTCTACAGAGAAAACCAGTAAGAATAAAATAAAAATTGCATGCCCCAAAGGGCTGTGTGAAATGAGGGAAATGTGGCATATCAGGAGCTATTATACAGGAGAGAGAGCCTGGAGAAGAGGTGATGTAAAGAAATATGTAGGGACAATCACTCAGGACTTTCCTGGACTGAATGAAAAATTCCTGCTAGTTTCCTTGGGAAAAACGATGGAAGACAATGGTGAGTTACCATACTTTGCTTTGTTTTGTGTACTTGAACCTCCTTAAGTAATTGAGATATAAAAGAGAAGATTCGGATTTTAATTGACCTTCTAATTCCTTAACTCTGACATGCTGCAGAGTTTCCTAAGCCTGCCCAGAGAGTAGCTCCAAATATGTCTGACCAATCTACTCATCTCCTCTTCAGTCTCCAAGATATTTGGCCCCATTCAGCCACCTCCTGTGAATTATCCTTCTAGGCTATTGCTCCCTTCTCTTTCCCAGAAAATGCACCTTGATCTTGAATAGTTTCCATCCAGAGTGCTCACCAAATGGAGGCTTGGCTAGTGAATGGGGAATAATGTTTGGACCAATGAAAAGATGAGGACTTTTTGATTAATGTACTTGATATCTTTGCTTTCCCTTCCAAATTTACACTTCTCCACCCTGGTCTAGGTCCCTGGGTCTGAATTGTATGGCTTGATAAATGGAAGCCCTTGCGTGTGACTTCCAGTTGAGTTTGACCCTTGGGGAGCACCAGGAGATCTAGGGATAAGAGGAGGGCTGGTTATTTAGTCCTCAGACTTGCTCTCTGCTATCCAGGAGAGGCCATCAACCAAAGGCATGGCCTTAATTGGGAAATTCTCTCCACGCTGCTCTTCTTCCTGTTTTCTGGTACCCACTCCCCCTGGTCACTCAGACCTGGGGTTCACTAGCTCTGGAGTGTGGTCCTATTCCTTGTGAGGTTTCCCTGCTCCTTACCCATATCCTTGCAAATAATCTCTTATTAGACTCTTTTCAAATTGTGCAGTTAGAGTCTACCATCTGTTTTCTGGGACCCTGACTGACAGTTGGCAGAATGATTTTAGCCTACCCAGAAGGTGAAAATAAAATAATGTGCTATTTATTAAGGAGTCATAAATATAAACATAGATGGGAAAAAAATCTTGTTAGATTTAAGATATTTAAGGAATCATTAAATTGTGACAAATAAACCATATCAACAATATGGGTTTCCAATACTTAGGAAACCTATGATTCCAATCACTGTATTACAAGAAATGCTGTTAAAAATCTTGTACAATCATCTTTCTTTTAAACTTCTAAAACAAAACCCAAACATAGTTTTCAAGAAAGGAGCTGAGAAGCATATAATTATAACTTATAACCCCAACAGACTGAAATGTAAAGGATATGACTGAGATAAGCAAAGATTATAAAGACACAAAAATTGATCTGCATTAGAAGCAGTAAAAAGCAGAATTGTCACTGAATAAAATCAAGTCAGTGGTTAAAAAGAATTCATTTGAGGGGTGTTATCATAGCACAAAGGAAATGTATGCCTAGATAAATATTCAATAAGCAAAGTTTTCCAATATATCAGAACAATTATTTAGAAAACATGAAAGGAAAATATTCCATTCATGTTAAAAAAACATAATATTTAATTATACTTATTACTTAATGTATATATTTATATTAACAAAATGATTTACAGGGTTGTATGAAGAAAACAACAGAGCTTTATTTTAGTTATAACAAATAAATGGAATGACCCTATTTTACTGGATAGGAAAGTTCATTATTGAAAAAATATCAGTTATTCACAAATTAATGTGGAAGTTCAAATGAAATAGTCAAAATCCCAGTGAGACTTTTGTTTGTTATTAAATACAAAAGGCCAGGACTTGACAAAGGATGCTGAATTTATATAAAATAGTGTGCAAAAAAAAATCAAAGAAAGTTATAAAAGACAATTTCAAAGAAAAAAGGCTTACCCTACCAAATTATACTATAAAGTTATAATAATAAAACATTATATTACTTTCCATTAACAGAAAAGGGCAATATATGAAACAGAATAGATATTCCCCAAACCACCACCCTTGTAATTATATTAGGAAATGGAAACCATAGGCAATGGAGAAAAGAGAGATTATTCAATAATTGGTGCAGAAACAAGTGGGTAAACTTCTGAAAAGATGTGTTTAATTACCTTGTTACACCAAAACCAATTCCAAATGGATTAAAGAACTACATTTTCAATTATGCAATAAAGGTCTTCAAAATTAATAAACACTTAGACAAGCTTGAGTTAAAGAATTTTCTACATAAAAACAATGAGAAAAGTCATAAAGAAATAGTTTATTAAAAACTTCTATGTGACAAAAGACATTAAATTAAAGGGTAGATTGCTATATTGAAAAGTCAACAACATAATGGTTTAAAGAACAAAGTATTTTATGTGCTTTCACCTAAGAGTCCAAGTCATGCCATTCAGATTCATGCAGGTTCTTTCCGATTCCTTGTTCTGCCATCTTCCAAAGCACAGTTATTGCCTGTATGGTTAAAACGGCCTGTGCCACAATCGGGCTCCCAGCTGGTAAGCTAGAGGAGGGGCATGAAGGAGCTCTCTCATGGCCTCACCGGCCTACTGAAGAAATGGTCACCATCACTTCTGCTCACATCCCATTGACAAAGAGTTAGGCACCTGGCCCCATTTAACTGCAAATAGGGTTGGAACAGGGAGCAACATGCCCAGCTCTACTAGACTATGGAAAAGGAGAGAACAAACTGAGGTAGAAAACAGCGATATCCATTACACTGCTAAAAAGACAATTGAAAGGCAGAGAGCAAACAGGAAAAATACATGCAGCAAATATGAAAAAAAACTTGCCATCATTATATAAGAGGTCAATCACAAATCAAAAGGACAAACACCAATGCATCAGTAAAACAACGGGCAAAGGATATATACAAACAATATAAATGTCCTATAAACATGAAAATTGGCAGCACTGTTTGTAATAAAATAAATTTAGATTGAACCAATTAAATGCCATTGTTTATCAATCCATTTGTCAAAATCTTTCTTAATGGTCATTCTTAATGCTGGCACAGTATGGTGAGATCACTTTGATGGAGTATAGGTCAGAGCATTCAGCCTTGTGAAATTCACTTGGTTAATATACACTAAGAGCCTTAACCAGGCTTTTCTCCTAAGACCTTGAGTCCATGTTAGGAATCTACCCTAAGGAAATAACTCAAGATGTGGTCAAAAAAGTACACAAATATATTTACTGTAGCATAAACAATTGGACCTAAGCTAAATGTCTGACAGTAAGAGAATGGTTAAATAAATTATGTGTATGAAGTAATGCTATTTGCTCTTTCCATGCTCCCATCTTGCTGTATAGACAACTCTGTCTACCTCCCCACATGGGAAGTGCTAGTAAGGACAATATATGAACTTCTTCTTCACGCCTTGCTTGTTCCTTTCTCAGAAAGACATAGCTTATGTGTTTTCAGAGAGCATCATATCTATTGGACCATATGCCACACAAGTAGTGTTGACAAAAAGCATGTTCTATGCTCTCTCACACTGAGGATTCTTAGGAAAGGCCAGACCTCCACCTCTGCTTCTTCATAAGCGGTGTGATCTGTATCTGAATCAAGACCTGCGTTCCCCCAGATTCTCCATTCTGTAGTAATTGGATTTATGAGGCACGTCTAAGATTTCCATGCTGGTGGCTACCTAGTTAAATATCTTGGAATTCACTTTACTAACTCAATTATTCAGGCAGAAGGATCCAGCATTAGGATATAGGGGTGTGGTTCAGACCCTAGTCCCTTTTCCAAGCTAACTTCTTTAGGAATTTCTGAATTCTGAGAATTACAGTATCCCAATTGTTAAGGGTACTTTGTTCTCTACATGATTCCTTGTGCCTGTTTTCTACTGGTTAGTACATGGAGAGAGTAACTCCTAAACCTCCATCTCTAGGGGACATCTGTAAGTAAAATGACATCCATTTTATTTGAGAATTATGTTTATTTTTATAGGAAATGTATTAGGACAATGCTATATGATAACTATTAGAAAGGCAATAACTGAGATCTTTATTTCAACAATATGACAAGACAAAAAATTATTTCCATGTAAAGGCATATAAAAATGCTGGATAATTTTTAAAAATGTTTTTGAGCTATAGCTGAACTGGAATGAAAATAAGTGATGTGCTCACAGGTCAGGTCATATTGGACAAAAGCGCCTGATGAAGCTGCTGGTTTCAGCTTTAATAGTCTTATCTGTGGATTAAAGGAGGAAAAGCTTCAGCCACATACAAAGTAGGAGCTGTATCAGGGACCCTCCCACACTAAGCTGGGGTCGCACAAGGCATTCTTTTGATAGGTAAACATGAAAGTTTTCTGCCACCATGCATAAGGAGAAGATTAAGAAAAATTTCCAGTCTCAGCCTTGGCTTGTAGGAGAGCAGACAAAAACCTCCACAAGAATTTGTTAGCACAAGGCAGCCTTCACATGGGTTTGGGTCTGGAACTCACATGTTGGTATGGACTCAAATATCTAAGTCACAAATTTGGTTTAAAGTGTTGCCAGGCATCTGGCAGAATCATGATCTTCTCTGGGGAATCATACCACAGAAAAAATTCCAAGGATCATGAGCTTTCTTTCCTACACACTCATGCACACACACACACATACACAAACACATACGCACATGCATGTACACACACATATTTAAGAAAGCAAGCCACCATGAACAATTATTTACAGGAATAAAAATCAGACAAGTACCTCTACAAAAATGGCAGGTATTCAAATGGCCAGATACAGAATATAAAATAAGTACATAGTTCACATTTCCTAATAAATAAAAGAAATTAATAGAAGCATGACTAAGGAATAAGAGACCATGAAAAATGACTAGGCAGGCAGATTAGAAAGAGAGAAATAGAACTTCAGAAATTAAAAGCATAGTGAATACAATTAGAAATTTGATGAATAGTTGAAAAAGCAGACGAGATATCTACACAGTAATTCCAGTCTCAGTAATTTACCATAAGGAAACAAATTAACAAAAGCAAAAATCTTATCATAGACATGCTTGTTGTGACAATTTCTACACAGAAAGGCATGGGAATAATCTGTGTTGTCAATAATGCTTTCATTAAATAAACATTTGTTAAGATTTTTGAAAAAGCAGATTAGAAAAAGCAGTTGAAGAAAGAATATGAATTAATCACTAATTTGTGTTAATATCTTCTAGAAAGATCTACAAGTATTTATTTTCATATTGTGATTTGATATTTCATTTCTATGTAATTTGCCTTTGATTTCAGTTTACAAAGCATTTTTACTTATAAATTCACATTATCATGATAATAACCACATGGGATTTTTAGAGTAGACATTAATTCCCCAAGTAGATTATAAATTCATTGAAAGCAGAGACTGAAATGTATTTTTGGTCTCCCATAAATAATTACATGCAATCAGTAAATATTTTATTGATTGAATAAATAGTTAAATCTATTCAATGTTTCTCTAACTTGTAATTCATTTGAATAAAATATCTACTCCTTCTTTAAAAATCTTTATCCAGCATAAAAGTTCTCTTTTTTTATTACAAGTGATTTTGAAATCGTGAAATTGAATTTTCTAGAAAGGAATAAGCATGAGTAAAGACACTTACTTAGATACCTGGAGTCCCAGATCTGCCCAGATATAGATAATTGATTTTGAGCAAAAGAAGTATAGTTGATTTAGGTAAATGTTGATTGAATGCCTACAAAGTTCCAGACATTGTTTGGTAATTTACATATGCTCTACTCTCCTTAGTCTTTTGAGAAAATGCCCCAGAGTGATCTTTTGTGTGTGTGTATAGCACAGTGGGTAAAAGAATCATTTATTAGGTGCTCTGTTTTGTACCAGGCACTCTGTTGGTTAGTTTATATATAGGTTTTTCTTTTCAAATAGCTAACCAATTGTCCCAGCATTTATGTGACACATCCTCACAGAAATTTCTCCTGCAGAGCAGAGTGCCATGGGGATAATCCCTGAAGTCTGCTCTGTCTCAAGGACTTCTTCACAATTCATGGTGGGAAGAGGGGCCATCACGCAGGGACGGCCTTCCCCACAGCCTGGGAATGGGCGGTGATACACTCAACCCCCAAAGTTAAAGTGGCTAGCAACATCTCAGTGGGGGCTTCCCTTCAGCATCTTAGAAGGAAAGCAGGAACCTCAAACCAGGGGCCTCTATTGTAAGAGCATATAACAGATCTGAAACTTTTTGCTCACCTTTTAACTTGGCTTGCAGAAACTATCTCATGTATTTAGGGTCTCCCAGTGCCTGCTGGAAACATCCAAACAAGTCACACGAGAAAATAAAACATAACATAGATTGAGGTGGCCAAGAAGAATTTGAAACCACAGCCAGATCAGGGCAGAAGTCCAGCCACTGAAGCTGGCCTGACTTAGGATACAAAAGGGATGAAATAATAATGAAGGCCAGGTGGAGACAGTCCTCCCTTCCCCAGAATTCTAGATGAAAAGAAGAACAGAAAATGCCTATGGATGCTTGCTTTATGCCAGGCACTGTCGTGACATTCATCTAATCCTGTCTGATGCATACCATTCTAGTCTCATTTTTAGATGAGGACACAGCTGCTAAGGTCACAGGTACTCTAGTAGAGCCAATTTCAAAAGAACGCAGTCTTGGATGAGTCCCAGCTCTTCAGCACTAGCTCCACCTCCTCTCACTGATCAGACACTCATATCACAGGGATGTATAAAGGACATTGGTGACTAAAACATACTATATGGCATGTATTCCACATTAGTTGGATAGAATACTTACAGAGCACAAGCTCCTGGGAGAACTTCAGTCTGCAAACCTTTTTCACCTCACTTGCACAAGCTTGGAGAAGCATGCCTGTCAGTGATCAAAGCTCAGTTCCTGTAAGTGGCAGATTAACCCTGCACTCATTCATTCAGGTGTCTTCACAAAATAGCCATGCCCCGGCACAGACCTCTTCAGTGATCTCCTGCACTCTGTGCCTATAGTTGCCTTCCCCTGAACCTTGGACCAAGCCTCAAAAGCTGTTTATCTGGCATTTCTTTGGCCCATGTTTCCACAATAAGGAGCCCTTTCCAGTTCCACAGAAGTGGGGAAGATAATTTGTTTCCCTAGAGGTCTATCTCTTTTCTATAAAATCCTCTTCCTCTATCCCTGGTGCCTCTTGGTCCTTGAAATCCCTCTAGGGTACACACCAGTGTTACAGTCATCATAAGTCCTTGATTTCCAGTGACCAGAAGCAGCAGAGCCCATAAACTGTAAGGAATGTGTGAGCGTGTCTCAGGTGATGCGAAAGGAAGGAATAGCTGGAGGGAACTGGCCAGTGGCTATGTGGAGGTGAGCATGAAAGGCAACCAGAGGTGGGACTTAGGGAAAACAGTGTACGGCCTCTACACGGTGGTTGATAGAAGCGACTAAAGCAGAATAAAGCAGGAGAGTTCCCAGACCTTACTGGAAGGATGACTTGGGCCTGGGGAGGGACATGGAGGCTGAGTACCTGATCTCTTCATTCTCCTACATCTCTTTTCTCTGTCCCAGTTTCTTCCACCTTTCTACCTCTAAAATTCTTCTATTTTGGTAATCAGAGTAGGAATTTAGGAGCATATCCTCAATACCAAGGAATAGACTGACTCCTTCTTTAATGTCCTTTTAATCACTTCGGAACTCCCTTCTTACCATGAAGTGTATTAAAATAAATATAGTCACTTTTATATAGATAGACAGTCTTTTATAAATGCAGACAGTCCACCAAGCTGAACCTGGACATCAAGCTGTTCCCTGATTCAAACCCTTTCATTTAAACTACTATTCGCTTCATTGCAAAGATACTTCTCAGTTGGTAGTCAATGAGAAGTTCGTCTCACCATGCAAACTCTTCTGATGGTGGAGTTGAAGACATTGAGTGTCACATCAGAGAAATTAAATTTCATCCCCACACTGCCTTTCTGCCTTCCCATGGGGAAATGAATTCCAAATAACGTCTGATAAGTTTACCCACTCCTTCCATTTGTGGCCATGATTGATTTCAAGCTAAGTGCTGGTGTCTGTCTCATTCCATTGGCCTCAGAGTACTGTCACGTTTGTTTTCAGAGGAGACTTTTCAAAGTATGTAATAGGGCCCAATAACAAAAACAGAAGGCTGATAGCCAGAAAGAGAAGCAAGGTGAATTACTATTACATTGGCATCCTTCTGTAGAGATCAGGAGAAATATGACAAGCGTGACTCCTATTATTGTTACAGCATATTGCATTCAGCTATGATGAAGCAGAACTGTGAAAGTGTATTCTGAGGTATTTTCACTTCATGCATTTGGCATTGTTATTAGTTATTGCACTTAAGATACATTGGTCTGTTTATTCCTCATGTTTCCTCACCAAGAAAATGTTAACTGTGGAAAAGAATATCTGATGTTACAAATTATCTAGCTTGTTGGTCTCATTTCCCTTTTAGTATGTAATTATTTGTTTAGCTTCCCTTAGCAAATGAAATTTCAAGGGCATTTCAAGGAATATAAATAATATGAAAAGGAAGTAGAGCCCCAAAGAATTTTTCTTTCTTCTTCCTTTTTTTTTTTTTTTTTTGGTATTCAGGGACAGCATTGAATCATGCATATGTATGAATCAACAAAATCAGGTGAGCTAAGAAATTGGAAATTGCACTCCACTAGAACATTTGTCTTGCTCTAGAGATCTTTGTTACAGATTTGAAGGACTAATAAAAAATCACCAGCATGACTGGAACAGATGTTTTTTATGGACTTGGGTTGTTAATGGTCTTTTTAGCTTCTCCTAAGGACTTAACCAGATTCCTCCCTTGTCCTCAATACCTGAAATTATGTTAACATTGCCCAAAATGTATACTAACAAGGCATATTTAAAATGCTGTAAATTGGAAGGAGAATACTGATGACTTTGATAAAGCAGAGTAAATTTTAAAAACAACAAAGAGTGATGCTAGGTAGATAAATAGGTTAATGACTAAATAGAAGATATGGGGATATAAGCAAAGATAGGTTCCTAACAGATCAATAATAACATGAAATAGACATAACAAAAAATAATTAGCTAATCTCTTCATAAAGCAAGAGGTAACCCCTTTATCCAGCAGAAATTACCAGCATTGCAGGAAGCACAGAATAGAAAATAAACTCAAAACTCAAAAAGTAAAACTCCTGTGTTTAACTTGATGGTGTGCCAGAAAGAGCTTTCCCTGACAATTTAGATGCCACGTTCTTTTCTCTCTAAGCCCTTACAAGGCACTCCCAGTGGAGGCCAAAATTGATCAATTTTGCAGAGACCAAAATAGGTAAGAAACAGCAGCTAACAAGTTTCCTGGTGTCCCCAGGATGGCTGTTCATTGCCATGTCCATAAACTGAGCGGGTAGGTGCAAATGGGGTACCTGCCCCCAGCCTTGCCCTCTCTCTGCCCATCGCTGTTGGAGCACATCCCTGCTGGGCATGCCCAGTCCCACTCAGCTTCAGGCCATCTGCTTCCTCGGTTCCTGGTCTGGCCCACAATTTATTTTCCTCTCATTAAGGAATGATGATGCAGGATGAGAGGCAGAATTAAGTCTAGTAACAATGCTGTGAACTTTCTCCTTCTCCATTAATCACAGAGATGGTTTCAATGCTGGGTTCAATGCCAGCTCCCCACTTGTGAACTATGTTAACTTGAATCGCTTTACTGAGCTCTGAGACTCACGTTAACTCCTCTGGAAATGAGGGTATATATTATCTATCTCTCAAGATTCTTGTGAGGTAGGAAGGAGTAATTCACACGAACAGTAAATAATTCACATGAAAGTATTTAAAATAGTAGGTGGCACATGGAAAGCAGTCAATGAATGGTCATTACTATCATTCATTTATTCATTATTTTCACAAGCAGATTTTGAGTTCTTTTCATGTATATGTTGTTATGAGAAGTTACAAGAGAATAGAAAAATAGGATGCTAACCTTTCAAAAAGCTCTTATTCTAGAAGAAAAAACAGACATGAAAATAAATACCTATTCTCCATGATGCATACTTAAATATGTCATGAAAAGCGTATGTGTAATTAGAGTTTGAAAATAAGAAGAGAGAGAAAGGGGCAGAAAAACTACTTTAAAAAATAATGGCTACATGTTTCACAAATTTGATAAAAATCATCAACCCACAGATACAAGAACCTCAACCAAGCCCAAGCAGGAAAATATAAAGAAAACTATTCCAAAATACATCCCAGTCAAATTGCAGGCAAAAACAAAGATAAAAGGAAGTCTTAAAAGCATCCAGAGGAAAAAGACATATTACAGGGGAACAACAATTAGAATCATTTCAGACTTTAGATCAGAAATACTCCAAACCAAAAGACAATGAATTATATCATTAAATTGATGAGAGAAAATAAAAACTCCCAACTAAGAATTCTACAGGCAGTGAAGCTATATTTCAATACTGAAATGAAATAAAGATATGTTCAGATAAACAAAAGTGGAGAGAATTCATAGCCAGCAGATCCACACTACAAAAAATATTGAAGTCAGGAAAGACAGATCTACAGAAGGAAACAAAGAATATAGGACAAAGTAAAATTGTGGGGAAACACAAGACTATTTCTTTAAAAGACAAATATAATAAAATATTGTGGGTTTAGTAACATTAATAATACATATCATATATTTAACAACAGTTGTACAAAAGAAGGGAGCTAGGTAAATGGGCATAAACTGTTATAAGGCTCTTACATTAAACATAAAGAGGTAATATCAATTTAAGAGAGACTGTTGGAGGTTAACGACATATATTGTAATGCCTAAAACAACTATTAAAAATAAATAAATTAAAATAGTAGGATAATGCAGGGTAAATGGCAGAATTTACCAAGTCTCCCACCTAGCCTTAGTTCATTTACATATCAACAGATGTTTCAGAGCCTCCTGTCCATCTAGGGCAAGGGGTGAAGTGAAAATGGCCATTCTCTCCTCCCCTCCATTCCTGGTAGGTAATTGGTCCAGCATCTGCTAGTCACCAAGGACCTGCCCACAGAGTTCCTCCCAGAAGGGGTGGGTGGCAAAGGGGGGTACATGCTGGCGCCAGAGAGGATGGCTGGGGCCAGCCTGGCTAGGGGCCTCAAGGAAGTTATGAGCAATAAAAACGTTTTCTCCCAACTTGTGCTTTCCCTTGCCTTAATTCTGCTTTACCAGATTAGTGGGGAATTTGTTCCATGAGGGGAACATACCTCCTTTTCTGCAATTGAAAATCACAGATTGTCAAACTGGATAGAAGAGGGAAAAACACAACTAGAGGACACAGTTGAAATATAAAGATATATCATGCACATGCAGATATGCAAAAGCCAGTGCAGCTGTATTAATATCAGGCAATGGAATCCAAAACAAGGTATATTACTGGAAAAAAAGGAAAGAAATTTGATAATGATAAATGGACCAATTCATTAAAAGTCATAACAATTTTCAATTAGTATGTATCTAACAACAGAGCTTCAAAATACATGGTGCAAAACCTGATTGAACTAAATGAAGAAACTGAGAAATACATTATTATAATTAGAGAATCCAGCTCTCCTCTCTCAAAAATTGATAGAATAAGTAGACAGAAAAGTAGGAAAGATATAGAAAACTCAAAGAACGCTATCCATCAGCTTGACTTAGGTGGCCAACCAGAGGAGAATATGTTCTTTTCATGTATGCATAGAACATTGACCAAATGAACCATAAAAACCAAATTAAGTCCCTGTACTTTTGTTTCAAAGAAACAAAATTACAGTGCACTTTTTGATCATAGGGAACTATAAGGGAGAAACATCACAATTTTTTTGAAATTTTAATAAAGTTGTTAAGTTCTTAAACAATTTTTTTAAGAAAAAAGGAATGAAATGAGCTATCAAGCTACAAAAGACATGGAAAATCTTAAGTGCATGTTACTAAGTGAAAGAAATAAATATGAGAAAGCTACATAGCATATGATTCCAACTAGAAGACATTCTGGAAAAGGTAAAATTATGGAAACAGTAGAAAGGTCAGTGGTTGCCAGGGGTTTGGTGGGAGGAAGGGAGAGATGAATAGAGGGAGCACAAAGACATAAAACAGATTATCTACAAAAAACATATAGCTACTTAATGGTGAAACTACTCTGTATGATACAAGTGGTGGATACATGTCATTATACATTCATCTAAACCCATAGAATGTACAATACATAGAACAAACCCTAATGTGAACTATGGACTTCAGTCAACAATAATGTATCAATATTGCTCATCACTGTAACCAATGATTCTAATGCAAGATGTTAATAATGGGGAGACTGGGGAGATGGGGAGATGGGAATTCTGTAGTTACTGCTTAGGTTTTTAGAAAACCTAAAGCTGCTCAAAAAACAAAGTCTATTTTTTTAAGAGAAAAAATAAAACACAAATAACCAATATCATGAGAAAAAGAAGATATATCATTACAGGTTTTATGCATATTTAAAAGAATGAGGGAATATTATGAAAACTTTGTGCCACTAAATTTGACAGCATACATAAAATAGATGAATTTCTTGAAAGATACAACTTACAAAAGTTGAAACAAGAAGAAATAGAATAAACAGCCTTACATCTGTTAAAGACTGGGATCCATAATTTAAAACATCCCTGGATGGCTTTACCTGTGTATCCTATCAAATACTTCAAACATAAATGCTACCAATCCTACAGAAAATTTTTCAGAAGATAGAGAATGAAGGAACACTTAGCTTCTTTTATAAGGTCATATAAATGATCATATAAAGACACTGTAAGAAAAAGAAATTACAGACCAATCATTCTAATAAAATATTAGTAATTGAAAGTCAGTATTATTTGAAAAGAGTAATACCACATGATTAGGTGGGATTTGTCCCAGGAAGGTAAAATTGGTTTAACCCCAAACAGTTCAATTAATCACATTATAAGAATAAAGGAGAAAAAACAAATGATTATCTTAACAGATACCAAAGAATTTAACTTGACATAATTCAACATAATTTAACTCAGTAAAGTGGTAACAAAAAAGAGATTCCTCAAGCTGATAGAAGGCATCAATGAAAAACATAGCTATTTAATGGTTAAAAACTGAAAACATCCCCCTTCTAAGATCAGTAACAAGGCAAGAATATCTGTTCTCATCATTACTATTCCATAGTGTACAGGAGGTACTAGCAAGTGCAGCAAAGCAAGAAAAGGAAATTAAAGCATAAAAAGATTGTAAACAAAGACATAAAACAGTATTTACAAATGCTATGTTTACATATGTAGAAAATCCTAAGAAATTCAAATACCAAGGAGAGCTATGAGTTTAGCAAGTGTCAGTTTACAAAGTCAACATGAAAAAATGTATTGAATATATACCAGCAACTAAGAATTGAATTTGAAAAAAAGTCTATTATTAATAACATCTAAAACATTAAGGCAAATATTTACATAAAAATTACCAAAATACGTGTGCAAGACCTATACATTAAGAAAAATTAAAGATAACCTTAATTAACAGGAAAATATACCATGTTCAAGGATTGAAAGTGTTAATGTTGTTATGATGTTATGTTCATATATTAAAATGTTAATCCCCTCTACCTCAGAATGTGACTACATTTGGAGATAGAACATTTAAAGAGGTAATTAAGGTGCAATGAAGTTGTATGGGTGGGCTGTAATCTAATATGACTGGTGTACTTTTAAGAAGAAATCAAGACACAAACAACACACCAAACCAGAGGTGACCATGTCAACACACAATAAAAAGGTGGAAATTTGCAAACCAAGAAGGGCCTCAGAAAAAAAACAAGCTTGTGACACCTTGATCTTAAATTCTAGCCTCCAGAACTGTAAGAAAATAAATTTCTGTTATTTAACTCACCCAGTCTGTGGTATTTTGCTGTTACCCCTAGCAAGCTAATGCAAATTTCAATTCTCCCCAAGTTGAACTATAGCTATGGTGCTATTGTAACTGAAATCCAAGTAATTTCTACATTTGTGTAGAAATTGACAAGCTGAATCTAAAATTTATATGGATAAGGAATGAGGATGAGTAATTCACACAAAATGCCAAATGATCTTGAAAAATAACATAGAAGATTCCTACTATTTGATTTGAAGACTTATAATAAAGTCACTATAATCTAGGCAGTGAGGAATTGGAGAGACAAATAGATCAAATGAAAAGAAGAGAGGATACATAAATATACCCACATTATTCTGTCAATTGTTTACAAAGGCACCAAGGAATTCAGTGGGAAAAGGAATTGTTTCAACAAGTGACTCTGGAACAACTAGATAACCATATGAAAAAAAAGTAAATTTCAACTCCTTCCTCACACCATGCACAAAAATTAATTTGACATGTATCATAAACCCAGTCCCAAAAGTAAAAGCTACAAGGTTTTTAGAAGAAAACCCAGAAGAGTATTTTCATGATCTTGTGGTGGGCAACATTTCTTAAGCAAGACTTAAAGGACATTAACCAGAAAAACTTAAAAACAACAAATTGAACCTTACCAAGTATAAAGTACTTTGAGTCAAAATAAAAAAGAAAGTGAATGGGCAAAACAAGTATGGGGAAAATATTTATAACACATACATCTAACAAGGGACTTACGATCAGAATATATAAAGAACTCCCACTAATCAACAAGACAGCTCAGTGAAAGTATCAGCAAAAGAGTTGAACAAAGTGTTATAAAACAGAATACATCAATGGCCTATTCTCAATGAAAAGATGCTCAACACCATTAATTATCAGGAGAATTAAAATTAAAATCATACAATGTTATATCTCTATGTATCCAATAAGGTGACAAAAATTAGATAAAACTAGATGATGGAATTTCCATACATTGCTGGTGGAAGTGTCAAACTGAACTACTTTATAAAATTTTTTGGCAGTTTTTTATAAAGTTAAACATATACTTACCATATGGCCCATTAATTCCACTTTTAGGTATTTATCCAAGATAAATTAAAATACATATCTACAAACAGACTTGTAGAGGAATAGTCATAACAACTTTATTCATAATAGCCCTAAACTGGAAACAACCAAATTGTCTATGAAAATGTGAATAGGTAAACACATGGTAGCATGTTTATATAATTGATAGTCTTTACAATAAAAACAAATTCCTAATGCACTTAAAATTTGTACACTTAACTGTGTGTAAAACTGTACCTCAATAAAATTAAAATATGTTTACATCAGAATTTGAGAATTAAGGAGAAAAGTAATTCAGAGAGAGGAAATGGAGTAAGCAGGGACTAGCCAGTTTCTACTTAACATAAAATAATCTTGGAAGCCCATTTCTGGGTGGCATTTGAGGAAGAAACTTGAAAGAAATGATTAAGTAAGTTGGTGCTCCAGGCCAAAGGATCCCAAAATGCAAATGCCTTGAAGCAAGAGCATGCTTGTCTTTCTCAAGCAGCAGCAAGGAGGTCAGTGTGACTTGAGTGACATATTCAAGGGGTTGTATGAGAAAATGAGGTCCAAGAAGACAAGGGCTAGATCATGCAGGCCTTGTAAGTCATTGTAAAGACTTGGGGTTTAACTCTAAGTGAGAAGAGAAGCCATAGGAAGGGTTTGAGCAGAGGAGTGGCAGGATTCTGTACAATGGATGTCTGATGAAAATAAACTCATGGTATGAAACTAGCAAGGGCAAAAGCAGAAAGATGAGTTAGGTGACTATTTCAGTGGTTTGGACAAGAGTAGTCACAATGGTAATAAGAGGCTATAGTCTGGATGTAGTTGGAAAGTAAAGACAACAATATTTTTTGGTGAAAGCCAGTTTCTACCTTTCTGCCCAGTTCTTTCGGGTTTGGCATTCATTTGGAGCCTCTGGAAGTTTCACCTTTGTCCATAAACTTTGTCTTTTTGGATTTCCCCACCCTGCTCCATGACCCGAGGTCTTAAGTTATTGCTAACTCATACTTTTGCAGCAAGTCCCAGGCCTGACAAAAGGCCTATGACAACTTCAATTGACCAGATAAAATTATAAGGGTTCAAAGGAGGACCCCTAAGTTAAAGCATGCCCTGCTCAACGTACCCAACCAAAGACTCAGGTTATAGTGTCTTGACTGAGTGGGAATGCCCCCAGGCAAATTCACTCTGGATTTGGTGAGACCAAATAACAATAATGGAACATTAGGGGTAAAAAGGTTTATACCAAGCTTTATTCTCATAGTAGAAGGTTGAGTGCTAGACTCCTGTCTACCTCTGGGTCAGTTTGCATGCAGCAATCCAGTCTCCATCTCTGCCTCTGGGAAGAGCACTGAGTGGAGCTCTTTATATAGTAACAACAACAATAATGGTTCATTGCCAATGTGTACATAAGCATTAGCCTACACAGTAGGCCAATTACATCATCAAGTAGTTTAGGGTCAGGTGAGGATCCTGGACATAAGGACTTTCATTTTTCCCTACCCTCCACTCCTCCAGGATTCTCACCTCACAATCTACACACCCGCAAGCCCCACCAACAGGCTAGAGCCCACATTGTCTTCTGCTCCATGTGCAACAAATATTTACGGTCCATGTGAAAGAAAGCTGAAACACTGTAACCAGATTCCACAACAGCAACAGAGGATGATGACAACACACATATAGGAATGAAAATTATGATACAGATAATAACAAAAACTATAATAATCCTCAAGCCTGAGGAGATGAGTTGCCACCAAGTAGTCATTCCAGCTGTATTCAGACCAGTTCTACTCAGATGAGTTCATGACTTGCAATTTCCACAGGAGAAACCAATCTTCTGCAATGGTACTTGTGCAAGAAAGCTGGAACCTTGTAACAACAAAAATTATAATAATAATAATTTTCCCTAAACCTGAGGAGATCAATTGCCATCAATGGTCATTCCAGCTGCATTCAAACCAGTCCCAGTTCACGATTCACACTTTCCATGGGAGGTCACTAGTGGTACTGATAGGGAGCTTTGTGCATACCCAGTGAATAGCAGTTGTTGCTAGGGTGTGTGCCCAATCCACAAAGACCTTAGAGGAGATTAACCTTAAGAATGATAAGACAGATTTTTTTAATGACACTAACATAGGCAAATCTTGACCATCATGTAGGATGCATGCAAGAGAGTGGTCCTATGATAGGCCCATGATAGGAAGGGGGTCCTGTCTGGGTCTAGTATACTAGACCTTAACCCCCATCCCTGTGGGGGTGCTACTGAAGGGCTGTATAGGGCTACTGGAGGTGCATTCACTGGCCATAAAGATAAAACAAAACTCCCTGGTAAGATGCTCTTACCTTCCAGCTGTTTGCAGTACACTACTGTGATCTTTGGGGGCCACTCTGCCATTACTCCAGGAATACATATAAGGCCAGCCTCCAGGCCTTGTCCCCAAAGTGTCAGGAGGGCAGCCATCACTGGTCCATGTGTCAAAAAATCCAAGGCCACATCCACTGAATGGAGTCTCCAGGGTTTAGTGTAGATGGTGCTGGCAGTAAGATATTATTCTGGTGGCCAAACCCTGGCTTCATTGATTAGGAAAAGCAGCAATGTGTGTTAGCATGTCTATGGGGCTCAGTGCCCCTTTACAGGGCTTTTCATTCCAATAATACGGCATTGTCCATAAGCGGACTGATTGTCCTAGTAGACTACTGATGTCTGATTTCAGGCCAGATTTTAACAAACCATTGAACCTCCCTATTATGCCTGCCCTGGTAGGATTATATGGTAATGAAACTTCTACTTTATTCCTATTTGTTGCACCCATTTTCCTGGTGCATGTCCGGTAAAATAGATGCCTTGATCACTCTCAATTATGTGTGGTCAGTCATAGGCTGCAAAGAGATGCTTTAGGCCTCTTTTGGTTGTTTTCCAGTCTGCACAATGTGCAGGAAAAGCAACCAGAAGTCCAGAAGCTGTGTCCATACAAGTTATGACATATAAATAACCCTCTGACACAGGCAGAGACCCAGTATAGTCTATCTGCCACCTGGCGAGGGGCACCAGCCTCTTAGCTATTGTTCCATGTTACTGTGGCACTCGGGATAAGTCCCTTTTAGAGCATACAGTGCACTCCTTCCAGGCTCTGCTGACTTCTTCAAAGGTCAAAGGCAAGCCCCACCAACAGGCTACAGCCCACATTGTCTTCTGCTCCATGTGCAACAAATATTGATGTAACCTTCTAGCCAATGAACCTCAGGCAATTCATGTGCTTCATCATTTCCTGGGGATGCCAGTGGCAAATAGTCTGTCATATGATATACTGTAAACTGTTTTAGTCTGGCCAGAGGCACATAAGTTTTGCCACAACTCTAGCCCCCATTGGGGTCGGTGACCAACCAACCAGTTGGTATGGTACCGTGTCGGTAGCCACAGAGTCAAGCCTTGATAGATGGCCCAGCTGTCAGTGCAGACAACTATTTGGGAGAGCTCCTGGGTGATCACAAACCACACTGCCCACAGCTCTGCCCATTGGCTGCTCTTGCCCTCACCATCTTCCATCCATATTATTTCAGCCTTAGGATAGAAAGCTACAGCCCTCCATTTTTGGGGCTGCCCACAGCTGGAGCCGTCTGTGTACCATGCATCTTCAGGTATAGAAGCTCTTCCCTCCTGATAGGGGTTCTCTGCTACTAATGGCTCTAAAGCAAATTCTTCTTGCCTTTTGCTGTATGTCACTGGCCCCAGTGAGTGGTGGAGTCCTTTATTCAAAGGGCTAATAGGGACGATGCTACACTGCTGTAGGCATGCACCCCACTTGGCCAATGTAGGTGTCTGTGCCATGCCATTCTGCAGCTTTTGGGTCCAATATCATACCCACTCTGTGATGGGATAGGTGGTTATTACCTTTACTGGGGAAGTTCTGGTGATGGACTCC
Organism: Manis pentadactyla; assembly: GCF_030020395.1. Classification (NCBI taxonomy): domain Eukaryota; kingdom Metazoa; phylum Chordata; class Mammalia; order Pholidota; family Manidae; genus Manis; species Manis pentadactyla. Next base: position 77,079,522 of record NC_080022.1, on the reverse strand, counting down.
ATAGCCAGCAAGGTGTGGTACATGGCAGAAAATTGCTTCTCTGTTAAGGAATATCATACCTCTGCTCCTTTCCAGAGTTGCAACTGGAATCCAACAGGTTGGCAAGTTCTTTCAAGCCACTGCCTGAGACCCCAGTCTTAACTGTCTTTGGTTACATGAACATCCAGCTCACAAGCCTTGATGGGTCTATCACACTCAAGGCCTGTACAGCCTTAACTACCCATTTTGTAATGGTAAAAGCAGACATGTATGTCTCATCCCAGTACCACCTGAAAAACGCCTTTTCATACCAAACAGTATAAAAGTTTCAAAATTTGTGCCAAGTGTTGAATGAACAATCTTCAGGAACCTAAAGACCCAAAAACTTCTGTAACAATGCTACAGTTGTAGGTGTATGGAAGGCCTGGACTTTATCTACTACTGCTTCTGGTATAACTTTAGTCTTACCCAACTAGACAGTTCCTAAGAATCTGACAGACAAACCAGGTCCCTAAACCTTGGTCCTGTTCAAAGCCCATCCTTTCTCCTGTAAATGTTGCATCAGTCTATGTGCTGCACCTTCTAGGTCTCTAAGAGAATCAGAAGTAAGCATCACATCATCAACATAATGGTACAGCCGTACAGTTGGCAGTTTCACCCATGCTGCCAAGTCCTGGGCTACAAATCCATGACAGATGGTTGGGGGAGGTATCCCTGTGGATGAACAGTAAAAGTCCACTGCCATGCTTCCCACATGAAGGCAAACTGTTCCTAACTTTCCTGTTCTATGTCAATGGAAAAGAAGTCATTAGCAAGATCTACAATGTAATGATATGTCCTTAGTTCGTGACTGAGGGTATCCATCAGGTCTGCAATAGAGGGGACGGCAGCATGCAGAGGTGCATGACTTCATTCAGTTCTCTGTAATCCACAGTCATATACTAGGAGCCATCCAGTTTTTTTACTGGCCACACCAGGGAATTAAAAGGGTTATGGGTGGGCTTTATAATACTCACCTTCTCCAGTTCCTGGAGCATTTCTCCAATTTCTTTAGGCCCTCCAGGAAATCTGTATTATTTGGTATTAGTCACTCACTGAGAAATAGGCAAAGCTATAGGCAGGTGCTTAGCATGTCCCCTCAGAACTGCCTTCACCACACATATCCTCGGTCTGAAATCCCCTGCAGTGGTCTGCAACCATGGGCCCTGCAAGATATCTATCCCTAGAATTTACTTGGGGATGGAAGAGATACACGCAGCATACTCCTTTGAGGGTAGATGCCCTATTCCCAACAGGATTCAGGCTTGTTTCACTCTGATAACCTTATCCCCATTTCCATCTATAACAGCTGGCGTTCCAGGAAACTGCTCAGGGTTGCCATAAATCCGAAAGCATTCAGCTACTGTGTCTACCAGAGCCAGGACACATTGTATATTCACTGGGGGCCAATGAATTGATATTTCAACATGTGGCCTCTGTTCCCCAGCAGGTCCCTCAGGGCAGGTACCTCCACCCTTCCTTCAGTCAAACCACATCACCCAAGCATCTTCCTGTGTGGGTTCAAGTGAGGTTGTCTCACTCTCCAGCAGGAAGTCTTGAAGGTGCATAGGCCAGCCTTGTGGCTCTGTCTCTGGCATTTGCTTCTAGGTCATCAGAGGCCAAACCACTGCTCTGACTTCAGTTGTTGCCACAGCTCCAGTAAGATTCTGACTTCCCATCCAATTTCTTTCTGTCTGCTCCTGCCCCAATTAAATCAACCCACATCTGGATCCTTGTGACCTTCACAGGCCCCTTTAAAACATTTCTCTCAGTAATAGACTGTACTCCCTTGAGTGCCCACAGCACTTCTGCCTCCCCCAAATCATGGGGAGGGGCCCATTCCTCTAAGAAGTAAATCACCTCAGACTATATACCCATTGGGGGATACCCAAGCATCCCACTGAAGTACCCCTTCCATGAGAGCAGCTTATTCCATTTCTTTGGTCTGCAGTGAATACTGCCAACTATGCCAGTTGTCTCAGCTGAGGAGGAATGCCCCTGAGGCAAGTTCATTCTGGATTCAGTGAGATCAAATAACAACAGAATGTTAGGGGTAAAAGGGTTTACACCAAACATTATTCTCATGACGGCAGGTTGAGTGCTGGAATCACGTCTGTCTCTGGAGCATTTGCATGCAGCAAGCCAGTCTCCATCTCTGCCTCTGGGCAGAGCACTGGGTGGAGTTCTTTACATCCAACAATAAGGGCTCATTGCTAATGGGTGTATAAGGATTAGCCTCCTCAATAGCCTAATTGCATCATCACGTAGTTTAGGGTCAGATGAGAATCCTGGCCATAGGAACTTTCATTTTTCTTACAACCAGAAATCTAGCCCATGCTCTGCTCTCCAAGACCTGAACCTGAGTGTTAGACTACAGCCAGAGGAAGCAGTACCTTTTCCACATTCGTTCACTCAGAGGAGATGTCTTTTAACTTCTTCCAAAGGCAACATCTGTAGAAAAGAAGTCCCTGTTTTATGGCCAGACAAGCATGATTCTGATTCACAAAGACTGAACTTTTTTTCTAGACACAACAGTGAGAACCTTAATAAAGCACCTTAAACTGCTGTCTCTCTTGCTTAGAATTTTTGAAAAATTTAAGTTGAAAGAGGGACCAAACTTCATTGATATAGGTATATCAGAAGGCAGCGTTTTTAGGTAGCATCTCTTGTCTTGTCCTACATCAGCACATCACTGTCTTTCCTCAACTCCAGAAGTGCGAACAGCTTTTGTTTATTTCTACTGAACATGGTTCCTTTTTCTCTGATATTGTTTCATTGAACCTGAGAGGCTGACATAATTGTGCAACTCACATCTAGTGAAAGTTGAACTTTGAACATAACTGGAGATCTAAGCAGGTAAAGGCATCTGACAAGAGTTTGTACTTGACAGCAAGAAGCCTTCCTTCTCTTCTGAATAATAATATAACCAATCCAACCGCCTATATTTTCCTGCTTTTGCAATGTTGAATTCAAGTGTCAGTATGACCTGACTGTTTATTGGTTAAGAACTCAATTAATTTGTGTCCAGACTCATTAATTGTTCTAAATTCACATCTGACCTCTGGTCCCACTTCTGCATGGAAACCCCCCCTCAGTAGTGATACATCACACTCTGGCATGCAGCTACTTTCTGCTGATTCCAACTGGAACTCATTCCTATCACCACAGCAACTGAATTTCCTTGAATATATCTCAATGATAGGTTCAGAAAGACTTCTTTTTTAAAGATAGAGTAAAAACTTATAAGCATAAACCCTGATAAGCTCACTCCATCTTATATAAATATAAAATATATATATAATATTATATAAATATAAACATATACCCTGATAAGCTGTCTGTATTATATAAATATAAATATATATAATATAATAAATCCTGATCATCTCAGTCCATTTTATATAAATATATGTATATAATTATATAAATACAATATAAATCCTGATAAGCTCAGTCCATGTTGTGTGTGTGTGTGTGTGTATATATATATATATATATATATATATATATATATATATATATATATATAAAATACTAGATAAATATAACATAAATCCTGATAAGCTCAGTCTGTGTCATTACAATTCATGAAAGGAAGGTTTGTGGTGGTGTGAAGAGCATTAAACTAAATACAGTGCACACACTAGGTGCTTAGTGAGTATCTGTTAACTCAGACAATTGTCTTAGCTCTTCCTATAACCAGCCTGTGATCTGGGTCAGGTTACATCATCTCTTTGGGCCTCAGCCTCCCACTTTATTATCAAGCAGCTGGAAAAGATGGGTAAAGATCCATAATGGGGCTTGTGAAATTCCTATCTCTCCTATCCCAGTTTTCCAAAGTGTTCCTTAGGCAAACTAAAGAAAAAGGCTGAAGAACAGGAACCTGGAATTCCAATGGCCTTTGGAAGTTTCTTTTGAGTCAGACCTCTCTCTGTATATGGGAGACCCATCATGTGGTCCTCAGAGATTTTCTCAAATAGCTCAAGCAATCTGGAGATTCAATAAAGCCAGCCAATATTTTGTAACATATTCACCCCTATCTTGTTTTTTTATCTTTTCTCTCAACTCTATATAATTTTTAAAAGGAAATTCATCTTTAGGGTCAGGTTTGTTTTTCAGGAACTCAGTTACTTTATCTCCTAGTAATTCATTGGGGTATTATAAAAGAACCATTTGGGGAAAATCTTCAGGCTATTTAGTCTTTTTTGTACCCTTTGCGTAAAATCATTGTTCTTATCACTAGGATATTAATACATTCATATACAAAAGAAAATTGTCTAAGTAGACACACTTAAATCTTTTTTAAGTTATATACTCAGTCTTTTAAATTTCACTCAGTCTTTTAAATTTCACTTATTCTTTCACTCAGTCTTTTAAATTTCACTCAGCCTTTTAAATTTCACTATTCTTTCACTCAGTCTTTTAAATTTCAATCTCTTCCATAGCCACTTTCATGGACAGTTTACTTAAAATTGAAGAGGCGGTTCTAAAGACTATTATAGACATGTCACTAACCTGGGATTCACAAGAGCCAATCTCTACTTTAGCTCTAAGTAGCATTATTTTGCTATGAGACATTATGCAAAGATATAGAATTTGAAATTTGGGAGAAAATATAGAGGCCAACCCTGCAATGAGGAATGAGGAATTACTTTAGAAGAAAGGCTCTCTTCTATAGCCTATGTAATGACTTCCTGGATTCCATTTCCATTGCTGGAAATGTATGATAGACAAATCTTCCTAACTGCCATTTCCATCCTTTGGTCCTAGTTCTGCTTTCTGAAGCCACAGAGAAATTAATAATAGCTTGCATATTTTAAGCATTAACTATATATATGATTGCTTCATTTAGGCCTTACAATAGCCACTAGTTCTGACCAAAATGGAGTACTAGTGACTCCTGCATTAAATAACTAGAAAAATAAACAAAATATATGAATCAACATTTTTTGGCATTGGAAAATAGGCAGTATAGGACTATATGATCCCTGAAAAAAGGGAAACAAACAATGTAAGCTCTACAATTGTGCAGTTTACTATCTGGAGGCAGTTTCTAGGCTGTAGCACAGGGAAGGGAACCTAAACAGATCCCAAAGGTCTCATTTAGGGGAAGAGACAGATAGGGAAGTTCAAGAAGGTAAAACAGCTGTAACCTGCGGAACAGAAAGTTAGAGAGGGAGGAACTGTACTGAGAGGGAGAGAGAGACTGAAAGAAAGTGGGAAAACTTTCTGTGTCTCTGCAGAGTACTCTTAAGTCTTTGGGTAAGGACTGATCTGCACATAAAAGTAAATTCCATAAAGCCTCAGGGAAACCTTATGAAAAGTGAAATATGAAACAATTCCAAAAGCCCATTTCATGCTCCCACCAAGTGAACAATCTCATAATACACAAGGTGTCAGGGAGGGTCATCAGAAGGACATGACTTAGTAGCCATATTAAACTACCATGAACTAAAGGAGGCCCTAAACCTGCCCTCACAAGTTTAAAGCCAGACCCAAAAGTATCCAACTGATTCAAAGTGAGTTAATTGCATACCAGAATAAGTCCAGCACTATCTAAAGAAATACAACTAAAATCAACACCCAACAATATAAAATTCACAATTCCTGTTATCTAACCAAAATTTACCAGACATGCAAATATGTAGGAAAATAATACTTATTTGACAAAAAAATCAGTTTCTGGATTTAGACACAGAAATGATAGATGATAAAATTAGTAGGTAGGGGCACCAAAACAGGCATTGTAAATATGCTTCACAGGTTCAAGAATATGGATGAAAACATAGATATGATAAGGGCACATGTGGAAGATTTTTTTTTTAAGACAAAAATGGAACTTCTAACAAGAAAAACTAAAATGTTTCAAATGAAAGTACATTGAATGGGATTAATAGAAGACAGACTAATCTCTGAAAGAAAAAAAAATCAGCAAACTTGAAGACATTGTACAATAAACAATCCCAAATGAAGCACAGACAGAAAAAAGACTTAAAAAATGAACAGAGCACCAATGTCCTGGGGAACAATACCAAGTAGTTTTACAGACATGTCATTTCCATATCAGGAAGAAAGAGTAGATAAAAAAAAGTTGAAGATATTATGGCCATAATTTTTCCAAATTTAGTAATAACTATAAACCCACAAATCCAAGAAGGTAAACCAAGTTCAAGATGAATAATCATAAAAAGAAGCATAGTAGTATACAATATAATCATATTGCCTAAACCCAGTGATAAAAAGAAAATCTCACAACATCCAGAGAAAAAAATAGGGACATTAAGTACATGGGAAGAAAGATAACAATAATATTAGACTTTTTGTCTGAAACTGTTTAAGGCAGAAGGTAGTGGGTTGATAGCTTTAAAATACTGGGAGAAAAATTGTCAATATACCATTCTACATCCAGTGAAAATAACTTTTAAAAAGGGAGGCAAAATTTTAAAGTTTTCAGACAAACAAAATCTGAGAAATTCACAGCCCGCAAACCAGAACTATAAGAACTCTTCAAGTAAATTCTTCAGGTAGAAGATGATACTAAATGGAAATTTGGACATAAACAAAGGAAAGAAAAAAAATAGAAAGGGTAAATATGTAGGTGCCTTAATCCATTTGGGCTACTATAACAAAATACCATAAACTGGGTGGTTTATAAACAACAAACATTTCTTTCTCACAGTTCCAGAGCCTGAGAAGCTCAAGACTAAGGCGCGGGCATATTTGACATCTGGAAAGAACTTACTTCCTGGTTCACAGATGGTGACTTTTCGTAGTGTCCTCACATGGAAAAAGGGGTGAGGTAACTCTCTGGGGTCTCTCTAATAGGGACCCTAATCCTATTCATGAGGGCTATGCCATCATGACCTAATAACATCCCAAAGGCCCTGACTCATAATTCTATTGACACAGAGGGTGGTGGAACACAGTCAGGTGATAGTGGGACAGGGCCCCTCTAAGTCTTAAAGAAACCCCAATCCAAATCAGCCACTTAGTTAGATAGACCTCAGCTGCTCTGATTGGCTATGCCCTAGGCAAATGAAGTACTGTACTTTCAGCCTATCAGGAGTGAGTTGTGATGTCATTAGGGGATGGGACTTTATCCTCTAAGGAGGCAACATAAACCCAGACACCATGGTCCTGAGGCTTTCTCTCTTAGGTCCCCTCCTGCTTAGCAGGAGTTCTTGCTTTCTCTTTCACTCACTAAAAGCTTTGCTGGTTGCTCTGTACTCTTGTCTGATGGCCTTTCTTCATCACCTCCAAGACACAATCCTGGGAAAAAACAGCATTCTAGCTGGTAACACCATCATTTTGGGGGTTAAGTGCCAACATATGAATTTTGGAGGGACACAAACACCCAGATCATAGCAGTAGTTGAATATAAAAGATATTTATCTCACCTTTAAAGGATACACAACTGTTTAAAGCAAGAATAATAACAATGTATTGTGGGATTTATAACAGATGAGAAACTAAGATGTGTAACAATTGTACAAAGGATGAGGAGATAGAAATGGTATCAGGCTGATGTAAGATTCTTACATTGTATGAAAAATGCCATATTATTTAAAGGACATTATGATAAATTAACAATGTATGTTGTAAATCCCAGAACAAAAGTAAATAAATTAAAGTGTATAGCTACTAAGGCAATAATGGACATAAAATGGAATAAACACACAGATATATACACACACACACATACAATCCAAAAGAAGTCAGGAAAAGAGGGAAGAGGGAGCAAAGAAAAGATAAGGCAAATAAAAAACAACTAGTGAGTTGTTAGGTTTAAATCTGGAAATATCTATAATTAAATTAAATGTAAGGGTCTAATATTCCAATTAAAGGCAGAGATTGTCAGAGTGGGTTAAAGTAAGACCCAAATACACACTGTCAATAAGAAACCTTTTCAAAGTTTTTATAATTATGGAAAATTTCTGTTATTATGGAATATTTTTTCCATACATTACAACTGAGCATCAAGAGAAAGTATCTTGAGAAAAAAATTGTTTCCAAAGAAACTTCTTCTCATACTCCCTCTTCCTTCCATATCTGTAAATGAAATACTTCGTTCTTATCCCTCACTCAGTCATATCATATTTGACCATCCAAATTACATCTTTCTAGTAAAATAAGATCTAAACAAATGTGCTTTGATAACTACCAGGAAATAACTCAGTTATCATGGATGGCTCTACTATCTTAATAGTTCTTTGTTACCACTAGTTTTTAAGTGACTACTTTCTAAATTAGCTATCATAAATATAGCTAATATATTAGATGGGCCATAGAATTCCAAAATTAAATCACTTATAAAACATAATTTTTAAAGAGCAAATATTGGTCTCATAAAGGCACAAGAAGTATTAAAGAAATAAATCTATAATCCTCACAACATTGAACATGTATAAAAACCAAAAGACTGAACTTGGACTTGATGAAGTATTTGGAATCACACAGCTTTCAGTCCTATAACTATGAAACCAAGTAAACTCTGAAAAAAAAAAATCAGAGCCCAATATTCCTAAAATAAAAAGTACATTCCACCTCCTTTGCTCTTGAAATGATAAGGCAAACAACAATTCTGGCCAAGTTAAAAATTAAGGTGGTGACAATGCCACAAAAGAATTTGATACATCCATGTCTGTAGAATTAAAAATTCATTCAGTGAATGAGGAAAGTGTGCTTCTAGAGTGACAGAGATGCTATAACTTATGTCCAAGAATGAGAAACAATGGCTTTTAAATCACCTTTTTCTTTTTTAAAAATTCTATTCATAATGACCTTTTCTTGCTTTTCCAATAGAATTCACTATTTCTGTGTGTAGACCTAAAGAATTAGTTGGGGTGTGGGGTCCAGAGCTGGGGGGACCTGATGCTACAGAGGTTCTGTGTCATCTGTCCTCTAGCTTGTAAGCTGGTACTATCACCTCACTGGAATTTGTTTTCCTATTAATATAAGACATAAGAAGGAGGAGGGTATCTTTACCTGATCATCAATGTTGATTTTACATTTAGACCACCAGAGGTGTGGATATAAATGAATGGATGTGGCAATAGGTTGCCAATTGGTCTAGAGGGTGGGAAAGTGTGTCCAAAAAGGGGATGGGTAATGTAACAGAAAAGTAGGCAGTTAATGTGAAAGAAAGAACAAGAACTGTGTCATCAAAAGACCCAAATTCAAGTTCTAGTTCTAATTATTACTGACTGTAAGACCTTAGACAAGTAGCTTCTACTCTCCAAACTTCAGTGCACTCATCTCTAAATGGAGATGTAAAGGTTGTCAGGAGGATTCATTGTAACTGTGCCAGTAAGATTCCAGGAATCTAGGAAACGTGTGTTACATAGCACCCACTAATGGCCTTTAACCCCAAAACTGAGAACACCAACGGGAAATCTAAACCCCAAATCCACAGAATTATCAAACCTATTAATAAAAGACTTATTTTATTCATTCATTCATTCAATCGCTCAAAAAAAGAAAAGCCTCACCCAGCTTCCTGAGCCAGGCACCCTCCAGAGCTATGTAGCCTGACATCCACCAGTTCACAGTCCTGTGGGGAAGAGAGGTATCTTAATAAATAGAAGCCATGAAATATTTCATAGGTGTTTTAAGACAAGCAAATTTCTTCCTATGCACATCCTTTGCACACCTCTTTTTTGAACACAGACCACTAAAGTATGAGAAATTGAAATCCAGTCTTTGAACCCAGTTTCCTTAGCCCCAGTGTCAGCTCCCTGTCATTGTGTGTGTAAGTAATTGCATGTGGCTTACTTAGGCACCCTAGATTCTGGGCGTTAGGGAAATTATGCATAGATCTGCCATTAACACTAATGGGGGGTTACATGCACAAATCCTCCACACACCAAGAAGAGAATAGACTTTTCTCATTCATACATAATAGATCTGTAGAAAAATTAGCATGTACGCTTTTAGGAGCTGAACTCTCAAGATGTACCTTTTATGGGAAATATGTAAATAAGGAAAGAGGATACACTGAAGGACAAGTGCTGTAATGTGCTCCTTTTCTGATGCCTGAGCACCTTGTCAATTTTGCTGCTGCATAAAGTAGGACTAGGCTTGCCTCTGCGGAGATTCCCCGGCACATTCATCTTCCTGGTGCGGTACCCAATTCCCACTGCAGAGCTCTCTTTGCCAAATTTCCCAGGTTCACTAGGGCCAGGGAGGTGGGGCTGCACAACTGATCATTCAGTAAGCAAGTACTAATATAAACATTTTCCGTGGAAGTGTTTCTTTGTTTCTTTAGAAGCTTTATTTAGAAGCTTATTAAATCCCTTTATAATTTAAGCTGTCTTAAAAATGAGGAAATATGGTATTCATTGTAGGAATGCTGACCCTCCCAGTCAGCTGGAGTCACCCCCAGAGGTCATAGATGTCTGTCAGGCTGGCTTTTACCTATGAAAGAGAAGGAACACCTTCCCTGTGTCTTCCACTTTAGTGCGTAGAGGAAAGAAATTATCTGCCTCAGCTTCTCTATCAACTTCTTCTTAGTTCCTCCCCACCAGCAGAGTTGCTAATCTGATATCCATTGGGCCACCTTTCACTAGAGGGCAACATAGTGACAGAAAGATTCACATGCATAAGGATGAGGCCCTCCCTTCCTATACTGGCACAATTCTCAGGTGAGACCACAACCGGCCTGTTTCCTCCACAGTGGAGTCCAGCATCCCCCCTGCTTTGGGTCCCTTTGGGTAGCACGCTCAGGGAAGGACTGCTCTGCTGACCCAGCCTTTCTCCTAGCTATTTGTTCTGCACCCCTGACCAGCCAGGGGTTGGCTAAATGAATCTGGAGTTTGCCGTGTAGGAGGATGGAATAGGAGAGTCCACTCCCATGTACCGTGGAAGACCTTCATTTGGAATTGGTTGTGAGAGTTGTTTCACAGGCTTTCCTTGATTCCAATAAAAGCTGCTAAACTTTCACACCTTATGTTTATAACTTCCCCAAGCATGCCCCAGAAAGAAAGAGTATTTAGGTACCAAACCCCACCCTGAATGCCTAACAGTAAAAATGCTAATAATTATTAAGTGCCTAATTTATTCAATCATTCACTCATTCATCAGCATTGGCACACTTCCTAATTCTAGGCATAACTAAGGCCAGAAATACTCCTGGGAAAATGAGACACCTTCACAGGTCTCACAGTCAGTAATAATTAGAAATAGAGGCATATGTAATCTACTGGAGGAGAGTAAGAAATAAAAGGAAATTTCCAGGTGATGTGAAAGTTTGATGATAGAGAAAAGCATAGGTGATATGGGGGTACAAAAAAAGAGACATTAACCCAGCTTTGAGGCTGTGTGCACCATCTTGCACTGAGCAAAACTCTTGAGATACATTGAACAAGAAACAACAAAAACCCGAGTCAGCCATAAAGAATAATTATAGGTATATTATCAAGGAAATTAACTCCTAAAACCCATTCTAGAATGGAGAAATTCTGGGAGGAGATGTTTTTACTTTAACATGATATATCAAACTTAGGACATACATTAATCACAGGTTTACTTCCTTCGTTTGTAAAGGTCCTTATGGTTTTGACTACTGACATACCGGTTCCTCGAGGAGGTCCTATCAATGGAGAGAATGAACTGAACCAATTGTGGCTGACCTATGATTTCAATGACTTTATGCCTAAAGTCTGTAATAGTCATTTTAACTCTAGGACAATGCATCTATGGAGTAGCAAATGGCCAGGTTCACAGCCAGGAGCCAGGTAGCCACCTGAAACTGAGGTCTTGCAAAGAGGATGGTAGAAGAAATGTTTGAATATAGTGCTTTATGTGACCCAGGACCACCATGACCAGGCAGCAACACCTTATCCTTCAGATCCCCCAAAAGCTTGCTTTGTAGCAAGGGTGGATCAAGAAGTGTATAGGCAGATACAGAGACCTGCCTTCCCCTTTGATGTGTAGGCTTTATCACCACCAAAACATTACCAGAATTCCCAGCCCCAGCTCAAGTCTAGAGCCCCCGCCATACCATCCCATGCTCTAAAAAATGGACAACTTCAAAGTTCCACTAAAATGTCCATGATCTTAAAAGTAAAGCAGCACATGCAGACACTAAGAGCACCCTCTGGTCATGGAGTCCAGGGACATGAGTCTTGACCCTAGTGCTGCCCTGTGCAATCACAGCCACGGGGTAACTTGGGTCTCACCACTGTATGGTTCATTGTTCTTTTAAAAATCACAGCACAAATAATGTTCAGAATCGTTATTTGCATTTTCCTGGAAATGGGTGTGCAGGAAAAAAAGAGACAAGAGGCAAACCTAAAAGCAACTATTGCAATTATAATAATACTGGAGACCAGATAAGATGGAAAAACACCTCCTTCCATTAGCCAAAGAAAAAGGATTTAAGTGTCACTGGGATGTTTGCTCCTGTCAGGTACATAGCCTGGAAATTGACATTTTTGTAAGGAAATCAAGTCAGAGTCTAGAATTCTATCTTTTATGTAGCTTAAAATCTCAATTAGAATGTTTTTGCTACTATCAATTTTTATTCTGAATGACAGCATTTGGAAGGAGAGAGTTAAAGAAGGAAAAACGCTGAGAAAGATGGAACTGGCATTGCACATGCAAATGAATGCATTGTGGGAGTGGGTTTTTTTTCCACTGAATAAATTTACATTTACATCAGTTAGATCTGATGTAATTCTGCAGCCAATGAAACTTAAATATATACATATTTTGTCATGAAAGCCCTCACAGCTATAACCTTTTGATTAAGATCTATTGTAAAACTAAGAATAAATTTCAGTCAATGAACTTTAGATTTGACAACTTTTATTACACATTTTACCCAGAAGTACACTTTAACTGGTATTTTACCTATACTCTATATAAGAAGTCTCCTCCAGTTTTCCTGTTAATTCTCTAGCTTTTGTAACAATTCCCATAAACTGATGAAATTTCATAAACTCCCTCCATAAAGAATGAATAATATCAATTGCCTGCTCTTGGCCAAGGACAATGCTTCTATATATGTGATACGTAGCTACTATTTACATTTTCCCACTGGACTGAAAGTCAATCACAAAATTAACAAGGTGGGGAAAATTGGTGGAGAAATAACTTCCTTTAGGTTAAAGAGTTGCCTACTCCTCTTTCCTGCCTATGTTAGCCATTGCAAAACTAGTAAACATGGTCCTGAGCATCTGACTTGCTCACCTAAGGAAGTGTGAACATTAGCCTGCAAGCAAGACAGCATAGGAATAAGCAACTCAGCAGTGCTAATGTTCTAAGTGGTCTTCAGATGTAACTGTGATTTTATTTCATCAGTCATTAGACCTGGCAAATCAGCTAAGCTGAGGTTAAGGGGCTTTACATGGAGGGACTGTGGCAAGATTACAAAAGAGTAACTTGCCACTATGTTATCAAATTTAGGGGAATGACAAAATTTAAGACTAGTAACAATAGCCATTTGTTGAGTGCCTCTGTGCCAGACACTGTCAGCTGAACTCTTAATTCTCCCAGCAGCCTTATAAAGTAGACATTTCAGTTTCCATTTTGCAGAGAAAAAGTTAAGGGGTGGAGAGGAAAATTCCATGTCTCATTTCCTCAGTTCATAAATTGCAGAGGTAGGCTGTAGACCAGGTTGGTTTGTCTCTAAAGTATGAACTCTTCCCACTATGCAGTCCCTCCAAAGGAAATTAGAAAAGAAACGGGCATTACTGGCAAAAACACAAAATTGCCTTTTATTGGCACCATGGAGCAGAAAGAAAAATGACTGTGATGTAGAGATTTTCTAGCAAGTCCACTGAAATCATCTTTTAAAATATTCAAATTAGAACAATTGTATCACTGTACACTTGATGATGTTTTGGTATTTACAAGGATCTTTTATCTTGGGTGGCTAAGACCTCATGATTCAATATATCAAATAGTGAATGTATTTTACCTAATATTTTTATTGTACTTTAATATCTAAAAAATGCTCTTACACATTGTCCCATCTGATGCTTACAGAAGGGTGAGATCCAAATCATGACATGGAACCACACAGGATATTCCAAAAGGAGAATTTTATTGGTAGTTCTCAATTGGTAATAGGTATTAGAATCATCTTATGTTCATTGAAATACAGATTCTAAGATCCCTCTCCCCCAAATTCTTAACCTGTGGTTTTGCAGTGTGGGGGCCTAGGAATTTGTATTTGCATCAGACATTTGGTGATTCACATACAGGGATGTGGGAAGGGGTTCCCAGTATCACACTGAGAAACACTGGTGTGTATCAGAAGAGCAATGACCTAACAAGGCCCCATGCCCTACACTGTGTGTGGGGATAAGGGGGTTTGGGGTGGTGTCATTTCCAACTACTCTAAGGAGATGACTACTTTCCTCAGCATGGCATATTTTCATAATAGGTAACAAACCCCAAGCAGTAAGTGATGGGGCACAGTCACTTTAGTCCCCAGATGCCATATGCCATAACCCATCTAGACTCTTCAAGCTTTTTGTTTCCAATACCCTCTCAATCCTTTTCCCTTCTTATTTTCCCAATCTTCTTTTCCACTCTCCAGACCTTCTAAACCCTCAGTGAGACTCCACACATTTAAAAAACCTTGCCAACAATAAATGTACCTACATACCAGCACCATGATGGAGTCCATTCCCAGAGCTCAGAGCGTGTGCCTAGCAGTTCAGCCTGTGACTTAAAAGCCACAACACTGTGAAGGTAGAAGATTTTGCATCTCCATGTACCAGTGTAACATTAGGAACTCAGCAGTCCCAGCATACATAAATCTATTTTTCTGGTTCAGGATCCAGGAAGGAAATTTTCAACCTCAGAATCTGCATACTCAGCCTCAAGCTTCCTGGTCCCGGAGGGAGGCTCCCAGCACCAGGTTGGGACTGCTCCCAGCACACTGGTTTCTATTTTCTCTTTCTTTGTGTCTGTGAGCCCCACTGAACCTAGAGGCCATGCTGTATTCCCACCTGATTCCCAGAACCTAACCCAGAGTCAGGCATGTAAAAAATAATCAATGGATGTTTTTATGTAAAAGTCACACCAAGGAAATTAATCAAACAGCAAATTGGTTTAGGGGGGTGAGGGGAAGCTCATCACAGCAGTTAGTCATTGAGTTTCTGCATTTGTCTCTCCCCTTGTTTACACAACAGGAACCAGATGGACTTTTCCTTCTAGGCACATGTATTGCGATGAAATCCATAGACTGGATGAAGATTAGGACCTTTATACAGTAAATGGAAATTATTCTGCTGGGTGATTTTTTTTTTGGAAGGAGGAAACACTGTCTTTCCCTGTTGGTGGAAAGGCTTCACCCAGACACACTAGGAAGAAGGTCTGGAGGAACATGAACTCCTTACACTGTGTGTGATGGGTGTGATTTATTGCAACTTCTTTTAATTCGTAGAAGCCAGTGAAGGGGCAGCCTCGTTGGCATGATGTAGGGTTATTATTACACTCTTGGGCAGCAGGGTATTTTCCAGGCACTCTGCAATCCCTTATTTACCATCCCTACAGCGCCTGCAGGAAGGAAGGTCAGCATTATCACCCTGGCTTAGCAGGAGAGAGATTGCAAACCAAGAAAGGTAAGAGGCAGAACATGCTGAATCAGTGCTGAACCATCTCCACCAGCCAGGATGGCTGAATCCATTCCTTCGAGAAAAGCAGTGCTTTCTAAAGCCTCTGCAGATATCTGGGTGGGCAAAGACCAGGACACAAGCTTCAAGAACCCATTTCAACCTGGCTACTTCAAGAGAAAAAGTAAATGGACACTGCCCCTTAATCTGTACACTCAGGATTTACACTCTCCAGCGATGAGGAACTAAAAGCAGTGCTTAAACCACACACAAGTCATTCACAAAGTATTAAGGCTAATTACTAATGTCTGTTAGCAGTGCAGCAACCTACATCCAGTGGGCAGGCAGGAGAGTGGAGCCAGTTTCCACAGAACACCTGGCTATTTTTAGCTGTCCTGCTTTGCATTCAGTAAAGTAATGGGTAGAGTATGAAGCATGTTTACTTGGAGCAGTAACTTGAAACACAAAGCAATGAATTCTGCTTCACCTCTTCCTCTCTCTACCCAACACATACCAACACAAAAGCAATGTGAAATTTTAACCTACCAGGATGAGATGTGGGTTTGCAAACCCAAAGACCTAGGCAGGGTTGTCTCCCTCTCTGCTGGAAAAGAGATAGAGGGGAGGTAAGAAGACAAAGGTGAAAGAAACCGTCACACCTAGTGACCGAGAGTGGAGGTCTGGCAATAACTGCAAGCATGGCCAAGCGCCAGGAGCGTCAGCATCACTGGGGAGCTGGTTAGCAAGGTCAGCTGTTGGCTCTCACCCTGACATACTGAGAGTCAGAATCTCTGAAGATGGAGTCTGGGAATTTGTGTTGAATAAATGCTCCAGGTGATTCTATGTATATTGGACATGGGAAAGCACTGGCCCTGGGGGTCAGACAGCCTGGCCTTGTATAAAGCTCCATTATTTCTTGGCTCTGTGACCTTAGGCCAGTTAAGTAACATCTCCAGGACCCCCTGCCTTCCTTAGTAAACTACGTATAATGGCTAAAGTGCCTATGTCATGGAGCTCTTAGGTGGTGAGGATTATGAGATATTGCGTGCGCAGCAGTTCCATCAGGATCTGACACATAATAAACTGTCACTAAACTATACAGAAAAAATACAGACTGTCCCCTCCTCATCTCTTAAACCCCACTTACACCCAGTGCTCATGCTCCCAACTACTTCCCAAGGTTCACTCCTGGCCCACATTCAACTCTGACTTACAAGAAACTCTTGGATCCTGCCCAAACCATCATGGCCTATTCATTCATGGCTCATAGGCCATCCACAGAGTTCTTCAGCTCCCCACTAAAGCCCCTGCACCCTGTAGCAGCTTGAGAATCTGAGTTAGCTGCTTAGAGAGATTGCCTAAGATTTAGAGTCTTGGCTTGAGATGGGAGGGGCAGTTGGGTGTGTCTTCCCAAGAAGTCAGAGACTCCAGAGAATCACCCATAAAGTCTAGAGGTGCTTATAGAAACATTGGCCTTGAACTCACTTCTTATCTCTGATATGCTGCCTAATGAATGTTTGTTGAGGAAATGAATATACCATTCAACTTGGAAAACATCATTGCAGGCTATGGAGGCAGCAGATTGGACTGGGCTTCTCCTCTCCATGTTTTTATGGTTCATTGATCCATTTAGCGGTGCCAAGGAAGCTTGGTTGCTGTAGCATCCTGCCAATTTTATATGCATACCAGACAAGCTCGTTTCCAAATAAAAATTATCATAATTTGTAACAGAATTAAAAAAGAATACTTTGGTTCATTCCTAAGAAATTCATTACAGAAAGTTAATATAACCATGGATTCCTTTGGTGTAATGTTAGGGAAAGTGAAAGTCAAATCAGGATGGAAAAAAACATATTCCAGTAGTACAGGGGGGAACTTACATGTATATGTAGTGATTTGCAAGAAAAGATCTGAGAACTTTTTCCCTTTCTCCAATCCTGCTAAGACCAAGGAGTGCTCTCGACTAGGGCTTCTCATACTATCTGTTGTGAAAGACAAGCTTTCTTTTTTGGGTTTTGCTTTTTCATTTCCTATCTGTTATGAACCAGGACAATAAATGCTCTAATATTACTTTAAGAAATAAAATAAGAGCACACAAATCATCTCCCAAGGTTGCCCTTGCATCAAGGGAAGGAACTAAACTCCACAGAAGAACTACTTCTAAAATTCTAAACTATCAGGTGAGCAAAGGATATGACACAGTTGCCCCAGGTTGTGGAAGACAGTGGTGGCAGAAATAGAAGGCTCTTCACCCCCGCCGGGAGATCCAGTGTTCTGGGAATAGCCTACTGGTGTCACTGATGAAGGTGCAGCTCAGCATACCTCTCACTCCTCCCGCTTTCCCTTCGTTTGGTTGGGGGTGTCATGGAGAGTCGGAGACGCCCAGTGGGGACGCCGATTTGGAAAGCTTACTGTGCATATTTGTTATTTATTTTCTCTTTTGATTATACTTCCTGCTTTAATCTTGCTCGAACAGCACTTGCTAGAAGTGGAAAGGGAGGAAACAGAGCTTCCTAAAAAGACAGATTCCTAAAAGTAGCAGGAGCATGGCTATCAGAGGGGAAGAGGATGCCTGGGCCTTTAGTGGCAATATTTGCAGAAACGGGACTTTGAAACCATTTTGGCTTTTAATAATTGACATTGCTTAATCACTGATTTGGATCTGGGAGAAAACCTAACCTACTACTCTGACTCTCATCATTACCACAGAAATCTTCCCCTCAATGCCCTGACATTTCTTCTTCCTGCCATTTGTGGTGCTGCTCATTTATTTCCACCTCTGCTTCTACCCTTTCAAAAGCATCATTTTATCCCTCAGATGGTCGCTACACACTGCCTCTGCACACCACAAGCCATGTCTGCCCTTCCCTTGGGGGCTTATTGTCTGTTATGACCTGGGACTTTTTGTCTGCAGGCATTTCTTCTCCCAAACATGTCCATTAAAAAGCATATCCTGTGAAGAGGAAGTAAATAAATATGGTGGTAGTGATAATAATGTGATATCTTTGAGCAGTCTCCCTCGATTCGATGAGATACGAGATGCCCCAGAAAAGTCCTTCCCAGCTCAGAGCCCACAGAGGCATGAATATATCTTACAAAACCAACCTCACTTGCACTCAACCATGAGCTTAACTCATTAGTTTGTCCCTCATTGGCTATTCGTTTACCGTGCATGCACTTCATTCTCTCTGAGCCCCGACCTTGACGTGCTCTATCGTTGGGTTACCGAGGCTGCTGCTCCCATGGGGCCTTATGGGAGCATCCCTTCTGGTGAGAAGCACAGACTCCCACGGCCTGCCACTCAGCAGCTGCCTGACTGTCCGCAGCTTACACGGAGTCATGGAGGCTTACTCCAGTCATCTGCAAAATGGAAATACCAATAGCACTTATCCCAGAATGTTGTGAAAATCAGATGAGAGACTGTATATAAAGCAGTTAATGCAGTGTCTGGGATGTAGTAGACACTAAATAAACCGTTTTGTCGTCTGTATTTGTGGACGGGATCAAGACCATATCCTTTAATGAATAACAAACATTTGAAGAAATTTAGTTTAAAATATAATATAAATGAACATTCTAGTTGGTTCCTATGAACCTGCTCATTCCTTCAGCACAGGTTTACCCAGTGTCTACATAGAGCTGGCTCATGTATCAGGTAAATAAGGCAGATCCTCTAATAGGGAGCTGACAACTTACTGGGAGAAGCAGGCCCATAAAAACAATAGCTATTCTTATAACAATTCTCATATCTATTTTGCTAGCTAAACAAAGATCCGAGGGAACCTACTGATGCTCTATTGTGTCCTTGGGAAACCTGATTGCTTGTAAAAATCTACCTGAAGTAACGGCCCCCTGAGCTCCCACTCACGTTGGAGGCAACTTTGAGGACAAGCACAGGCAGGGTGAGGAAGGGGGCACAGCCTACCAAGGCACCACAAGCCCAAAAGATCCAGGGCCAGGCAAAGTCCGTCAATGGCAGCTGCTATGGCAGAACCACCAGCACACCTCAGAAAGGCTACCCACAAGACTCGCCAAATCCCCCTTTAAATTAACTGCCCTCCGCATCTTCCCGCAGGATGCGCGCTGCAATGTCAGGCGCCCAGCCACGGGGTTCCTTGCCACTGTTGTTTATAAAACTGAAAGAGAAGCAGCAGCGCTTGTCGCAGATTAATCTCCTCCTCAGTCCGAAGGATTCGGGCACCCGGTCCATCATCTCTGGGCGAAACACTGTGCACACCCTCTCAGACAAAAAGCATCCGTGACCAGCCGGCTTGCAGAAGGAACCCTGCGCCCACAGCCATGGCAGGAGCTGGTTTTTTCCTTCCTGTATTTCTTTCTTTCGTTTTGGGGGTTTATTTCTTAAGTGCCTTTTTAAAAGGGAGCAGAAAAGGCTCTCCTTTAGAGAACATTTCCTGGTTTGAGGGGGGGACAAATAAACAAATGATAACAACACCAATCAGCCCTCTTTGCTTACAGCCCGCAGAGTCAATCTGCCTCCTGGCTGTGGAGCCACCAACCAGCAAAGGCAAACTAATTAGACACAGACAAACACTTAGGCAATCACACCTTGTGAATGTAAGCGTCTTCCTGTCATTTGGCAAGTCTCTCAGCTGCCTCAGAGCGTGAGACAACAAATCCCCTGCAAACAAGTTCCTCGCTCTCCCGTTAGTGAGACCTAACGGCTCACAATGGCTGGAGGTGAAAGGTGGCAGTCTCGTCAGGTAATGACATCTCTCCCACAGCCCATATTAAAACAGCGGCACTTGTTTAGACTAGCCTATTTGCACCTACCTACAGAGGGCCTTTTTAATGTAATTATTAGCCTCTGCCACCCTGCTTAGGATTTGAAAATATCGTTCATTTTCATCTTGCTTCAGCTACCGCTGCTATCTCCTATTCGGTCTCAGTCACCTCATCTTCCCACAACTAAGTGCAGAAACAGGCATGAGCTAGAAGAGCTGAATTAACAAGAACAAGTTGGCAGGTGAGCTATGTGACAAAAAGGAAAAAAATCTAAGAGATTTGACGATATATTCTAATCACTACCTGTCTGTAGAAATCTTGAAAAAAAATTTAAATGGCTTTTCTTAGAGAGACCCAAAAGTTATTGCACTTACTGACCAAACCTGGAGATGTAAAAGCCAAGAGGCTAGAATGTAATAACAGTGTGCAGCCCATAAGCAACTGTATGTTGCTTTAAAAAAAATATATAGAAGGCGGCTAGAATCTATTGACAGGCTGGCTCAGGAGCTCTGATAACTGCTCATCATAGTGCAGAATTCAGCCTTTGACATTTTAAGTAGCTGGAAGGGACGGTCCCACCTGACCTCACTCCATATTATACAAACAAATGCATCACCATGTAAAAGTTTGGCTGATACATGGTAGACCTGTAGGTCAAAGACCACAATTTATAAGTTCCCTGAATGGTTTCCTTCTCTGCTGGTAAGTATCCAGGTCATATTCTGGCAGCACAATGAGGCGTTTCATCAGCCCACTATTAATTGTTAAATATCTGCTGTTGCTCGGAGCTGTGCTTGCTTAAAAATGATAAAAACGATGCAGTTGACTTTCTGTCGAGATGATTTTCAGTCTTGCTCCACATACCTTATTGGTGCTCCAGTTACACTGCAAATTATGGCAACTGTTCATGGTTATAAACCATTATAATTAATAATAAATAATAAGCTTATTAACAGCTTAGACTGTTATTAAAGAGACACTTTTGCATAAAGCAATGCATGTCTTCCTATTTTCTTCCTGTATTTTTCTCTTTGTCTCTTCACCTTTATCTTCTTCCCCTGCTGCCCTCTAGTGGAAGAGGCAGATTTTATAGAAGTCCGTTTCTGGGAAAGTAATCAGGGCCACAGTGGCTCCAGAAATCTGGAATAGCCTGGGATAAATCTCCAAGGGAGAAAGAAAATTACCTCCGTAAAGAGAGTAGCTGGAAGGGAGTGTTTATTCCGCCTTTACTGAACTGCCACCTTGTGCAAGGTGCTGTCTGGGTAAAAGAGGTAGGAGACAAAAAGGGGAGTGGTCCTATTCAATCCACTGAGGAAGAGAGGGCAATCAGCAATTAATTAATTAATTAGTCTTCCTAACTTAATTCCAAATCAAATGCATTGATCACATTGTCAGTGCGAGATTCTACATTACCAGCAAGAGATTGCCACTCAAAACTTGAGAATGAGAATAAAAATTCAAACTCACAACATCAGATGAGACAAGGTTACAAGGAAACAGCATTATTTTTTCTAATAAAAGACACAGTTTTAAGAAAAGCAC
The DNA here is from genome assembly GCF_030020395.1 of Manis pentadactyla. Lineage (NCBI taxonomy): Eukaryota > Metazoa > Chordata > Mammalia > Pholidota > Manidae > Manis > Manis pentadactyla. The sequence continues at coordinate 77,057,656 of NC_080022.1, read as the reverse complement.
TTAGAGAGGAAAATAAAAGAAATACAGTCAGAGTATTGCTCTGCACTCTCTGTCTCTCTTTTCGAAGCAGGAGACAGAGGACTTCTGTACCAAGATGGTGTCATAAAGCAGTGGCTGAGATGCCCATCCACCTATCAATTTCTGATAAAATAATTCAGGGGATTCACAAAAGGACAAAAATTCATAATTGATCCTTCTGAATCCAAACAATATGGAGGAAAATGATAGAAAAACACGTTGATCTCAATGTCAACTTACCAGCTCAGGATGTAAGTTGCAGCAACAAAGAGAACAGGTAGCCACCCCTCAGCTGCACTGGAAACTATCTTCTGAGCTTTGAGAACACTATTGCTTTGCACAGCCATTTCAAAGATAGCCTCATGGGGGCTTGCAGGTAAGCTGCAGTACCTTGCATCCTGGAATATAGTCTCCTGTAGGTAATGTGCTTTAATCAAAGGAAGATTTAAGAAGAGTTGTGGAGGAAGTAATGAAGAAGCCTTGATCTTTTAGATCACCATGTCACAGGAACCACTGCAGGCTCCTCTTCCCTCTCCACGTAGTCAAAGACTAGATAGATAGATAGGGTTTTATTTTGAGGAATTGGGATTGTGTATGTGTATATATACATACACACATATGCGCAGAATTAGGAATGAGCACTTACACTGACAAAACGTGCCCAAGTCACTTGAACCATTCATTGGAAAACCCCATCATAGGGGTCAGAGACCACAAGCCACTAGGAGCATGAAGGTTCAGGAAACCACAGACTGGAGGAAGATGTATTCAGGCAACAGGACTGCATAGCATTGGTCCTCTGTGTCCCCCAGGAAGAGGTTCCCCAAGAATCTTGGAATGAGAAGCCAAGTCCAAGAACATGGGAGCAAAACAGAAGACAGGGTATTCTAGAGGCTGAGAAAGGTTCAGCCTTGATTCACTCATTAAGTTGTCTGAGGAAAGTACACTACCGCCCTACACTACCCAGGGCTCTGGGTTGTTCACCTGGCTTTTGCAAGCAAGACAATCAACCAAAGGGCAACGTGGCCTCAGGGACCTTTCCAGAGCAAGTTCTAAGGCCTGCTTGGGTCAATTCCAGGCATCCCTCTGTCCACACTATCTGACTCTAAATTTATAGTGATAACTAGAGACACAGAGCATATCATGAGGGCAGAAAATAAATTATGTTCATTGCATATTGCTTCCGAAAGCAGGGAAGTGCAATATCTTTAAGAAATATTTCTTTTCAAAAAACTGTTAAAAGTTCAAGTGCATAAGCAGGGGTTACAAACTGAAATGCCTTTGGGGCCAAAGCGATGACTTTGCTGCGTGAGTCAGGAGTAGGTACCGTCATGAGAAGTGGCACGAGCTGGCAAAAGTTCTCCCCAGTCAAATTGTAAAAGATGTACAAGAATCAGATGCCAGGGTACTCCTTGTACTTTTAACTTTCCCCTTCTGAATGAGAGCAGTAGGAAATACCAGTAGCAAACTGCTTGACCCAATTGAGGCTATAATTTCAGCAGGAAAAGGTGGTCTCAACTGGGGAGTAAGATGGAATTATGCAATATCCAGGGCTCCATATGGCCCCTCACTCAGGGGTGCCATTAGAGTACATCAAATGCATTACCTTCTCTCAAAGAGCTGGCTGGGGGCCTTCTCATTTCATCTGACCACCTGTCCCCTTTCCTTCTTTGTCACAAAGACTCCTCCCTCTCATAAAACCAGTATGCTTGGCTCTTACCAATCACAGTGGAGGTCAGGAGGTGTTGAGATATCAGGAGACTGCCAGCTTGACCAAGGCCTGGCACCACTCAGCTCTAAGACTGGAGAGAAGTCAGCTGTCCCTCTGAGAGAGGGTCTGATAGAGTCGCTGGTTCAGAATCCAAAGGTCAGTGAGAAGTGTTCATTCAAGCCCGAAGGCTGCACAGAGACAGGAGAAGCCAGGCCCTTAGATGCACGAGCAGGGTCTCTGCATTCCCCAGGCTCATTGGAACCATTTGCAATGCAAGACAGGGTGCCCCACACTTGGCTCAAGTCCAGACAGAAATATTTTGCATCTACTTGTGAACTCATGTTTGGAGGACTGAAAAATCCCTTTGTTAAAACAGAGCAACTTAGGAATGAGAAACTGAACAGGGACAAATAGGACAAAAAAACCCACCATCCTTCTAGCTCTGCCTAGAATCAGGGACGGCCTTTGGAACAGCTCTCTGCAGCACTACCCTGAACGCCCAAACCGAAGACTGTCATGTTCTGCTTTTATACCATGACCCCTCCCTCATTTCCATTCATTATTTCTTCCCAGTGGAGCTCTCTGAATAAACCTGTCATTCCTTGAGCCAGCCTTCCTCCACAGCACACTGCAATGCCAGCCTCCATTCTTGCAGAGCTACATGGCAGAGCCCCTCACAGTATGTAACATTCAGCATTGTTGTTCTTGCTTGGAATTGGAGAATGGAACTATCTTTGTCTCTGAGATTGTTCGGTATCAGGAGAAGACAAATTCTAACCATAGTTGCTTTTATGCTTTTAAGAAACCTACCTCTTATTAAATGTGCTTGGCACAGGTCTGGGCCCATAGAGTAAATGATCAACAAATATTATTGATTGATTAATTGATTAAGTTCCTTCTGCTAGCCCATGTCCAGACACATTCCCATGGTTCTCTTTAAAGGCTTTGCTGCTGTACTGAAGAATACCCTGCTTCAGAAACCCCTGCTTTAAGGTAAAATCACACTGAGAAGAAGAAACACCTGCACAGCAAGGCGCCAATAGAAGGCATGACTCAAAAATGGCCAGAGGCACTTGAAAACCCAAGTTCTCTTTTGTTTGGTATCTTCACTTTTCTTAAGATGAATCATTGATGTGGAAAGAAACTTCAGCCTATTCTGAATTCACCTACAACCACTGCCACCTCCCCTGGCAGAGGAGATGTGAGTCCTCCCTAAACATGTAGGTGTTTGAGTTTCCATGACTTTCAATTCCATGACTTTCAATTTCCATTGCCAGCTCTTTATTGTCATTAATTCAGGGTTGTGTTCAGTGATGCTATCAGTTCACCCTCCAGACTCTTGGGTCACTTAGGAATTGAGATCTTTGCCTACATTTTATGATGGCAATAGAGAAAATGGAAAAGTAACTACTTACAAGATATGGTTAGGGCTGAAAACTTTTACTTTAGATGTTTATATTTTCTTTTCAGCTGGCACGCCCCCTCTTGTCTCTACCATATACACCATCTCAAATTATTGACTCTATGGGCCCAGACCTGTGCCAATTTAACTGTCTTCCCAGACCCTTCTCAAATGCAGTCTTCTCCACAGAGCTTTGATTGTCTCCATCGGATGTGACTTCTGCCTCCAAATGTGGTGTCAGGTTGCCTAGGATCTACCCCTGGCCCTGCAAGTTATCAGCCATGGGACTCTGGGAAAGTTATTAAAACTCTATGTGCCCAATTTCCTCACCTGTAAAATGCAGAGAATAAGACAACCTACCTCAAAAGGCTGTGGGAATCAAATAACCCAATTCATGAAAAATGTTTAGAAGAGTATCTGTAAACACTTAACTGAAGCTAAGTGCTACTACTGGCTCTTAGCTATGAACTCTGATAGGACTTTTATTTCTCTGAAAGATCTTCTCTTACTTCCTTATATGTATGGTATCTTGCCCACCTATCTCTTCTCACTTTTCTTATGTGCTTAGAGATGGTTCTCATCTTCCCTCCCTCCCTCTAGGTGGGTTTTAGATGAGTTCAGGGTAAATTGAAGTTCCACCTTAGTGTAAGATGCAATGTCTCTTATCTCTTGTGTCTGGTTTACACATATGTACAATAAATACATATTGAAATTAAGCATATGAGGTTTATACAGTGCTTACACACAGCATATGCTAAGCTCTAAGCAAATACTTGTTGACTTTTTGTTGACATATTATTGTACCAAGCGAAAGAATCCAAGGGTCTCTATATCAGCATAAGTAAAGTATGTATTTTTGAAAGTATCCATATATACCTAAGGAAAAAGACATAACACAAAGTCAGATTTTGCCTTCTGGTAACCTGACAACAGTATAAAACCCTGACAGCACACACACACAGACTTTCCCAACATGCAGAGCTGTTATCAGCACTTCCCCACATTCCTGGAGACATACAAATGCTGCGAAAGAGACCGGAAACATTAGTGACCAGAGTTAGTAGTCACTGTACTTATCCTCACTCTGATCTGCTGTCAGCTCATTCCTTCCAGATCCATGGCTATACTGTCAGGGTGACCTCTTCTACACCTTTTCATGCTTTATTAGAATTTTTCTCCTGACAACACCTTTTGTCCATCTCTCCTTTCTGATGCTCCCACTCTTGTACCAGGTCATTTTAAGCTGCTCCAGGCAGTCTCCAAAGAGACAGATCTTCTCTTTCTGGGTGAACATCCAGGAAGCTCTTTGGAGAGTGATTCATGTACCAATCAGGTGCTGGGAGGAAGCAGAACACCCACTAAGATAGGATTCAGAAATGCAAGGAAGGATTATTCACAGCGCAGGGTCAGGGGATCAAATGAGGAGTGTGAGGTGCCCAGGACTAGAAACTTTGGGAAGTCATCTCCACCATGGACCTGAAGGAGCAGAGGAAGAAGACAGTTTAGAGGAGCTTGGTGAGAGCTGGAGCCATAGATGAGGGGCCAGCCCTCAGGAGCTATAGTCTGGAAGGACACAGCTCCACCAGGCAGGGAGAGGAGGGTGCTGCAGCCAAGAGGTCAGCTACCCAGAGCTCGCTGCAGCAAAGAAAAGGACGGAGCATGAATCTCACAAGTGAGCAGGGAAGAGCAAGCAGAGAACAACCAGCACAGTGCATGTGAAAGTGCACATATCCAAACCTGTAAATGGAATTGTGGCCCGTCACCCTGCACACCACGGTAAAACTCCATCCATGCAACACACTTTCCAAGCCAATCTAAAGAGCTTCTTAGTTGTTTGACTCTCCCTGATCTTTGCTGGTGTTACTGAAGAGATACGTCATTTTAATTTCTAAAGAATAAAGTGTCATAACCTTACCTGTGATTGTGATTCTCTCAGATGCTCCTCAGGTTTGTGCAACATAAGAATCTCTGTTGGCCTCAAGGGAGGAACAACCTAAGACAGGCACAGTCGCAGGGGAGCCATCAGGTGAGAAATTGGGGATCAACAGAGGTGAGGCTTAGAACCTCACCCCCCCTGTTCTGAGAGAAATCTTCTGCATACGTGGATGTTTTATTGCCCTTGTCTAGCTTGGATTAACACATAGTCTACAGGCACACACCTGATCATCTACATTTGCTCTCTTACAACACTAAACTATGTTTTCTACCTTTATCTTGTATCTACCTACCACTTCAGCATTTTATTAAAAATAATAATAATAAAGAGAGAAATGTGGTATCCACATATAAATCAAGTATAAAAGTCAAATGAGTATTCATATTTGAACTGTTTATAGTTCATAATGCATGAGCAAAACCGAAAGCTTCTGTGATGACTGCCCTTGTACTGCTCACCATGTAACTTATTCACTATGTAAGAATTTGTTCTCCATATAAGAACCCGTTCCTTATGCTTCAGAAGATTGGAGACTGACGAAAATTAGGCTTGGGGTGGATTAATGATTGTGCATTGAGCATTGACTCCCCTATACAGAATTTTATTGTTGTTAACAACCATTTGGTCAATAAATATGAGAGATGCCCTCACAAAAAAAAAAAAAAAAGTACACACTTCCAATTGTAAAATAAATAAGTAACCGGGATGTAATGTATAGCATAAGAAATATAGTCAAAATATTGTAACAACTTGGTATGGTGACAGCTGGTACCTAGAATTATCATGTATGTAAATGATGAATCACTGTGTTGTACACCTGAAACTAATGTAATACTGTGTGTCAACTACCCTTCAATAAAAAATAATTATCTAAAAAAAAAAGAATCTCTGTTGGTTGCAGAAGTATGTTGAGGAAGAAAATTTTCTCTTTCCCAGTTAACAAGACCTGGAATAAAATCAGTGATTACCCACAGACTGTGCTTCTTTTTCTTAAGCAGACAATTTGTGTGCTCCAGTTCTGGGTGCAGTTCAGGGGTCTCAAGGCCGGGTGCTCATCAGCATCACCTTCAGAACTTGTATCTAGTACAGAATCCTGTGACCTGCTCCAGAGATTCTCAATTAAGAATCATTATTTAATATTATGGATGTATGATTAGGAAGCTCAACATAGAGATTTTATCTAGACCTCTTTGATCTATCAATAAAGTTTAACATCATTCTGTTATGTTTTTTAAAGATCTCCCGTGTTAGCCCCAAAGTAATTTGTTTTTTGGAAATACATACCTGAGGAAAATAGAAATTAACTTTCACATAATTTCATACCCTGAAAAAGAAATGAATTTAATTCAAAGGTGATGTTTTTCACAAACAGGACATGGGTGGGGAAAAAGAAAGGGGGCATTATGATTAGCATGTATAGTGGGGTGGGGGGGCACAGGGAGGGCTGTGCAACACAGAGAAGACAAGTAGTGATTTTACAGCATCTTACTGCACTGATGGACAGTGACTGTGAAGGGGTATGTGGGGGGGACTTGGTGAAGGGGGGAGCCTAGTAAACATAATGTTCTTCATGTAATTGTAGATTAATGATACCAAAATAAAAAAATAAAATAATAAAAAAAACCTGGTTTGTGGTTTAAGAGTGGGGTTGTGGCATTTCTGAAAATTAAAATGAACAAACTAAAATTTGTATATATAGTCTTCCAAGACCAGATCAAATTCCTCCAGAGACTAATCAGCACATTGTAGGAGAAAAGGCACAAAGCCTTTATTCCTCAGTATCTCCAATGGGCAATCTTGCTATCCACCCTAAAGCGTTCTGCTTACACCTCTTATTTTGTTTGTATTTGCTTGTTTGTTTGCTTGTTCACTTTAGCACATTTCATCTTCTGGATTTTTAAAAACACTGATTTGTGTATAGACTGTATACTAACATTTTGAGGTCAGAGATTATATTTACTCATTTTTATACTATCAACCACAGTGCTAGTCCATTGTAGGCGTTCACTCTATGTCTGTTGAATTAATACATTACTTTAAAAACAAATGTACTTGTGAAAAAAATGTACCCGGTACTAATGATGTTTTCCACTAACATGTACCTTTCTCCATCTTACCAATGTATGGTGCCATTCTCAACTCTTCTACTCCGGGCCCAGACAAAGAAAAAAATCTAGATCTCAGAGCCAAAGATATCATGCTCAATTTAACACTGAAGGCACCCAGTGAGTTTCACAACCACAATTTCGGAAAACACTATTTTTCAGACAAATGTTTGTATCTGTTCAGAGGACTCTTGAATTTAGTATGATCTCCTGATTTGCTATTACTACTGAAGCTCTCTACAGCTCTCTCCTGATGAATTACTCATTTATTTTTAGTCCAAGTCATTTTTCATGAAGGGTTAAAGCCACCTACAAAATGGAGGAAATCATTTAAGAAAAAAAAAAGAACTGCAGATAATGGTTGATAGCCAGAAACTTCTGCAAAAGATATGTCTGAAAATACGATCCTTGAAATCATGCACATATTGAAAAAGGACCGGAACTGATGAATTTTAATGCAACTAGGCAAAAACCCAAGGCCTGTCACACCAGCTGGTCATTCTTGCTTTAGCCATTAAAAGTGGCTTTTTTTGTGACTAACAACAGAAATGTCGGTCAATCAGGCACAGCTGTAGGTCTGGGCCTGGAGCCCGCTCCGACTTGCCCCTCCCTGTCTTTCCCCCAGGCTAGGATGGAATGAAAGGGTTGAGTTTGGCACAGAGAAAAGGAAAACCAAGATGGTTAAATCCAGATGAAAGATTGATTACTACAGGATCTCAGGCCTTCACCCATTAGGTAAAGTTTAACCCCTGCAAAGCAGGTCACTTGGCAAAAATGGATGGAAAATACAAACTTCAGGTTGAAAGATAGGGCGAGGCGAGGGGAGATGCTCTGCTGCATATGGTGTTCCATTAATAGGTATCACACTCCATAATGGGAACATTTTTATACAAATGTGTTCTTTGGATTCCAGCCAAGAGCAAGGCACCCTAGTGAAATCACAATGCACAGCTAATGAGCTATTTTTGGTGAATTTGGCACTAGAGACTAATAGAACCAATTTGTCCCCAAAATGTTAAATCATTTAGCACTTCTTTGGAGGTGCTAAGTGCATCTAGAACTTTTCGGGGCTGTCAATAAAAATTAGAGACTATTCAAAAGCCTTCAGTCTTGGCTTGCGATCTTTTATCATTAGATTAGAGGGCTGCTAGGCACCTGAGGAGCCTCTGAGCAAAGTCTGCTAGCTGTGGGAAGCAAACGGTCAGATTGAGCCTCAAATCACCCCCCTGACTAATAAGAGACTAAAGAGATAGTGAGCATTCTTCACCAGCCAGGCTGTCAACCGACGGCTCCTCAATAATCACTTGGATCATCTCCTCACTCCTCCCCATATTCTACCATCCAATAATTCCCTTTTGTGACCCTGCCATTCTCCCAGGCCCATAATCTTAGGACTTTGACTCCTCTGTCATATTTACCACCTACCCTTGAACTCTCCCTCCATTCCCTCTATACCAGCCCTCGTTGCTACACCACTGGATTTCTGACAGTGTCTGCCAGCACTCCCTTCCACCAGCCTCCCTCACTTCCAGCCCTCCTGCATATTGATGGAAGATGAATCTTCATTAACTAACACTCTCAGAAAGTTACTCACCTATTTGGAAACTTTTAATGCCTCCCCAGTACCCACCACATCAAGTCTGAACTCAGCCGTTTGACTGTCAAAGCCCTTTATAAGATGACCCCATTCAACCAAGATAGCCCTATTTTCCACAAGCTGTCGTACCCTGCCTGGCTCAGGAGAATCATTAACCATTGTTGAATAAATAAATCCCTGCTACTGCTCACCCTAGGGCCCACTACAAAGAGTGAGCAAGTTACACAGAGCTGCCAATGTGAGAAACAGTAAAATCCAGAAGTAAACCTGCAATTTAAAGCATCTGCCCTTGTGAATTACATTTTAGAGGTTAAAAAATGTTTTTCGTTTTCATGGTCTATGACTCACCTTCTTTCCACAAAAAAAGCCCTTCTCTCCATGAAGCCAAATTTGGTGTGAATCTACCAAACTTTGTTTGTAACAAATACAAACAATTATACGAAGAGGGCTGATTGCCTTACACATGTCCTCCACTCTCCTCCACCTGGCTTTGTGTTCCAGGAACACCTGCGTTCATGCCACCTCTGCACTTCTTCCTGGCTTCATCCTCCTCTGTACTTCATCCAAACCCCATTCTGTAAGGCTGAGTCCTAACTCCATCATTTCAAATATGCTTGCCCAAATACCCCGATACTCCAAGATTCTTTTCCTTGTACAAGACAGTATGTACAATACTACTTAATACTAAAGTTTCATGTTCCCTGTAGTACTGATTGCTGATCACTTCATGGGAGTCATTCTTGTTTCCTCAACAAGAATCGTAATTTAAAATTTAGTTTCCACATAATGCTATGGTCATGGATGGTGACAAATAAATACCTTTGGATTGGTGGATCCACTCACAGTTTATTTCTATCCCTTTGTGCTGAAACTAGGTGCTTGAAAATTCTAGTTAATCAAAAATTAGATACTTTCATGGAGTGATTTTTGGCTACTCCAGATATCAGATGAGAACACTCTAATCTAACAGTATGGCCACTGCACTAGAAAAGACTAACCGGCCTCCAAAAATCTGTGTACCCCCATATATATTATATAGAGTTGTCACTGAGAAGCAGTTGCCCAGTAAGGCATAACATTTCCCAGCCACCTTACACTGAAGCAAAGCCATTTAATTAATGTTCAGCAAAAGATTGTGAGCTAGGTCATTTCTAGGCCAAGGCAGCTAAGAAGTAGATGTGCCTTCTCCACCCTCTTTCCTTCAAATTACCATTTGGATGCAGATCTCTTGGGTCTTTAGAGGATGGTGGAGCCAGAGTGGAGCCAGATGTTCAACAGAGCTGAGTCCCTGAATCACCACATGGAGGAAACGTCCTGCAATTTGCATTGGACTGTTACTTACAGGAGAAATCAACTTTTATTGTGTTAGCTTTTATTGTGAAATTCTGGAGTTTGTTACAGCTAACTAATCCACTTACCTACCTCTGAATGAGTGAATTTGTCACTGAGAGACAGAGCAGTTCAAGATGAGAAGCAATTAAACTCCCATGCATTAATATATGATGTGTTACCAGGCTGAAGACTAATTGGCTCTAGAGTATGCCTCTGTACATTTAATGAGGAATTCAGACATGTTCCTCCAGTCTTAACAAAATGGTTTTATAGTATGTCCTAATATACCCAAACCCATGGATGTAATTATCTGAAGTTGCCCAAATATCTTCTTTTTTGAGGTATAGTAGATATACAATCTTATATTGGTTTCAAGTGTACAACACAATGGTTCAACAGTCATACACATTATTAAATCCTCAGTCCAACTAATGCAGTTACTATCTAGAAGTATAATTACTGGGTCAAATGGTATTTCTATTTTCAGTTGTTTGAGGAACCTCCATACTACTTTGCACAGTGGCTGCACCAATTTACATTCCCACCAACAGTGTAGGAGGGTTCCCATTTCTCCACATCCTTGCCAACATTTGTTATTCCTGTCTTTTGGATAAGGCCATTCTAACTGGTGTGAGGTGATATCTCATTGTGGTTTTGATTTGCATTTGCCTGATGATTAGCAACGCGGAGCATCTTTTCATATGCCTGTTGGCCATCTGTAATTCTTCTTTAGAAAAATGTCTGTTCAGGTCCTCTGCCCATTTTTTAACTGGGTTATTTGGTTTTTTTTGGTGTTGAGGCATATGAGTTATTTCTCTATTTTGGATGTTAACCCCTTCTAAAATCTCTTATCTACAGCCCAAAACACTTTCTTGAACTAAAGAACTGTATGTGTATATATAATTGCTACTAGATATCTCCAGCTGGGTGTTCCACAGGCCCCTCAAACTCGGAATCTCTGCTCTCATCTCCTTCTCCCACTCACCTCCACCATGTTATTTATCCAGCTAAATTTCACCTCCACCATGTTATTCATCCAGCTAAATTTCTTATTTAAGTTAGTGGCACCACCACCTATACAAATCCAGCCTGTTTTCCCCTTCCTAATATCTATTTATCCTTCCCTTACTCTCATCTTCCACTGTCACTGATGGGTTAAGGCTCTAATTACCTCTTATCTGAATTATAACAGTAGCCTCCTAACTGCTCTGTTCTCTAACCCAGTGGTACCTCTCTTTTGCAGGGCTTAAGAATCATCTGGAGACCTTGTAAAAAGGAAATGCAGATTCATGAGATCCAGCCCCCAGTCCTGATTAGTGGGTCTAGGTGGATCCTGGCATGGTGATTCTGGAATGGGTGGTCCATAGAATATATTGCTATTACCCTTTTTAGCTTAGTATCTTCACTGATACATTATCTTTCCATTACACAAATCTGATCTTACTCACCTACACAAATTTTTCAAAGGCCGTACGGTAAAATCAACTTATTTGCGTGAGCTTCAAAGCCTTCTGTTAGTTAGTTTTGGCCTACCCACCAACCTTATCACCCTCCATTCTCCACCTGACTATGGATTTTCTACAGACTGTTCCAACTTAGGATTTTTCAGCTTTATGATGGTGCAAAAGTGATACACATTCAGTAGAAACCATACTCTAAATTTTGAATTGTGATCTTTTCCCAGGCTAGCAATCTGTGATATGACCATCTGTCATGATGCTAGGCAGCAGTAGTGAGCCACAGCTCCTAGTGAGTCACATAATACACTTACAACCATTCTGTACCCATACAATCGTTCTGTTTGGCACTTTCAGTATGGCATTCAATAAATTCCATGAGACATTCAACACTTTATTATAAATGGGTTTTATGTTAGATGATTTTGCCCAACTGCAGGCTAATGTAACTGTTCTGAGTACATTTAAGTTATGTTAGGGCAAGGAATGATATTCAATAGGTTAGGCATATTAAGTGCATTTTCATCTTATGATATTTTTAATTGCAATAGATTCATCAGGATATGACCCCATTGTAAGGCAAGTAATATCTGTAATAATTTTTTTCATCTACTTTCTTATACTTTTGGAATTTCTCTTACCTCTCTGCCATCCCTAAACATGCCACCTGGACAACACCTACTCCTCCTTCAAGTCTTAGCACAAGCACAAGGCTCTGGACAGCAGGCTTTGACTCCCTGACTCTTTCTGTTCCTTCTACACAGTTGACCTACCTGTGCTGTAAAAATAATGTGCTGGGATTTCTTGTGTGTGCATCTAACTTCCCCCACCAGACTATAAACTTCTCCAGAGCAGGAACCAAATCTTTCTATCTGTGTTTTCACAGCACTCCAACTTTTGCTCAATAGACCTACATATAAGAGCTAACTATATTGTAAAACTTTTAGAAGAATACATAGGAGAAAATTTCAATACCATGGGTTGAGTTGTATTCTTCAATATGATAACAAAGCATGATTCATAAAAGAAATTGGTAAATTGGTCATCAAAATTAAAAGCTTTGTGGTTCAACACACATGATTAAGAAAATGAAAAAACAAGCCACAGACTGGGAGAAAATATTTGACAATCACATTTCTGACAGAACCTGTATCCAGAATATATAAAGAACTTACAACACAATAACAGAATGACAAAGAATCCAATTTAAAAATGGGCCAAAGATTTGGATACACATTTCACCAAAGAAGATATATGAATGACCAATAAACACATCAAAAGATGTTCAATACCATTAGTCATTAGGGAAATGAAAATTAGAACTTCAGTGAATGATTTCATCATTCTCACTAGAACAACTATAATAAAGAAGACAGACAGTGAAAGTGTTGGCATGAACATGGAGAAATTGGAATCCCCAAAACATTGCTGTTGGGAATGTAAAATGATGCAGCTACTTTGGAAAACAGTTTATCAGTTTCCTAAAAGTTAAAATAAATTTACCATGTGACCTAGCAATTTTGCTCCTAAATGTCTACCTAAGGAAAGCAAAAATATTATCTACATGAGAGAAATGAAAATGTGTGTCCATACAAAGACTTGTATGGAATGTTCATAGCAGCATTGTTCATAGCAGTTAAAAAGTAGAAACAATCCAAGAGTGTACTCCAACTAGTGAATAGATAAACAAAATTGTGGTGATGGTTGTACAAGTCTTTAAATTTGCAAAACATCATTGAATTGTACACCTAAAACAGCTGAATTTGAATTTGTGATATGCAACTTATACCTCAATAAGGCTATTTTTAAAGAATAAATAATAGTTTTATATTCATACAGATATGGCTAATACTAGTATGATAACATATACATTTATGCACCTGCCATGTGCCAGGCAGAGAGATCCAAGCAGTTCATATGTGTTAACTATGTATACACGTTATCCTCCCAACAACAATATTAGTAGGTACTATTATTGTTCCCGTCTTGTAGATGAGAAAACTAAGGCCCAGAGAAGTTATATAACTTGTCCAGTGTCACATAAAGCAATTTAGTCTCAAATTATATAAAAGCTCCATGAGTTTCATTCAATTCTTCTTTCCAGTTATTTTCACTGGGTAAAACTGACATTTCTGTTAAAACAATACTATGGAAAGCAGGATTTTACATCAACACCAGTATACATTATCAAAAGCAAGCTTGGTTCATGTTTAGTCTATTCCAGTATGTGTATTCATGTCCTTCTGAACATAGAGGGGCGTAAAAGTTCCCAAAGCCTCAAAGTTGACCGAAGAGAAGCTCCCTATTCTCTCCGACAAAGACCAGCCTCCAAGTCCCCAGATCCACCACCATTGCTCCAGAGAGTCCTCTGTTTACCCGGTCCTTTTCAAACCCACCACTTACCCATGGCTTACCATGGGCTATGTGTGTGATGACACAGAAAATGCCCATGGAAACCCTAGTGTACACTCCTCTTAAGTAATTAAAATTGCATTTAAGTAAAGAAATCTATTGGTGAAGTCTAGGCTCAATTGCATTACGAGAAACACTCTGAAAATGGTCAGAAAAAAATATCAAAGCCATGGAAGCTGCATAGTTTTATTTAAATACCAGTAAACTTGGGCTGGTATCATGATGTATTGCACATTATCAAATCACCGCATGGCCAATCTAAGTTGAGTCACATGAGTGACATAAATGTGAGCAAAGAGGGCCTGGCTTTAAAAAAAAATCAAACTTTTTAATTCTACTAAGGGCCACCTGACCCAGATCTAAGATTGACTGAGATGTTTAAATTCTGACATTACTAAAGATAAGTTAAGAATTCTTTCCTTCTTTCACCTCCATTTTTCTCATCCCTCCTTCCATATTATAAGTATTAGCTCTTTTTAGCTGAGACTGAATCGATCATTTCCTCATCACAAATCATAAGACAACCGCAGCAAACAAAAAATAGAATTTGACTTGCTGATGTTTAATTATTGATGTGGCCTTTTTAAAACATATTTGGCTCTCTGAAATGGTTTCTCAGAACTGTGCTCCATTTCTCCTGCTTCCTATTCTGTTTGTTCTTGGCCTCTGCGTTCTTTTTCGATTTTCTGCAGGTGAGCAAGCGCTGCATTGTCTGCTTTTGAAATGTGTCTTTAGGCATGCTTTTGTTTGACAAAGAATGCCAAGGCTGAGCTGACAAAGTCTGTTTGAAAATCTTTTTTCCAGGTATACAAGATCAGTGAGCCTGTTCAGTGTATACTGTGATTAGAATTTTTCTTCAGATATTTATATCAACATTTCAGTTTTAGGGAGAGATGTATTCTGAGCCTACCTGTCAGAGAGAAACTTATAAAAGATAAGGAACTCTATCATGTACATATTCAAATGCAGAAATCCATTGTGGTAGAGTTGTCATCCTCCCCACTGTACTAGTGGAAAAGAAGGAGGCAGGCTGGAGGCAAGCAGCCACCACTCTTTTCCTACGGGCTGGTGCAAACTTCTCCTCGGGAGTTCTGGCTCTCGGCTATGGAATTTCAGTATTTCACTTGGAAAGACTGAGGAGGCTTTCATCATAAGAGTTTATTTCGTGCGCACTTTCCTTTTGAGGTTAGGAAAGCTGCTGCAAAAGTGTGCGAACATACAAATACTAAAGGGAGGTTTCTCCCTATAAACCTGTGTTAGGACAATCAGCGAATAAGAGTTTATGAATATGTATTCATCTAAGAGCTTTGGTATTCAATTTAGTTCAGCAAATATTCATTTTATCCCCAGACATATTTAAAAGTGCAATGCATTTTAGCTATAAGAACTCGTAAACCAGAACATATTATTTCAAAATAAGAAGCTATTTTTAAAAGCTACTTCTTTTTGGAAAATAAAGCTTAGCATGTTACAAGCTACCACCAGGTTGGTTATCTCCCCCCACCAGTAAGGCTTATGGTCATTTGCTACAAGAAGAGACCACAAAGGGCAGTATAATGAAAACTTAGACCAGAGGGTCATATCAGTTTAAGAGAGAAAATAATTCTTAAGTGTCTTGGGACACCCAGGCAGAAAAAATTAATTTCAAATTTGGTTTTCTGAGGGATTAAATGTATTAATTAAAGCAGGCCCGCAGGTTGCTCACCTGAAAACACTTCCTTCACCTTTCCAGTTAACCAGGACAGGTGAACAGAACATTCTGCAGTTATTTTCATATATTCCACAGTTCAGACTGTTAACTAATTCTGACTGACCTTCTCCCAAGTTATAAAAAATAGATTGTACTGGACTACATTTGTCTCTGTTAAATTATATTTTATTAGCCAACCAGTTCATTGATCATTTACTGTGAACTAGGCATGGTTCCAGGTACTGGGGATATAACTGCAAACAGCACCATCCCTGAACTCAAGGAGTTAACAGTCCAGTGAAGGCAGTTTTGCTTTCAACAAGGTTAAAAACAATAAAGGGACTTATAGAGCTGAATCTTGGTAAGACATGTAATTAATAATAATAATAATACCAGCTATTTAAAATTTTTTGCAAAATATGATGGGATGTATAAACAGGTAGTTTGATATTGTATGTAGCTGACTTAAAAACAAAAGCATCTTAGACAATGTTTTATGTTGTATAATCCATCATTTTTCTCAGAGCAACATTGACATAATTATGTTCCTTTCTCAACAGTGTCTTCTATCAAGACGAACAAGTTCATATACCACCTGATTCTGCCACTAAAATGTATGAATGCAAGATACTTTTCCATTAAATAACACTGAGGATTGACTGGCAAATCTTTCTTTTCCTTGTTTTCAAGTGCTAGCATATGATGGTGACATGCGTCAACCTAAGTTTCTAACCCAACAGAGGCACCTGATGGGCAAAGGCAGGAGTGTCAGCAGAGACAGTTGACACTTTCCTGAGCTCTGAGTGCCACAGCCTTACTTTGATACCCATCCCAGAAGTACTGGTACCATGTGCAGATCTTATAACCTGGGGTGCTTTCTACTCACCTAAAAAAGAATGAGAGAGAAAAACTGCATCTGTTATATGGTTAAGTGGCTCATTTTCACACCAAACCAGGTAAGTGATGAGTACCACCCCAGATGGCTAGCCAGTCTCAGTGTTTCCCTCCAGCCACTGAAGATCTATGGCATTAAAGAGAATGTTTTTTTGTGTGCCTATTCATGGTAGTTTAGGTGCAGCTTTTCAGTCTTTCACATAGAGACACACCCATGCCAGACACTTGGAGTGTTGCTTTAAGAAATACTGCGAGATCGTCCCCACGATGTGGCCTGAGAAAGTGTCAGAATCTGTACCAATGAAGCGAGTGAGACAGGAAAAATAAATGTCACTTGAAGATGGTAGAGAATATATACAACCTATCTATTTCATTTTGCAGTTTTCCTAGCTTTAACTGGACACATTATACAGAATCTCTTGTTTTTCTGCAGAAATTTGAGTTATCCATGAATCCCCAAGATAGGAATACCTAATATACTTTGGTAAGTGTTCTTATGCTCACAAATTCAAATGATAAAGACAAATAGGGCTTTGCAAAACATGTATAAAACCAACATACATGTTAATGTCCATGGCCTACCAGCTTAAGGTAGAGGGCTCCAGAGAGAAACACTTCAGAATTCCATAACTACCTCTACTTCAGGGCTGGTTTCAGGGATGAAGAGTAGGTAATCATTTGTTTCGGAAGCACAGGAGGTGAGCAGGGAATTTGAAAGGTGAGGGAAGGAATATTCTTATTGGGGATAAAGTGGAAATGATTTATTCTAGCCATCCTCATTATCCTGTTGATTTCCATTCTGCTGGCACTAAGAGTTCCTCATATCTCTCACCCACCCACCCACACCCACCCCTGCTCTCACAATTCTCTATTCCCTCTGATTTCCTGACAAAGATTTGCAAGTCTGAAACTTATAGTTCACCTGAAATATTAATATTCAAGCTCTGTGTATTAAAAGGAGGAAGAGGAAGGCTCCACTTTTCACATCCCCTGTCAACTCTTTAGCATGAGTTTGACAAGCAGAAATGCATATCTGATTATCAATGCATTATCAAGATTTACCAAAACTGCTTTCATTGGCTTTTTTCTAATACACTTATTGTATGCAAAATTCTAAATTTATGTCAAGATGGAATTAAGAACTACATTTTTTAAAACTGTGTCTGATGTGCAGTAAAAAATAAATCTTAATTTATTTTTTTTATTTTTTTCCATGAGACTAGAAATACATTTTGCTTGTGGTCTATTGTGTGGAACAGATCTTCCTGAAAAGGAAAATATCTCTTAGACCAGAAATATTCTCAGAGCATGAGGAGGAAAATCTGTTAAAGAGTTTAATTCTGCTAAAATAAGATCCCTAGCTGCCTTGTGCCTGAGGCAATGCATGCAAAGGGTACAATTTGAAAACTTGATTAAGTAGCTCTGCTGCTATTCCTTAGTGTGGTGCCCTGTCCAGTCCCCACTCCAACTCCTTACAACCCTGCATCAAATTCCACTTCTAGCTCAGCAATACCATGTCGCATAGTAAACTTGAGTCAAACTGGTTAAAATCACAGCCTAGCAAATGTATTAGCCACCAGGTCATGAGTCTTGGTATCTTTGTTGGTAAAAATAAGTAAAAAACTGATTTAAAAATTTACTTCACAATGCTGGCCTAAAAAATGATTTATAAAGAGCACCTAATACAACACCCACCATACAATAGGTACTCAATCAATGTGTTCCTTCTCCAAACACATATTCCCCATCCAGAATTTACTCTCCCCTAAACATTTTGGGGAAAAAACATCAAGTAAAAGACAATCCTACAAACAGGCAACTTATTATAAGCCTATAACCACTCAATCAAAACAGAATGTAAACCCTATTTTTTTAATGTGTGTACTAAACTAATTATACATCCAAAGTGCCCGCCTCACTAATTTATCCCTAAGGGCTCTATGCTTGTAGGTACAGGCCCAGGGTCTAAACCAACAGGCCAGCACTACTGTGATTGGTTTCCAATTTGCATAGTTTGGAAGGAAACCTAAAGAAGTTCCCAAAAGCTCCTCTTTATTCTAAACCCTTGGAGGAAATTACAGGAAACTTTTACCCTAGGACGGGGGCCACTTTCTCAGATTTTTCAGGAACCACAGCACAGGAAGCTGGCCCCCAAGTGTGCCTTTACTTAGGTAATCAAGTCAAACAAGGCACCCATAACTCTGGGGCCAGCTACTTGCAAAGCACAGCTTCATCCCTCAGTCCTAGAAGCTGATCTTGTTCTTTCACACCCTGGCAGTGAAGCAAAGCCCAAGTGTTAGAGGTGTTGGAGACTCCAAAAGCCTCACCAGCCAGTTATAGTTCTCCTGGCCATCCAGAACTTGGGTCTTTACCCAGAGGGAGTCACACTGACTGTAGACATCACAAAATAAACCAAATCATCAGACCTTCCTAGAAAGTAAGTTTGCTCCTTAGTACAGAATAAGACTCAGAATCCAGCTGCAAGCAGACCCCCAACCTCTTAAGCAGACCGGATGAGGGGAGGTGGCCCGAGGCTGTGGGGCTACCAATGGAACATGGTATATGGTGGAGCCCTAAGACCTACTCTGAAACTATCACCTGCCAAAGGACAAAAGGAAAGAGAGTGGGAATATAACCACCTGTCACATACATGCAGTTCAAGTTATTCTGTTGAAACAGAAAGCCAACATGCTTTGACTGTGTCACTCTTTAGCAACACACAAGAAAAAAGAGTATTTTAGAACGTTCTTACTCTCCCAGCAAAACAGAATAAAACCCTTTGTCTGATTCCAACCGTATTATCAAACGGCAATTCACCTACTATAAAAAAGCAACCCGGATTGGGGGCCAAGATGGTGGTGTGAGTAGAGCAGCGGAAATCTCCTCCCAAAACAACATATATCTATGAAAATATAACAAAGACAACTCTTCCTAGAATAAAGACCAGAAGACACAGGACACCATTCAGACCACTTCCACACCTGCGAGAACCCAGTGCCTCGTAAAGGGGGTAAGATACAAGCCCCGGCCTGGCGGGACCCGAGCGCCCCTCCCCCCAGCTCCCGGCGGGAGAAGAGGAGTCAGAGCGGGAGGGAGACGGAGCCCAGGACTGCCGAACACCCAGCCCCAGCCATCCGGACCAGAGCGCAGACACAGTATGTGCCCAGGGGGCCCTGGATACTAGGGAAACAGGGCAGCAAGAACAGTGAGCGGGTACCGGAGGCCTGGTGCCCGAGGACATAAGAAAAGCGAGCGGCCATTTTTGTTGTTGTTGTTGTTGTTTTGTTTTAGCAAGCGCTTTTTGGAAGTCTTAAAGGGATAGGGACCCCAATACTAGGGAAACAGGGCAGCAAGACCGGTGAGCAGATGCCTGAGGCTGGCGCCAGAGAATAAAGAAAAACGAGCGGACATTTTTTATTTTATTTTTTTATTTTTTTAATTTTACAAATTTTTTGTGTGTGTGTGGTCGTTATTTTGTTTTAGCGGCTGATTTTTGGAAGTCTTAAATGGGCAGGGCAGGACACTTAATCCAGAGGTAGAGAATCCGGGGATCTCTGGACACCCTAATCCCCTGGGCTGCAGGGAGCTCGGAGGCCCCTTACGGAGATAAATAGCCTCCAGGCCACTCCCCCTCCAACAGGAATCCACCATTTTGGAGTAGCTGCCCGAGCCAGGCCACGCCCACAGCAACAGCGGAGATTAACTCCATAGCAGCCGGGCAGGAAGCAGAAACCCTGTCTGTGCGCAGCTGCGCAGCACAAGCCACTAGAGGCCGCTGTTCTCCCAGGAGAGGAGGGCCACAAACCAACAAGAAAGGAAGTCCTTCCAGCCATCACTCGTCCCAGCTCTGCAAACTATTCCTATCACCATGAAAAGGCAAAACTATAGGCAGACAAAGATCACAGAGACAACACCAGAGAAGGAGACAGACCTAACCAGTCTTCCTGACAAAGAATTCAAAATAAGAATCATAAACATGCTGACAGAGATGCAGAGAAATATGCAAGAGATATGGGATGAAGTCCGGAGGGAGATCACAGATGCCAGAAAGGAGATTGCAGAAATGAAACAAACTCTGGAAGGGTTTATAAGCAGAATGGATAGGATGCAAGAGGCCATTGATGGAATTGAAACCAGAGAACAGGAACACACAGAAGCTGACATAGAGAGAGATAAAAGGATCTACAGGAATGAAACAATATTAAGAGAACTGTGTGACCAATGCAAAAGGAACAATATCCGTACTATAGGGGTTCCAGAAGAAGAACAGAGAGGAAAAGGGATGGAAAGTATCTTGGAAGAAATAATTGCTGAAAACTTCCCCAAACTGGGGGAGGAAATGATCGAACAGACCACGGAAATACACAGAACCCCCCAACAGAAAGGATCCAAGGAGGACAACACCAAGACACATAACAATTAAAATGGCAAAGATCAAGGACAAGGAAAGAGTTTTAAAGGCAGCTAGAGAGAAAAAGGTCAATTATAAAGGAAAACCCATCAGGCTAACATCAGAATTCTCGACAGAAACCTTATAGGCCAGAAGAGAATGGCATGATATATTAAATGCAATGAAACAGAAGGGCCTTGAACCAAGGATACTGTATCCAGCACGACTATCATTCAAATATGATGGTGGGATTAAACAATTCCCAGACAAACAAAAGCTGAGGGAATTTGCTTCCCACGAACCACCTCTACAGGACATCTTACAGTGACTGCTCTAGATGGGAGCACTCCTAGAAAGAGCACAGCACAAAACACACAACATATGAAGAATCAAGGAGGAGGAATAAGAAGGGAGAGAAGAAAAGAATCTCCAGACAATGTATATAACAGCTCAATAAGCAAGCTAAGTTAGGCAGTAAGATACTAAAGAGGCTAACCTTGAAACTTTGGTAACCATGAATTTAAAGCCTGCAATGGCAATAAGTACATATCTTTCAATAGTCACCCTAAATGTTAATGGGCTGAATGCACCAATCAAAAGACACAGAGTAATAGAATGGATAAAAAAGCAAGACCCATCTATATGCTGCTTACAAGAAACTCACCTCAAACCCAAAGACATGTACAGACTAAAAGTCAAGGAATGGAAAAACATATTTCAGGCAAACAACAGCGAGAAGAAAGCAGGGGTTGTAGTACTAATATCAGACAAAATAGACTTGAACACAAAGAAAGTAACAAGAGATAAAGAAGGACACTACATAATGATAAAGGGCTCAGTCCAACTAGAGGATATAATGATTCTAAATATATATGCACCCAACACAGGAGCACCAGCATATGTGAAACAAACACTAACAGCACTAAAGGGGGAAATAGACTGCAATGCATTCATTCTAGGAGACTTCAACACACCACTCACCCCAAAGGATAGATCCACTGGGCAGAAAATAAGTAAGGACACGGAAGCACTGAACAACACAGTAGAGCAGATGGACCTAATAGATATCTATAGAACTCTACATCCAAAAGCAACAGGATATACATTCTTCTCAAGTGCACATGGAACATTCTCCAGAATAGACCACATACTAGGCCACAAAAAGAGCCTCAGAAAATTCCAAAAGATTGAAATCCTACCAACCAACTTTTCAGACCACGAAGGCATAAAACTAGAAATAAACTGTACAAAGAAAGCAAAGAGGCTCACAAACACATGGAGGCTTAACAACACGCTCCTAAATAATCAATGGATCAATGACCAAATCAAAATGGAGATCCAGCAATATATGGAAACAAACGACAACAACAACACTAAGCCCCAATTTCTGTGGGACACAGCAAAAGCAGTCTTAAGAGAAAAGTATATAGCAATCCAAGCATATTTAAAAAAGGAAGAGCAATCCCAAATGAATGGTCTAATGTCACAATTATTGAAATTGGAAAAAGAAGAACAGATGAGGCCTAAGGTCAGCAGAAGGAGGGATATAATAAAGATCAGAGAAGAAATAAACAAAATTGAGAAGAATAAAACAACAGCAAAAATCAATGAAACCAAGAGCTGGTTCTTCGAGAAAATAAACAAAATAGATAAGCCTCTAGCCAGACTTATTAAGAGGAAAAGAGAGTCAACACAAACCAACAGTATCAGAAACAAGAAAGGAAAAATCACGATGGACCCCACAGAAATACAAAGAATTATTAGAGAATACTATGAAAACCTATATGCTAACAAGCTGGGAAACCTAGGAGAAATGGACAACTTCCTAGAAAAATAAAACCTTCCAAGACAGACCCAGAAAGAAACAGAAAATCTAAACAGACCAATTACCAGCAAATAAATTGAAGCGGTAATCAAAAACTACCCAAGAACAAAATCCCTGGGCCAGATGGATTTACCTCGGAATTTTATCAGACATACAGGGAAGACATAATACCCATTCTCCTTAAAGTTTTCCAAAAAATAGAGGAGGAGGGGATACTCCCAAACTCATTCTATGAAGCTAACATCACCCTAATTCCAAAACCAGGCAAAGACCCCACCAAAAAAGAAAACTACAGACCAATATCCCTGATGAACATAGATGCAAAAATACTCAACAAAATATTAGCAAACTGAATTCAAAAATACATCAAAAGGATCATACACCATGACCAAGTGGGATTCATCCCAGGGATGCAAGGATGTTACAACATTCGAAAGTCCATCAACATCATCCACCACATCAACAAAAAGAAAGACAAAAACCACATGATCATCTCCATAGATGCTGAAAAAGCATTTGACAAAGTTCAACATCCATTCATGATAAAAACTCTCAGCAAAATGGGAATAGAGGGCAAGTACCTCAACATAATAAAGGCCATCTATGATAAACCCACAGCCAACATTATATTGAACAGCGAGAAGCTGAAAGCATTTCCTCTGAGATCGGGAAGTAGACAGGGATGCCCACTCTCCCCACTGTTATTTAACATAGTACTGGAGGTCCTAGCCACGGCAATCAGACAGAACAAAAAAATACAAGGAATCCAGATTGGTAAAGAAGAAGTTAAACTGTCACTATTTGCAGATGACATGATACTGTACATAAAAAACCCTAAAGACTCCACCCCAAAACTACTAGAACTGATATCGGAATACAGCAAAGTTGCAGGATACAAAATCAACACACAGAAATCTGTGACTTTCCTATACACTAGCAATGAACCAACAGAAAGAGAAATCAGGAAAAGAACTCCATTCACAATTGCATCAAAAAAAAATAAAATACCTAGGAATAAACCTAAGCAAAGAAGTGAAAGACTTATACTCTGAGAACTACAAGTCACTCTTAAGAGAAATTAAAGGGGACACTAACAGATGGAAACTCATCCCATGCTCGTGGCTAGGAAGAACTAATACCGTCAAAATGGCCATCCTGCCCAAAGCAATATACAGATTTGATGCAATCCCTATGAAACTACCAGCAACATTCTTCAATGAACTGGAACAAATAATTCAAAAATTCATATGGAAACACCAAAGACCCCGAATAGCCAAAGCAATCCTGAGAAAGAAGAATAAAGTAGGGGGGATCTCACTCCCCAACTTCAAGCTCTACTATAAAGCCATAGTAATCAAGACAATTTGGTACTGGCACAAGAACAGAGCCACAGACCAATGGAACAGACTGGAGAATCCAGACATTAACCCAGACATATATGGTCCATTAATATTTGACAAAGGAGAAATGGACATACAATGGCGAAATGACAGTCTCTTCAGCAGATGGTGTTGGCAAAACTGGACAGCTACATGTAGGAGAATGAAACTGGACCATTGTCTAACCCCATATACAAAAGTAAACTCAAAATGGATCAAAGACCTGAATGTAAGTCATGAAACCATTAAACTCTTGGAAGAAAACATAGGCAAAAACCTCTTAGACATAAACATGAGTGACCTCTTCTTGAACATATCTCCCTGGGCAAGGAAAACAACAGCAAAAATGAACAAGTGGGACTATATTAAGCTGAAAAGCTTCTGTACAGCAAAAGACACCATCAATAGAACAAAAAGGAACCCTACAGTATGGGAGAATATATTTGAAAATGACACATCCGATAAAGGCTTGACGTCCAGAATATATAAAGAGCTCACACGCCTCAACAAGCAAAAAACAAATAACCCAATTAAAAACTGGGCAGAGGAACTGAACAGACAGTTCTCCAAAAAAGAAATACAGATGGCCAACAGACACATGAAAAGATGCTCCACATCGCTAATTATCAGAGAAATTCAAATTAAAACTACAATGAGGTATCACCTCACACCAGTAAGGATGGCTGCCATCCAAAAGACAAACAACAACAAATGTTGGCGAGGCTGTGGAGAAAGGGGAACCCTCCTACACTGCTGGTGGGAATGTAAACTTGTTCAACCATTGTGGAAAGCAGTATGGAGGTATATCAAAATGCTCAAAACAGACTTACCATTTGACCCAGGAATTGCACTCCTAGGAATTTACCCTAAGAATGCAGCAATCAAGTATGAGAAAGATCAGTGCACCCCTATGTTTATGGCAGCACTATTTACAATAGCCAAGAATTGGAAGCAACCTAAATGTCCATCAATAGATGAATGGATAAAGAAGATGTGGTACATATACACAATGGAATACTACTCAGCCATAAGAAAAAGGAAAATCCTACCATTTGCAGCAACATGGATGGAGCTGGAGGGTATTATGCTCAGTGAAACAAGCCAAGCGGAGAAAGAGAAATACCAAATGATTTCACTCATTTGTGGAATATAAGAACAAAGGAAAAACTGAAGGAACAAAACAGCAGCAGAATCACAGAACTCAAGAATGGACTAACAGGTACCTAAGGGAAAGGGACTGGGGAGGATGGGTGGGTAGGGAGGGATAAGGGGGGGAGAAGTAGGGGGGTATTAAGATTAGCATGCATGAGGGGATGGGAGAAAGGGGAGGGCTGTACAACACAGAGAAGGCAAGTAGTGATTCTATAACATTTTGCTATGCTGATGGACAGTGACTGTAAAGGGGTTGATAGGGGGGACCTGGTATAGGGGAGAGCCTAGTAAACATAATATTGGTCATGTAAGTGTAGATTAGTGATACAAAAAAAAAAAAGCAGTTCCTGTGTGGTAACCTCCAATGAGTTCTACACAAGGGTATAAAGGGCATATAAAAGTGTAGGCAAAGGGTCTGTTTGTGTTTATACAGAGGATCAAAGCCTAATTGGGCTACCCCGAAAATGAACTAAGATACGATATGAAAAAGAACTTCCAACATCAGCACTCTCTGGAAGACTCATGCCAGAAGATGATCATCAAAAAACCCCAACAAAGATCCACGCACTGCTACAGCTGTAGATGCACTCATCCCACCAGTTCCTGGACTTGCCATGGGAATGAGGAAGGAGATATCTAAGCTGGCCTGTGCATACAGTAAAACAACAAATTTGACTGGATCTATACTGTTGGAACTCAACCAAGAATTAGGAGAAGTGCAAATTGTAGCACTCCAAAATCTTACAACTACAGACTATTTACTGTTAAAAGAACATAAGGGATGTGAACAGTCCCCAGGAATGAGTTGTTTTAATTTGTCTGATTTCTCTCAGACTGTTCAAGTTCAGTTGGACAATATCCACCATATCATAGATAAGTTTTCACAAATGACTAAGGTGCCTAACTGGTTTTCTTGGTTTCACTGGAGATGGCTGGTAATTACAGGTATGCTTTGGTTATGTAACTGTACTCCTATTATGTTAATGTGTGTGTGCAATTTAAGTAGTAGTTTAAAACCTATACATGCTGAAGTTACTCTACAAGAAGATATGTCAAAGAAATAATCAATCTTCCCATGTTTTCTTCCGCCTGCTACTTCTATAGCTTTTCTTCTTCCTTCCTAATTACAACCCTTAAATAGAATTTGTGCCTCATATCAAATTTACCGAGTATCATAATTCTTCCAAGTGGTAAAGATACCTCAAGACAAATGCTGGGCATAGAAGCCACAGGGCATAAATATGCAAAGAAGTAAAAAGCTAACCTTTTCAAACAATAAGGCTTCTCTCTCACTTACCAACTTTACATTTCCCTGTATGGCCCCGGAAGATGACTGGTTAGCCAGAGACGGGTAAGATTCCTCAAGGGAGGAACAACCTAAGACAGGCACAGTCGCAGGGGGGCCATCAGGTGAGAAATTGGGGATCAACAGAGGTGAGGCTGAGAACCTCACCCCCCCCCCGTTCTGAGAGAAATCTTCTGCATACGTGGATGTTTTATTGCCCTTGTCTAGCTTGGATTAACACATAGTCTACAGGCACACACCTGATCACCTACATTTGCTCTCTTACAACACTAAACTATGTTTTCCACCTTTATCTTGTATCTACCTACCACTTCAGCATTTTATTAATAATAATAATAATAAAGAGAAATGTGGTATCCACATATAAATCATGTATAAAAATCAAATGAGTATTCATATTTGAACTGACTGTTTAGAGTTCATAATGCATGAGCAAAACCGAAAGTTTCTGTGATGACTGCCCTTGTACTGTTCACTATGTAACTTATTCATTATGTAAGAATTTGTTCTCCATGTAAGAACTTGTTTGTTATGCCTCAGAAGATTGGAGACTGATGAAAATTAGGCTTGGCGGGGACTAATGATTGTGCATTGAGCATTGACTCCCCTATACAGAATTTTGTTGTTGTTAACAACCATTTGATCAATAAATATGAGAGATGCCCTCACAACAACAACAAAAAAAAGTACACACTTCCAATTGTAAAATAAATAAGTAACCAGGATGTAATGTATAGCATAAGGAATATAGTCAAAATATGGTAACAACTTGGTATGGTGATAGCTGGTACCTAGAATTATCATGTATATAGATGTTGAATCACTGTGTTGTACACCTGAAACTAATGTAATATAATACTGTGCGTCAACTACCCTTCAATAAAATATAATTATCTACAAAAAAAAAAAAAAAAAAACAACCCTTCACCAGTGTATCATTAACAAGAGCATTACTGCCTCATGTGAGGGAACCACTCTTCCCCACGGATTCTGTTAATGGGAGGCTGGAGCCAGACAACAAGCATGGGAGCAGGTCAGCCACAGGGAGGAAGGTGCCCAGCCTGTCACTGGGCATCTCCTGGCAGGCTCCAAAGGATGGAGGGTGCTGGCATAAGGAAGGTTTCAGCTTTCACGTGGGCACCTTCTGGAATCTTTTTTTTTTTTTTCAAAGTAATCCATGCTTGTTTCCAATACACATGCCCCAGTGGCTGTTGGTTCCTGCCCAGGTTTTCACCCTCTCCTCGTGAGTGTTCGGACTTGCAGTTTGGGAGTGATGCCACCTGGAATAATAAGCTTATGTAAATGAATACATTTTTCAAAGGCTAAGGTGTTATTATTCGTTCCTTCTTCAGTCATCCAGCAATGGTACCAAACATTAGATGCTAATTAAACCCTCTTTTGGTATTAATTTAATCCCTCCTTAAGAAATCTAAGAAGTAGGTGCTATTATTTTCCCCTCTTTACAGATGAGAAAGAAGGACATAAAGAGTTCTGATAACTTGCTCTTGTCACAGAGTTAATACATGGTGAAAGTAGGATTTGGACCACGACTGCTGGCATCAGAGTCCATGCTCTTAAGCAATATACTTTGATGCCTTTCATTCCCAGTATAATAAAAGGAGAGCAAACAAATTAATACACAACTTGGGAGTCAGAGATAATCAAGCAAACACACTGGTAATGCTGGATTTTTCAATTCGACTGTAGACTTTGGAATCAGACAAACTCAAGTTCAAATCCTAGACAAGCCCTATTGCACACTAGTCAGTTAAACTTGAACAAGTTTCACTTTCCCCATCTTTAAAATGGAGATAATACTAGTACGGACTCCATAGAGCTGTGAGAATTAAACAAGATATTGCCTGCAGAAACACATTTGCATAATTCTAGCAACATATTTAGTGCTCCAAAAACATTAGCTATAATAATTATCATCATCATTATTCATTCCACATGTGGCTTTCCATTGTAGGTGAGCATTTGGAAGGTATGGTCCTTCTTCACTCTATCCAGGCACCCTACTGCTTTCAAAAGCCCACACATGTGGGGATTAGGAGTATCAAGTGCAGCTAAGGATCACAGCAAAGCTAAGGGGCTCACAGGGACCAAACCCCTCAACCTTGGCTTCATTCGCAAGTTTTCTAGCTGAGCTAACCTGGCCCATGCCAGTCAAGCATTACTTTGCAAATATAAATCATTACCCAGTAAACCACAGACATATAAGACTGTCTGCAGCAGATAAAGCTGTGGGTCAGAATAGCCAATCCCTGAGCTTTAAGGAAAGAGAGAAAAGGCAACAGCATTAATTACATAAACAGTTGCTT
Organism: Manis pentadactyla; assembly: GCF_030020395.1. Lineage (NCBI taxonomy): Eukaryota > Metazoa > Chordata > Mammalia > Pholidota > Manidae > Manis > Manis pentadactyla. Next base: position 77,028,726 of record NC_080022.1, on the reverse strand, counting down.
GGACAATACTTTAAGCAAGTGTTTTAGATTCCCCTTTTTTTAGAATAAATAATAATGGTATTATCATCTTTCAATGAGCTCTCTAACTCTCCCATGCCCCATCTTCAAATAACAACTAGAAACAGACAAAGATCAGAGGAATTAACTATGTACACTTTTAAAGCCACTTTATTTGTCTGGATCTCAGCTTCAGCATCTGCACAATGAGGGAACTGAATGAGCTAAGTCTCCACGGCCCCTTCCAGTAGATTGTCCACAACTCTGTGCAGTACTGTGGGGCTGACATAATGGCTACACCACTTTACTCACCTCACGGTCTTTTCTAAGGAGCAGCATAACATTTGAAGATACTAACTGCATTTGTTTTTTGAACTTCAAAAAAACTGTTTTACGAATGCAAACATCAAGACATCCAGCAATTCTATAAGGGTGCCATGAAGTAGGGAAATGCACAATAACAGGTCAAAAAAATGTCTGAAGACTGTCTCAAATGAGGAACCATTAAAAGAACTGAAGATGTGCTTGGGAATGACAAAGTTACCTACTTTCATCAGACTTATTTTGTATAGTTCCAGAACCTGAATCAATGGATTAAAATTGCAGGGAGAGAGATAGTAAATAACTTTATAAGAAATAGCTTCCCACCCAAGATAATGATTCAAAATGGAAAAAAAATTCGTGTAGCTATCTCCATCCTCAAAGAAATGTGTAGATTTCCTATCAAAATGCTTAAGTGAAATTTCTCATTTGGGACAGTACATGGAGGTGGTGTGTACTGAGCTCATATTACATCTGTGAGTCTGTCCTGAATGCCTACAGATGGTTAACCATGTCTTTATCATGCTCCCTAAACACCGCTTAGATAGCTGTAGTAGAACACTTATATGTGATGTAATAATATTTGTTTATTGGTGTCACCCTCAACAAACCAGAAGTGTCTCATTATTCTTTGTATGCATCTGTCACAGCTCCAAGCACACAGTGGATTCTCAATAAATATTGTTGAATAATTTAAAATAAAATGGCAAAGGAGTTTAAAAAGCCTGTCCTTGTACTCAGAGAGGCTTGTAATCAAAGAGTCAAAATTAATATAGCTGTACCAAATGTTACATGGAGATATATAATATCTTGCAAACAGTTGGGACTTAGTAAATATATTTAGGAAACAAGTTTATTTGACTGAATTTAGCATTAAGTGAAGGCAGGAGTTCATTGTTCAATGAAGAGAAATTTTTCCAAAGAAAATGTTCCTTAAAATCTGACCCTCACCTACCTGACTGCACTTTCCTCCAAAACACCAGCTGATTCCTCACAGTCTCCCAAACCCAGTCACATTCTCATTCCCCACACTTTGGCTCAGTATTTTTCTGTCACCTGGGCCACTGTCCTCTCCCTTCTCTAAAGCACCAAGATCCTTCCTTCCCCAGAATTCTCTATCACTTACTCACCTCCTGAAGTATGTCTGTGTTCCATTCATTACACAGTCACTGATTCTTCAGTATGTGTGGGGTTAAGCTAAACTTTGGGGATACAGACAGAGGAGACATATTTTCTGCCCTGAGAGGTTTAAAATTCACTGGGAGCCAAACACTGTCTATTAAAATGAACAATTTTAATGTATAATGTGATGAAAGAAACACTGAGTATAGTACCTAATGCAGTCTACAGGTGATGAGGGGCGGTGGTGAAGAAGGTCAGGCAAGGAAAACTTCCTGGAGGAGGTGTCGCCAAAGCAAGAGTCTTGAAGAAATGATGAAATTGAGCCAGGGGAAGAGAGGAAAGAACCTTTCAGCAGAATAGCATGCATAAACAAATAGAAAGTACAGCAAATTGAGTAGGGCTTGTGTGCAGGGAAGAGGCAAGAGGTGGGCATGGAGAAATAGCATGAGCTGAAGAAGAAAGAATATGATACTTGGAAAGACCATCTTTTACCCTCACGCTAATGGAGAATTTCTGAAGGATTGTAAACAAGAAAATGATCTGGTCAGATTTGTCTTTTATGATGTTCATTGAGGCAAGGTTTGGATTGAAAGGAAGGTCAGACCCTAGGGTTAAGAGGCCTGTCAGGGAACCAATTTAAGTGAACTGATACAGTCTCAGTGGAGAAGAGGAGGAGGAATAGGTAATTCTGAGGAGGCTGGATCGACAGGTTGGGTAGGTTATATTAGAAGCCAGAGTGAACAGGAAGTTAAGAACCCCTTCCAGGATTCTGACTGGAATAGCTAAGTGAACAGCAATGGCATCTACTTAGAAAACACAGCACAATGAGCAGATTTGGTGAGGAAAATGGTGAATTTTGTTTTTAGACCTGAAGAGTTTGAGATGCCTGTGAGATAATTAAGTAGGAGGCAATTGGATATATCAGTTAAAAACTCAGGAGTAGGAAGTAGCATGGAGACATGAATTTGGGAGTCAGGAACATACAAACAGTGGAAACCAGGAGACACCACAGGGACTGTGACTGAGGAGGGACTAAGGCCCTGCTGTTATGGAGATGAGTTCAAAAAAGAACTCAAGAATGGACGTAAAGAGCCATTGAGCATTAAGAGTTTATTTGGAGAGTAAAGTTGAGAAAAATACAAAGATACACACCTGAGAGTTGGGGCACAGACAGACTCAGAGGGAGTCACACTGAGGAACCTTTTTTATATGAAAGGTGGAGGATATTCACTAAGTGTGCTTAGTTTTCAAAAGGAACAGGTGGAGTCTTCCTGGAGTTCGGACTTCCTCAACTCTTACGTTAGGTGGGGGAGTATGTTTGACTATATTTAGTTCTCCTCAGAACTGTCATGGTGCAGGGAGGCATGAATCTCACTACGTTAATGAGGGTATGACACATTTGGGGGTGAACTGTTAGGGTCAATTTCTCCTCCATGTTGGAGCCAGCAGGGGTTGGCTGGTCTGTTATCTATACACTCACTCCCCATCATGCAAGGAACAGCTGTGCAGCATGTAAAATGTAAGCTAGCATCTGACCAAAGGTCCCACTACATCTAGCTATCTACCTGCTCTAACATCCCTTCCCCCAAGGAATGTGGTCCCCTGAAATCTTTCAACAGAAAGTGAGTATCAATCATTCTTCTGTGGCTGCTCCCTGCTGAAGAGGGCCTGTCCCTGCCTCTGAGTCCAGCAGTTCCTTGCTGTCTGTCACTAGAGGACTAGTGACAGTAATACTCCAACCCAAATGATGGAAGAGATCCATGGGCCCAATCAATTTCCAATCTGTTTTGAAATAATTATATTCCAGAATATTGAGCCTCAATGTATGGGTCCCCTGGTCCCCAGGGGTCAAATGTGGAGGGCCAGACTCTAAGGAAATAATCATCTATGTAATGGGGATTAAAATAAGGGAAGTCATCTGTACTATTGTGTGAATGATTATGCTGGTAGAGAGCTTTATATTTTTATATTTTATTGAACCAAGCTCAATCTTAAGAATAGGTCAGTTCAGAAATTGCTGTGTCTCATTTCAGGAGGTAGTCTTACATGTGGGCTCCCAAAGTTAGGCTTATACTGTATGAGTGATCAGTAGTTAATAAAAGGCATTTTTATAAAAACAAAAGAAAAATAAAGGTTAATGGCTGGAGCAAATAATAAAGTCAGTGTCTGAGTCCTGGCTGCTGCCAGTGAAATTTTTAGATGTCAGGCTTGAAACATCTTCAGAACAGAGCAAGTGCAGACAGTGACAGTTTGACAGATTTTCCTCCTTTGTAGTTTGAATGTCTTTGGTGATCTTTTAGAGTGGCCCATACAGCAATAGGCATAAATATTGTCTAAACATGGGCTGTTGTGGTGATTCCTCTGAAGTCTACATCAAACCATCCAGCTTTAACTTGAAGAGCTTCAGGGAAAAAGTAACTTTACTTCTTAATGATTTTAATCTAAAAGGATGGGAGAGAAAGAAGACTAAAGATGGCGGCGAGAGAGGTGAGACAGAGAACTCCTCCCAAAAACTCATATAATATGAAAATATAGTTAATACAACTAATCCTAAAAAGCAACAGGAAAGAGCAGACCTCACAAAACAGGGTAACGTACCAAAGCCTTTATCCAACAGGATCCGAGCCCTTCCCACACCCCAGCTCACCATCAGGAGGAAGAGAAACAGAGTGGGAATGGGGTGGAGGCCTAGGACTGCTGAACACTGAGCCATGGAGATCTGCTTTGGAAGCACAAACATACATTGCATGGTGCTCTGGAGATTAGTGGGGTTGGAAAGCTAAGACAGGCAGAATGCTTGAGAGATTGAGATTCCATCCATTTGTGGAGGACAGAGATCCACATCCAGCTGCTCTGGGACAAAGGAAAGGTGGGCAGTCTGAGAGGCTTCCTAGCAGAGAGAGGGCTGCTGAAGGGGCAGGGTTGGCACGGAGCTTGCTGCGCAGGAGAAGGGATACATGGACAAGGTAGTCTGGGTGCACTCTGCCCAGCAGGTTGGTAACTTTCAGGAGCATCAGGCACTCCATCATCCTGGCTGACTACTCAGCTCTGAGGCCCCCCACTGTGATAAACAGCCTGCTACACCTTTCCCCTGGCCTGCCAGCACCAGCTCACAAACCAGCAGTCACTGTGCTGGCATCAGGCCAGCCAGAGGGAGGCCCTGTCTATGACAGCTACAGATGCAAAGCACAGAGGCTTACACCTGTGTGCTTAGCCCACTGGCTCTGACACTGGATATGGGCACTGCAGCCTGGAAGCAAGAAAGAGCTCTTTCCTCCCCCCAGGCACCAGTGCCAGTCCACTGCAACCTCCAAGCTGACTCCAGGGGATGAGAAGCTCCAGAGACTAGAGCTTCTGGGCACTAGCAGGCAACACATACAAATATGAAACATCAAAGGAATCTGGTTCAGACCAAAATCTCACAAGCACCAGAAAAAGGGCCAAATGAAACTGAACTCACCAATCTTCTTGAAAGAGAGTTCAAAATAAAAATCATAAACATGCTTATGGAGGTACAGAAAAATATTTAAGAACTCAGGGACAAATTTAGGACAGAGATTCACTGATTAAGAAACTCCATATCTGAAATGCAACATACAATGGAGGGATTTAAAAGCAGATTAGATGTAGTAGAAGAGATGGTAAATGGAATAGAAACTAGAGAAGAGAAATACAAAGAAGCTGAGGCACAGAGAGAAAAAACGATCTATAAGAAAGAAAGAATACCAAGAGAACTGTGTGACCAAACAGAACAATATTTGCATTATAGGGTTACCAGAAGAAAAAGAGAGAAAAAGGGATAAAAAGTCTCATTGAGGAGGTAATTGCTGAAATCTTCCCCAGTCTGGAGGATAAGATAGTCTCTAAGGCCAAGGAGGTTCACAGATCTCCCAAAACAAGGGACCCAAGGCAGACAACACCAAGACATATAATAATTAAAATAGCAAAGATCAAGGATAAGGACAGACTTTTAAAAGCAGCTATGGAGAGAAAAAAGGTCACATACAAAGAAAAACCCATCAGGCTATCATCAGATTTCTCAACACAAACCTTACAGGCCAGAAGGGAGTGGCATGATATATTTAATGCAATGAAAGAGAGGGGCCTCAAACCAAGAATGCTTTATCTGGCAAGACTGTCTTTTAAATTTGAAGAAGAGATTAAACAATTTCCAGATAAGCAAAAGCTGAGAGAATTTACCTCCCACAAACCATCTCTACAGTCTATTTTGGAGGGACTGCTATAGATGGAAGTATTCCTAAGGCTAAATAGCTGTCACCAGGGGAACTACAACCACAGAAAAGTAGAACAATTATTTACTAAGCAGATGCAAAATCAAATCAATACTCCCAAAGTCAATCAAGGGATAGACAAATACAGAATATGATACCTAATATATAAAGAATGGAGGAGGAAGAAAAAGGAGGAAAAAAAAATAAAGGAACCTTTAAATTGTGTTTGTAACAGCATACTGAGTTAAATTAAGTTGTTAGATAGTAAGGGAATTACCCTTGAACCTTGTAACCATGAATCTAAAGCCTTCAATGGCAATAAGCACATATTTATTGATAAACACCCTAAATGTAAATGGTCTGAATGCATCAATCAAAAGACACAGAGTCACTGAATGGATAAAAAACAAGACCGTCAACCCAAAGACATACATAGACTGAAAGTAAAGGGATAGAAAAAGATATTTAAGGCAACTAATAGGGAGAAAAAAGCAGGAGTTGCAGTACTTGTATCAGACAAAATAGACTTCAAAGCAAAGAAAGTCACAAGAGACAAAGAAGGACATTATATAATGATAAAGGATTCACTCCAACAAGAGGGTATAACTATTATAAATATATATGCACACAACACAGGATCACCTACATATGTGAAACAAATACTAACAGAATTAAAGAGGGAAATAGAATGCAATGCATTCATTTTAGGAGACTTCAACACAGCACTCACTCCAAAGGACAGATCAAACAGACAGAAAATAAGTAAGGACACAGAGGCACTGAATAACATATTAGAACAGAAGGACCTAACAGACATCTACAGAACACTCCATCCAAAAGCAACAGGATACACATTCTTCTCAAGTACACATGGAACATTTTCAAGAACAGATCATAAACTAGGCCACAGAAAGAGCCTCAGTAAATTCAGCAAGATTGAAATTGTACCAACCAGCTTCTCAGAACACAAAGGGATGAAACTAAATTACACAAAGAAAACAAAAAAGCCCACAAATACATGGAGGCTTAATAACATGCTCCTAAATAATCAATGGATCAATGACAAAATAAAAACAGACATCAAGCAATATATGGAGACAAATGACAACAATAATTCAACACCACAAAATCTGTGGGATGCAGGGAAGGCCATAATAAGAGGAAAATATATTGCAATACAGGTCTACTGCAGGAAAGAAGAACAAATGAGGCCCAAAGTTAGTAGAAGGAGGGACATAATAAAGATTAGAGCAGAAATAAATAAAATTGAGAAGAATAAAACAATAGAAAGAAGCAATGAAAGCAGGAGCTGGTTCTACAGGAAAATAAACAAAATAGATAAACCCCTATAGCCAGACTTATCAAGACAAAAAGAGAGTCTACACATATAAACAGAATCAGAAATGAGAAAGGAAAATTCATAATGGATACCACAGAAACACAAAGAATTATGAGCAAATACTATGAAAAAAATGAAAAATTATATGCTAACAAACTGGATAACCTAGAAGAAATGGACAACTTTCTAGAAAAATACAACCTTCCAAAGCTGACCGAGAAATAGAAAATAGGAAAAGACCAATTACCACAACAAAATTGAATTAGTAATAAAAAAACTACCTAAGAACAAAACCCCTGGACCAGAAGGATTCACTGCTGAATTTTATCAAACATTTAGTGAAGACCTAATAGCCATCCTCCTTAAAGTTTTCCAAAAAGTAGAATAGGAGGGAATACTCCCAAACTCATTCTATGAGGCCAGCATCACTCTAATACCAAAATCAGGCAGACACCACAGAAAATGTACAGACCAATATCCCTGATGAACATAGATGTAAAAATACTCAACAAAATGTTAGCAAACCAAATTCAAAAGTACATCAAGAGGATCATCCCTCATGATAAAGTGGGATTCATCCCAGGGATGCAAGGATGGTACAACATTTGAAAATCCATCAACATCATCCACTACATCAACAAAAAGAAGGACAAAAAACACATGATCATCTCCATAGATGCTGAAAAAGCATTCAACAAAATTCAACATCCATTCATGATAAAATCTCTCAAGAAAATGGGTATAGAGGGCAAGTACCTCAACATAATAAAGGCTATATATGACAAACCCACAGCCAACATAATACTTAACAGCGAGAGGCTGAAAGCTTTTCCTTTAAGATAGGGAACAAGACAAGGATGCCCACTCTCCCCACTTTCATTCAACATAGTTCTGGATGTCCTAGCCATGGCAATCAGACAACATAAAGAAATAAAAGGATTCCAGATAGGCAAGGAAGAAGTCAAACTGTCCCTGTTTGCCGATGTCATGATATTGTACATAAAAAACCCTAAAGAATCTACTCCAAAACTAATAGATCTAATATCTGAATTTAGAAAAGTTGCAGGATACAAAATTAATATACAGAAATCTGTGGCATTCTTATACACTAACAATGAACAAGCAGAAAGAGAAATCAGAAAAACAATTCCATTCACAATTGCATCAAAAAGAATAAAATACCTAGGAATAAACCTAACCAAGGAAGTGAAAGACCTATACTCTGAAAACTACCAGACACTCATGAGAGAAATTAAAGAAGATACCAATAAATGGAAACACATCCCATGCTCATGGATAGGAAGAATTAATATTGTCAAAATGGCCATCCTGCCTAAAACAATCTACAGATTCAATGCAATCCCTATCGAAATACCAACAGCATTCTTCAATGAACTAGACCAAATAGTTCTAAAATTCATATGGAACCACAAGAGACCCCAAATAGCCAAAGCAATCCTGGGAAGTAAGATAAAGTAAGGGAGATTACGCTCTCCAACTTCAAGTTCTAACACAGAGCCACAGTAATCAAGATAATTTGGTACTGGCACAAAAACAGACCCATAAACCAATGGAACAGACTAGAGAGCCCAGGTATAATCCCAAGCATATATGGTCAATTAATATGTGATAAAGGAGCTGTGGATATACAATGGAGAAATGACAGCCTCCTCAACAGATGGTGTTGGCAAAACTGGACAGCTACATGCAAGAGAATGAAACTGGATTATTGTCTAACTCCATACACAAAAGTAAATTTGAAATGGATCAAAGACCTGAATGTAAGTTATGAAACCATAAAAACTCTTAGAAGAAAACAGGCAAAAATCTCTTAAATATAAACATGAGCAACTTTTCCTGAACACATCTCCTCAGACAAGGGAAACAAAATAAAAAATGAACAAATGGGACTACATCATGCTAAAAAGCTTCTGTACAGCAAATGACACCATCAACAGAACAAAAAGGCATCCAACAGAATGCTAGAATATATTTGTAAATGATATATCTGACAAGGGGTTAACATCCAAAACATATAAAGAACTCATATGCCTCTACAACCAAAAAGCAAATAACCCTATTAAAAAATGGGCAGAGGATAGGAATAGACACTTCTCCAAAGAGGAAATTCAGATGGCCAACAGGCATGTGAAAAGATGCTCCACATTGCTAATTATCAGGGAAATGCAAATTAAAACCACAATGAGATATCACCTCACACCAGTTAGAATGGCCAACACAGAAAACAATAGGAACAATAAATACTGGCAAGGATGCAGAGAAAGGGGAACCCTCCTACACTACTGGTGGGAATGTAAACTAGTTTAACCATTGTGGAAAGCAGTATGGAGGTTCCTCAAAAAACTAAAATTAGGAATGCCATTTGACCCAGAAATTCCACTCCTAGGAAATTACCCTAACAATGGAGGATTCCAGTTTCAAAAAGACACATGCACTCCTTTGTTTATCACAGCACTATTTACAATAGCCAAGAAATGGAAGCAACCTAAGTGTCCATCAGTAGATGAATGGATAAAGAAGAGGTGGTACATATACACAATGGAATATTATTCAGCCATAAGAAGAAAACAAATCCTACCATTTGCAACAACATGGATGGAGCTAGAGGATATTATGCTCAGTGAAATAAGCCAGGTGGAGAAAGACAAGTACCAAATGATTTCACTCATCTGTGGAGCATTAGAACAAAGCAAAAACTGAAGGAAAAAAACAGCAGCAGACTCACAGAACCCAAGAATGGACTAACAGTTGCCAAAGAGAAAGGGACTCGGGGTGGGGGAAGGGGGGAAGAAGGGGAAGAAGGGGCATTACGGTTAGCACATAATGTGGGGGCGCAAGGGGAAGGCAGTATAGCACAGAGAAGACAAGTAGTGATTCTATAGCATCTTACTATGCTGATGGACAGTGACTGTAATGGGGTATGTGGTGGGGACTTGATAATGGGGGGAATCTAGTAACCACAATGTTGCTCATATAATTGTATATTAATGATACCAGAAAAATAAAATAAAAAAGCATTTGCTTGAAATACTTATTTCGTTTGGGTTTACTTCCTCTCTTTTCGGGGTCCCCAAAATATCCTGAGTTTCCTATACCTGCCTGGAAATGACCTTCCTTACTCACCTGGTGAGATTGCTGGGAACTCTGTAAGCAAAGTATGCTGAATATTCAAGGGGCTTTATTGACTCCATAGTCAAACTTAGTTTTTAAGGGCTATCTGGTCATATCTGAGTGTATGTACATTTCTCTCAAAAATGATATTCCAGTCAAAGCCCTGGTAATATAACCAATGTTTGCAACTGTATCCTATTTTAAGGAAAACAGATTCTTCTTATTGAACTTATACAAATAAATATATTGCCATAAAAATATAAAAATACTCACTGAGAGTTTCCCAATTCTGGAGGGATTAGGTAAGAAAAGGGAGAAAGACAAATGTTTCAGTTTTGCTTATAAAGGTATAATTCATCAAACTGCTGTAAGCCATCACTTAAGAAAAAAGTTTCCTTAAATCTAAAAAAATAAATTTTTAAATTATTAGCAACATTTTAAACAGTCATGAATATTTAAATTATTTTCCAGAGTTTACTGATTCCCATGTAATTAGTTTTTGTTTTGTTTGAATCCATTTTTTGTATTAGTTTTAGATATTTTTACCCAATCCAGTCTTATCATCTTAAAGTCATTAGAGACAACCTGTATTTGTCAAGAGTCCTTTTCCATCAGTCTCCTTGAAGATGAGTTTCTTTTTAGGACACTTTTGTAGGATCTGACAACAGGTGCCCATAAGTTTCTGCGAGGCCTTAGTGCCTGACTGGGACTCAGGAGGGCCCTTGGCTTTAGGCTTCCCTTGACTCCTGGCATGGAGGTTGCTGGCAGAGGCACAGAATTGTTAAGTCCTAGTTGCTATACCTTTCCGTCTACCTGAAAGTCAAGGAACATCTTTCTGTGCAACTTTTCCCAGAGGGGTCCTGACCTAAAGTCCCTCCAGGTGGGACTGTGAGGTCATGCATCTGGGCGTCCCGTTGCATCCATTGTGTCCTCTTCACAGCGGCAGTGGCTGGCTTGCCATGTGACTTACCTGCAGCCATGGTGCCCCATGGCTCATTCCACCTTGGCACCCTGGTAGAGAGGAGGAGTGAAGCACGACAGAAGACCTCAATAGGAGTATGCACAATGATTAAATCTCATGTTCTGGGATGGATTTCCCTTGATTGTACATTCCTGTGGTTTCAGGACCTCTGGAGGTCCCATTCTCCCTCTCTAAGGGATCATTATTATAGAACCAACAATGGCCATCAGAGGAGAGATTCTCTTGTTCAGATAGCAGACCCAAGCCTTTACTCTATACCCAAGCCTGAGACTTGCAGGGTGGGCTCTCTAGTCTCCGATACACAGCACACAGCAACAAGGGAAATCATGTGAACCACAAGACCTTTTGGCCAAGCAACAAAACATCTCACCTATATTTTCAACTCACATCCCCAGCAAAAGGGTTAAAGAAGAAATAGAAATGAGAGGAAGAGGGATTGAGGCCCAATTCTTGGAAGTGTGGCAGCCGGGGAGGAGCCAGCTGGGCTCCAGGAGGCCTCAGATCCCTCTGAGGACCCACCCACACTGTGCAGGATTCACGTGGTGGCTGTGGGTGGTGCCCCAGCTTCCCATTCCCTCTGAGCCGAGGGTGGACAAGGTGGTGGTGGGGGCACGTGGCAACCAAGGGTAGTTGTAGACCTGCCCACTGTGCAGGGCTCACACACCCAGCATGGGCCCTCTGCCCAGTGCTCTGCAGGTCACCTCGGGGCCATGCATCCCCACAGCATTGCTCTCACTGGGCTGGGCCTCCAAGGATCTGCCTGGACAGGGTGAGGCAGATGAGATGGAGAGGTCTGAGTGTGCAGTGACCCAGTCAGAGAAGAAGAAAGCAAAGGCCTCCCAGCCACTGCGCTGAATGTCCCTTCAACCCAAGGGAGGCAAGAGAGCTGAATGCCTAGGAGGGCAAGAGGTGAGGCCTCTGGGGCCGCACTGCTCAGGAGTCCCCATTCAAGGCACATTTGAACAAGAAGAGCAAGTTTGTAGTAGGTCGTTAGCAAAAAGTGCAGACAGGAGGAAGGTGACATAGGATACTCCCCAGCCCCAGAGTGGGGGTGAGAGTTCAACTCAGCAGAGAGGAGGGGTGCTCAGTGCGTGGGTGGACCCTTCCTAGTTGCCCGAGATGTTACCAGAAAAGGGTTCTTGGTCTCCTTGCCAGAAAGAATTCAAGAATGGACACAAAATGCCATTGAGCACTAAAAGTTTATTTGGAAAATAAAGTTTAGAAAAAAGACAGGAATACACACCTGAGAGTTGGGGCACAGGCAGACCCAGAGGGGATCACACCGAGGGAACAACAGGGAGCCTTTTTTATATGAAGGGAAGGGAATATTCACTAAGTGAGCTTAGGTTTCAAAGGAACAGGTGGAGTCTTCCTAGAGTTTGGGCTTCCTCCACTGTCATGTAGGGTGGGGGAGTATTTTAGACTATATTTAGTTCTCAGAACTGCCATGGTGCAGGGAGGCATGAATCTTACTATGTTAATGAGTGTATAACATATTTGGAGGTGAAGTCAGGGTCAACTTCTCCTCCGTGTTGGAACCAGCCTGGTTGGCTGCTCTATTGTCTATACCCTCCTTCCCCACACTGCAGGAATAGCTTGTACAGTATGTGTAAAATGTAAGCAAGCCTCTGACCCACGTCCCTCTTTCTCTCCCTGCTTATGCCTAGCTATTTACCTATTCTAACACTGCCACCCACCCCAGCAAATTTTGTTATCTTCAAAATGCTTAGGTAAAATTAGTCCCAAGAAATAAATCTGTATCTAACTGAACTAGTCTTTGAGAATGAGGGCCGACAAAAGATTGTTGACTAGTCATAGCCCCTCTCTGAGACGTACATCACCATGTATAAGAAAAGCATTAAGTAAAGAAACTGATAAACTTTTAGTAAATGGAAGAACTGACTATTCTTACTCAAAGAATAATTAATAAGAAGAATGATGATGAAAGTTGGTGAACAACAATAATATGAAAATATAAAGGGAATGTTCAGATTAAAAGCATCTTAAGATCCATGTATTGTTCAGAAAAAATGATAGAGCATTTGCTTTTGGATTTTGCTACATTAAGGATGCATACTAAACATTTAAAGAATAACTGGTGAAAAAAATAGAAATGGAATGGGTGACTCCAAACTGTATAGAAGAAAAGACAGGACAAGCAAAGGTAGTATTTCAATGAACTAGAAGGTAGAAAAGGAATGAGGAAAAAGTATAGTAATTTTTTTAACTAGGATGGTAGAAATTAGTCTAACTATGTCAGTAATCACCAAAAAAGGTAAATGGATTACATTTACTACTACATATAAAAAGTTGGAAACTCTCAGATATTTGGAATATTGGAAACAAAACAAATTCAACCTACTGTATGGTATTTAGAAGAGATGTGAAACAATGACATAAAAATAAATTGAAAGTTAAAGAAATTGCAAAAATATACTGAGCAAATATTACTGAAATAAGTCTGTTGTAGCAACATTAATAAAACACAAAATCATATTCAAGGCAAAATGCAATAATCAAAAAACCCTGTAAAGGTCATTGGAGTGCAGGGTGGACAGTCCTTGTGGGGCAGCGTAGGGGTTCTTAGGTATGAGGATCTGAGACATATGCAGGGTAAGGGCCAGATGGTGATAGTCAGGGCCTGTCAGTCATGACTGATAATGACAGGCAGGTTTCTGTAGCAGAACTCATGCCTCCTTGGGAGATTTGTGGGCCGGGGTGCCTCAAGCAGCAAATGTACAGTCATTTGATGGTTAAGGGACACAGTGCCCCAAAGAGTGTAGATTCCGAAGTCCATAAGGCGAGTTCTTATTCTATGATAAAAAAGGAAAAGTGCCAGAAACATATTGCAATCATGAACTGGTGTATACTTAACTCTAATCATCAGGAAAAAGTCATCCTAGCACAAAGGCAAATTTACAAATCTGGGATGATATTGGAAATCTTAATATGCCTCACTAAAAACATACATCAAATGAAAAGAAAGCAGTAAACCTATAGAAAAATATAATAATTCATATGCTTGTTACAACTGACATAGAAAATCTCATAATCAACAAAGAGAAGCTACATGCTTTTTTCAAGCACAGAAGGAACAGTTGTGAAAAGGGAACTAATCTTCACAAACAACCTGTGCAGTAGGTCCTATTATATCATGTTTTACCTGTGGGAAACCTGAGGCACGGAGGTGAACTACCTTGCCCACTGTCACACAACAGAGGTACAAGTAGAGCCGAGATGGGAATCCAGGCACTCCTGATTCCAGAATCCAACTTTCAACCACAATGTGAAGGGTTAGGGGCAAGAGCAAGAAATTAATAAAACAAGAAACTGAGAAATAGTAGAGGTGTTCAACACATCAAAAGCTGGTTCCCTGAGAAGACACAATTTCAAACGGCTAATGATACCAATCCAAAAATTAAAAATGAAGAAGGCATGTGTCACTCATGATAGAAAGAAAGGAAGACCTAACTACACGATATATGATATAGTAGAGATTCTAAAATACATAAGACTACCATCAACTCTGTGCCAATAAGTTTTGAAATACAGATGAAATGTATGATTTCCTGAAGAGATTAAAATTTCTAAAATTGACTCAGAAAGTTAAAAAATTAATAACCATTGCAATTATAGAGATTGACTGAGTAGTCAAATTCCACTACTCTCCCAGTGAGATACCAGGCCCACTGGTCTTAGAGTTAACATTCTCCAAACTCTCAAGAAATTGTTGTCCCTACCTTGTACAATTCTTTCATAGAGTAAAAAGGAAGATGAGCTTTATTAAAAGAAGTCCCAAAATGAATTTAAATGCAGATGGTTGAATGGGTGCTATATTGCTCTTCATAATTTCTCCTACTATAATTTCAAATATTTCATATTTAGAAGGGGACATGGAGAAGTTATGGGGCTAGCTTATCAAACAGGTATATATCATATCTTTGATTCAAATTTTAATCAACTGTCTCTGAAGCAATAATTTATAAGCACTTTTTTCTTTTTAATTTAAATTTCTGTTTCTTAGAGGATGGCTCCAATGCATCAGACCATCCCAACAAATTTGTCCAGCTTGAAGATAACTTTCTCCCACAGACACTTTCTTTCAGAGAGCAGAACAGCTGTTCTCTTCCAGTTTCTGAATTTGTGACCATTTGAACATGCCACCACTGGATTTTCCAATAGAAATTTATGAAATTCCTACCTGAAAAACTTTTATGAGGTCCTTAACATTCATCTGACATTAGTCCTGCTTTTATAGGGAATTATATTTAGAAATAAATCACCCTAATTCTTTCTGCATAGGCTTATTAATGTTAAATTTCTTGACATAGAGAGGAAACCACCTAGGGGAAGAATTAACCCATTCAAGTTCTGTCAAAGTCATGGGCTTGGAGGGAATCAAAAGGCATAGGCTTGGAAAGAGCACAATCAGACTGAATAATTTCAATCCAAGTTACAATAGGAAGAGCACCTTTTCAGAGTGAAAACTTTGCCACACTCTGTTCTGTGGAGCTGCTAGAGAAATCTGGAAAGGTCACAACACAAGCTTCCAGTTTCTTGATTGATGAATTGGGGCGGACAGGTGGTGGGGGTGAGGGGACTACATTCCAAGAAATACATTGGCAAGTTAACAAAAGTGAAGTTTAGGGGTGGCGAGTAACATGAGAAGGAAGGTTTAATTAGAGTCAGGTCATAAGAAAAAAGAATTCAGCATTAAAGCTCAGCATTAATGTATTTTAATTTGTGAATTACAGTATAATGGCTTACATGCTATGATTCAGCTGAGGCCATTCTATGGGCTAGAAACTCTCAGAGATTTTATGAATTTGGAGAAGAGATACTTTCAATTATCAGACTCCCACTCCTAATCCTGATAATAAATCATTGCATATTACCCTTCAGCAAGGTTCCCTAACCCAAACAATATTGAATTCATCTATTTTTTTATATATAAAGGACAATGTTGCAGGAGCAATTTAATTATCCTTTTCCATTCAAATCAGTATTGTAGGTGGTTTTGTAGCAATATTGGTTTTGTGCACATGTTTAAGCTCACACTATATTGTAAAATAAGTTACATTGTAATGTTACTGTTCATCTCCTAGGATGCACAATAGGTGAACATTTTTTCCATATTAATTTGTGTTAATTTTTTACTGTATTTTTAGCAAAATGAATTGTCTTTGGGATGACTGATCATTTTCTCAACCTGAGCATCTTGAATTATCTGTATTCTTTATTATATGCTGCCTTACTTTCTTTTCCACTAATGATATTCAACAACATTGCACCAGAATTTCCTTTAACTTTGTTCATTGATTTTGTTATTGTTGATGTTTTCCTAGAGTGTATTGCTATTGCTTGCTTCAGTGTTTACATATAAGATATGCTTATTCAACATCAAAACACTGGAGATTTTCTATTTGTTCACTTAATCCTTCAACAAATATTTGTTTCATGTCTGTCCACTGTGCAATAGGTTCTGGAAATGGAAAACCTAAATAAGACACTTGAGGCATGCAGTCTCTTGCTCGTCCCTCCCCCTCTTATTCTGGCTAATTCTTACCCACCTTCAAGTTCAAAGCTGCACAGGAGGAATAGGATGATGATTGAAAACAGAAACATGGCATTTGGCATCAAGGAGGTCACTGTCAACAAAGAGCATTTCCAATGGGGTGGGGTGGGTAGGAGAGGGGAACAGAATCCAGACTACAGGTGATGCGAATGAGGAATCAGAGCCAATGAGAATAGACTATTTCAAAAAACAAGTAACAGAAAGGAAGAAAAAGATATGGCAGCAACAAGAGGGGCAGAGATCATCCAATAAACTAGGTTGTTTTGGTTTGGGAGAAATTTGAGTATGTTTATAATCTTTTTTTTTTTTTTTTTTTTTTATTTTGTGAGGGCATCTCTCATATTTATTGATCAAATAGTTGTTAACCACAATAAATTTCTGTATAGGGGGGTCAATACTCAATGCACAATCATTAATCCACCCCAAGCCTAATTTTCATCAGTCTCCAATCTTCTGATGCATAACGAACAAATTCTTACATGGAGCACAAATTCTTACATAGTGAATAAGTTACATGGTGAACAGTGCAAGGGCAGTCATCACAAAAGCTTTCGGTTTTGTTCATGCATTATGAACTATACACAGTCAGTTCAAATATGAATATTCATTTGATTTTTAAACTTGATTTATATGTGGATACCACATTTCTCTATTATTATTATTTTTAATAAAATGCTGAAGTAGGTAGATACGAGATAAAGGTAGAAAACAGAGTTTAGTGTTGTAAGAGAGCAAATGTAGATGATCAGGTGTGTGCCTGTAGACTATGTGTTAATCCGCGCTAGACGAGGGCAATAAACATCCATGTATGCAGAAGATTTCTCTCAGAACATGAGGGGGGAGGTTCTAAGCCTCACCTCTGCTGCTCCCCATTTTCTCACCACATGGCCCCCTGCGACTGTGCCTGTCTTAGGTTGTTCCTCCCTTGAGGAATCTTACCCGTCTCTGGCTAACCAGTCACCTTCCGGGGCCATACAGGGAAATGTTAAGTTGGTAGGTGAGAGAGAAGCCTTATTGTTTGAAAAGGTTAGCTTTTTACTTCTTTGCATATTTATGCCCTGTGGCATCTATGCCCAGCATTTGTCTTGAGGTATCTTTACCACTTGGAAGAATTATGATACTCGGTAAATTCGACATGTGGCACGAGTTCTATTTAAAGGTTGTGATTAGGTAGGAAGAAGAAAAGCTATAGAAGTAGCAGGCAGAAGAAAACCTGGGAAGATTGATTATTTCTTTGACATATCTTCTTGTAGAGTAACTTCAGCATGGATAGGTTTTAAACTACTAATTAAATTGTGCACACACATTAACATAATAGGAATATAGTTACCTAACCAAAGCATACCTGTAATTACCAGCCATCTCCAGTGAAACCAAGAAAACCAGTTAGGCACCTTAGGCATTTGTGAAAACTTATCTATGATATGGTGGATATTGTCCGACTGAACTTAAACAGTCTGAGAGAATTCAGATAAACTAGAACAACCCATTCCTGGGGACTGTTCATATCCCATATGTTCTTTTAACGATAAATAGTCTGTGGTTGTAAGATTTTGGAGTGCTACAATTTGCACTTCTCCTAATTCTTGGTTGAGTTCCAACAGTATAGATCCAGTCCAATTTTTGTTTTACTGTATGCACAGGTCAGCTTAGATATCTCCTTCATCATTCCCATGGCAAGTCCAGGAACTGGTGGGATGAGTGCATCTACACCTGTGACAGTGCGTGGATCTTTGTTGGAGTTTTTTTTTTTTTGCTGATCATCTTCTGTCATGAGTCTTCCCGAGAGTGCTGATGTTGGAAGTTCTTTTTCATATCGTATCTTAGTTCATTTTTGGGGTAGCCAAATTAGGCTTTGATCCTCTGTATAAACACAAACAGACCCTTTGCCTACACTTTTATATGCCCTTTATACCCTTGTGTAGAACTCGTTGGAGGTCACCACATAGGAACTGCTTTTTTTTTTTTTTTTTAATCATTAATCTACACTTACATGATGAATACTTTGTTTACTAGGCTCTCCCCTATACCAGGACCCCCTATATACTCCTTTACAGTCACTGTCCATCAGCATAGCAAACTGTTGTAGAATCACTACTTGTCTTCTCTGTGTTGTACAGCCCTCCCCTTTCTCCCACCCCGCTATGGATGCTAATCTTAATACCCCTCTTTTTCTGCCCCCCCTTATCCCTCCCTACCCACCCATCCTCCCCAGTCCCTTTCCCTTTGGTACCTGTTAGTCCATTCTTGAGTTCTGTGATTCTGTTGCTGTTTTGTTCCTTCAGTTTTTCCTTTGTTCTTATATTCCACAGATGAGTGAAATCATTTGGTATTTCTCTTTCTCTGCTTGGCTTATTTCACTGAGCATAATACCCTCCAGCTCCATCCATGTTGCTGCAAATGGTTGGATTTGCCCTTTTCTTATGGCTGAGTAGTATTCCATTGTGTATATGTACCACATCTTCTTTATCCATTCATCTATCGATGGACATTTAGGTTGCTTCCAATTCTTGGCTATTGTAAATAGTGCTGCGATAAACATAGGGGTGCATCTGTCTTTCTCAAACTTGATTGCTGCATTCTTAGGGTAAATTCCTAGGAGTGCAATTCCTGGGTCAAATGGTATGTCTGTTTTGAGCATTTTGATGTACCTCCATACTGCTTTCCACAATGGTTGAACAAGTTTACATTCCCACCAGCAGTGTAGGAGGGTTCCCCTTTCTCCACAGCCTCGCCAACATTTGTTGTTGTCTGTCTTTTGGATGGCAGCCATCCTTACTGGTGTGAGGTGATACCTCATTGTAGTTTTAATTTGCATTTCTCTGATAATTAGCGATGTGGAGCATCTTTTCATGTGTCTGTTGGCCATCTGTATTTCTTTTTTGGAGAAACGTCTGTTCAGTTCCTTTGCCCATTTTTTAATTGGGTTATTTGTTTTTTGTTTGTTGAGGCGTGTATGTTTACAATCTTAACAGCAAAGAGCCACATAGTTGGGAAAAATAGCAAATGCAGGAAAGAATGGAGATAATTCGTGTAGTAGGCTTCAGGGTCACAAGTGGTATTTATGGGTCTAGGTTTTCGTCTTAGAGAAGAGGAATATCTCTTTGCCTGGATTCTGAGGGAAAGAAGTAATATGACAACATCTGGCATCTGGAAGTGGAAAGCAGAGAAGGAAGAATAAGAGAAATGCCTCATTTCCACTGAGAAAAAAGGACTGGAATCATAAGAGGAAAATTGAAAAGAAATAGGCAAACAGCTGGGGAAGAATGGTAAATGTTTTTAAGTTTCCACTAATAATATGTGCTATGCATTCTGCTTCAGCCCCTAGGTCCATTTTCGATACTTCTCCACTCTGCTCTGTGCCCTGAGATGCTGACAGCTATGGATTGCACCAGCCAGTTTCCTAATTCTCTGGCTTTTGGTTGGTTTTAACCAATGGATATTTATTCCCCCATATCTCTTTCTGCCTGGCAGAATTCCTCTTCGGAGGGCCACAGCTCCTGTTAGGAGACCTTCCCTTACAGCTACAGCCTTAATGGACTCCTCCTCCCTTTAGGCTTAGGGATAGTGATGGCTTTCCCTCTGTTGCTAGCCATAGAGCACTTCACTTCCCATAAACCTAGGCAAACAGGCTTCTCGTTTAACTCTCCATGATTGGAGTGTGCCCTTTATTTCCCATCTAGGATACTAACCGACGCAGAATGCAAGAGGAAGCTGAATGAGCCATATTGTCATAGGCACAGGTGAGGTTAGGAGCTTTAAGTCGGTCATGCTTAGTTTCTCTGCTCAATCCTGCCAACATGAAGAAGCAGATGAAGAGGATGGTGAGGTTCACTGATGCTTGAGGATGGAAGAGCGCACATGGCAGAAGAAAAGGGAGAGGGATGGAGAATGCTGGTGAACCAGTCATAAGAGTTGTGCTTTCCATGAGAATTTTGAGTTTAAGAAAAACCCTTTTCTACTGGTTTCTCAAGTCTCTATGCTGAATTATGACCTCCCTTGAATTTACCTATATAGTCAATGCATCATCTAAAAAAAAGAGGAATTCTCACACACACACACACTCACACACACACACATACACACACACACACACACACACACACACAAACACTTTAGGTTACTCCAGTTCTGAAAGCATTATTGGACTGTTATAGACTGAATTGTGTCCCCAAAACTCATAAGCTGAAGCCCTAAGCCTCAGTGTGACTCTATAAGGAGACAGGCCTTTAAGAAGGTAATTAAGGTTAAATAAAGCCGCAAGGGTGGGACCCAATTTACTTGGATGTTGCCGTTATAAGAGGAGGGAGAAACACCAGGGGTACATACGCAGAGCAAAGCCGCATGAGTACCTGGGGAGGAAGTGACTGTCTATAAGCCAAGGAGAGAGGTCTCACGAGAAACCAACTCTGCTGACACCTCGGTCTTGGACTTTCAGACTCCAAAACTGTGAAAAAAATAAATTTCTGAAAAGATGGTGGAGTGAGAGGAGAGACAGAGGCTTCCTCCTAAAACTGGATACAAATAGAAAATTTAATTGGCGCAACTAATCCTGAGAGAGCAACAGAAAAGAGGAGGGCGTCAGACTGCACACACCTGGAGAAAAGAGCAGACCTCACCAAACAGGGTAACGTACCAGAGCTTTGGCTCCGTGGGACCCGAGCCCATCCCCCACCCCAGCTCACCAGTGGGAGGAAGAGAAACAGAGCAGGGAGGGAGTGGAAGGCTTGGGACTGCTGAATACCGGGCTCCAGAGACCTGCTCTGGGAGCAAAAAACCTACATTTCATGGTGCTTTCATGAGACTCGCATGACTACCAGGTTGGAAAGTTAATACAGGCAGAGTTCCTGGGGAGACTGAGACTCTGGCCACTTGTGGAAAGCAGGGATCCATATCTGGCTGCTCTGGGACAAAAACTTATACCTGTGTGACCGGCCCACTGGCTCAGGCAGTGGAGACAGGCACAGGAGCCAGGAGGCGGGGAACAGTTCTTTCCTCCCCCAAGGCACCAGTACAGCTCACCTGCAGCCACAGACACTGCTTCAGGGGCTCAGCAGCTCCAGAATAGAACTTCTGGAGACTAGAGGGCGCCATATACAAACATGAAATGCCAAAGGAACCTTGTCCAGAGAAAATTGTTAATACAACTCCCAATAAAGATTTAAATGATATGGACCTCATGACTCTTCCTGAAAGGGAGTTCAAAATGAAAATCATCAACATTCTAATGGAGGTATGGAAAGACATCCAAGAACTCAGGAATGAATTCAGGTCAGAGATCCAATCATTGAAGAACACAATGGAGGGTAGTAAAAGCAGGTTGGATATGGTGGAGGAGATAATAAATGAAATAGAAACTAGAGAAGAGGAATACAAAGAAGCTGAGGCACAGAGAGAAAAAAGGACCTCTAAAAATGAAAGAATACTGAGAGAACTGTGTGACCAATCCAAGCAGAACAATATTTGCATTATAGGGATATCAGAAGAAGAAGAGAGAGAGAAAGGTATAGAAAGTGTCTTTGAGGAGGTAGTTGATGAAAACTTCCCCAATCTGGGGAAGGAGATAGTCTCTCAGGCCATGGAGATCAATAGATCTCCCAACACAAGGGACCCAAGGAAGACAACACCAAGACACATAGTAATTAAAGTGGGAAAGATCAAGGATAAGGACAGACTGTTAAAAGCAGCCAGAGGCAGAAATAAGATCACATACAAAGGAAAGCCCATCAGGCTAACATCAGACTTCTCAGCAGAAACCTTACAGGCCAGAAGGGAGTGGCATGATGTATTTAATGCCATGAAGCAGAAAGGCCTGGAACCAATATTACTTTATCCAGCGAGATTACCATTTAAATTTGAAGGCTGGATTAAACAATTTCCAGATAAACAAAAGCTGAGAGAGTTTACCTCCCACAAACCATCTCTGCAGTTTATTTTGGAGGGACTGCTATAGATGGAAGTGTTCCTAGGGGTGGATAGCTGTTACCAGAGGTAGTAAAACCATGGTAGGGAGGATGGAACAGCTGATTGTGAGGCAAATACAAAATTAAATTGACTATCCCCAAAGTCAATCAAGGTATAGATAAAAAGTACAGAATTTGATACCTAATATATAAAGAATGAAGGAGGAAGAAAAAGGACGAGAAATAGAAAAGAACCTTTAGATTGTGTTTGTAACAGCATACTAAGTGAGTTAAGTTAGACTCTTAGATAGTAAGGAAAGTAACCTGGAACCTTTGGTAACCACAAATCTAAAGCCTGAAATGGCAATAAGTACATACCTATCGATAATCACCCTAAATGTTAATTGACTGAATGCACCAACCAAAAGATACATAGTCACTGAATGGATAAAAAAAACAAGACTCATCTATATACTGCTTACAAGAGACTCACCTCAAACCCAAAGACATGCACAGACTAAAAGTCAAGGAATGGAAAAACATATTTCAGGCAAACAACAGCGAGAAAAAAGTAGGTGTTGCAGTACTAGTATCAGACAAAATAGACTTCAAAACAAAGAAAGTAACAAGAGATAAAGAAGGACATTACATAATAATAAAGGGCTCAGTCCAACAAGAATATATAACCATTATAAATATATATGCACCCAACACAGGAGCACCAGCATATGTGAAACAAATACTAACAGAACTAAAGGAGAAAACAGAATGCAATACATTCATTTTAGGAGACTTCAACACACCATTCACTCCAAAGGACAGATCCACCAGACAGAAAATAACTGAGGACACAGAGGCACTGAACAACACACTAGAGCAGAGGGACCTAATAGACATCTATAGAACTCTACATCCAAAAGCAACAGGATACACATTCTTCTCAAGTGCACATGGAACATTCTCCAGAATAGATCACATACTAGGCCACAAAAAGAGCCTCAGTAAATTCAAACAGACTGAAATTCTACCAACCAACTTTTCTGACCACAAAGGTATAAAACTAGAAATAAATTGTACAAAGAAAGCAAAAAGGCTCACAAACACATGGAGGCTTAACAACACACTTCTAAATAGTCAATGGATCAACAACCAAATTAAAATGGAGATCTAGCAATATATGGAAATAAATGACAACAACAACACAAAGCCCCAACTTCTGTGGGATGCAGCAAAAGCAGCCTTAAGAGGAAAGTATGTAGCAATCCAGGCATATTTAAAAAAGGAAGAACAAACACAAATGAATAGTCTAACATCACAATTATCAAAATTGGAAAAAGAAGAACAAATGAGGCCTAAGGTCAGCAGAAGGAGGGATATAATAAAGATCAGAGAAGAAATAAACAAAATTGAGAAGAATAAAACAATAGAAAAAATCAATGAAACCAAGAGCTGGTTCTTTGAGAAAATAAACAAAATAGATAAGCCTCTAGCCAGACTTATTAAGAGAAAAAGAGAATCAACACACATCAACAGAATCAGAAACAAGAAAGGAAACATCACAACGGACCCCACAGAAATACAAAGAATTATTAGAGACTACTATGAAAACCTATATGCTAAGAAGCTGGAAAACCTAGAAATGGACAACTTCCTAGAAAAATACAACCTACCAAGACTGACCAAAGAAGAAACACAAAATATAAACAAACCAATTACCAGCAAAGAAATTGAAGCAGCAATCCAAAAACTACCAAAGAAAAAAAAACCCCGGGCCAGATGGATTTACCTCATAAGTTTATCAGACATACAGAGAAGATATAATACCCATTCTCCTTAAAGTTTTCTGAAAAATAGAAGAGGAGGGAATACTCCCAAACTCACTCTATGAAGCCAACATCACCCTAATTCCAAAACCAGGCAAAGACCCCACCAAAAAAGAAAATTACAGACCAATATCCCTGATGAACGTAGATGCAAAAATACTCAATAAGATATTAGCAAACCGAATTAAAAAATGTATCAAAAGGATCATACATCACGACCAAGTGGGATTTATCCCAGGGATGCAAGGATGGTACAACATTCAAAAATCCATCAACATCATCCACCACATCAACAAAAAGAAAGACAAAAACCACATGATCATCTCCATAGATGCTGAAAAAGCATTCGACAAAATTTAACATGCATTCATGATAAAAACTCTCAGCAAAATGGGTATAGAGGGCAAGTACCTCAACATAATAAAGGCCATATATGATAAACCCACAGCCAACATCATACTTAACAGCGAGAAGCTGAAAGCTTTTCCTCTGAGATCGGGAACAAGACAGGGATGCCCACTCCCCCCACTGTTATTTAACATAGTACTGGAGGTCCTAGCCATGACAATTAGACAAAACAAAGAAATACAAGGAATCCAGATTGGTAAATAAGAAGCTAAACTGTCACTATTTGCAGATGACATGATATTGTACATAAAAAACCCTAAAGACTCCACTCCAAAACTATTAGAATTGGTATCGGAATACAGCAAAGTTGCAGGATACAAAATTAACACACAGAAATCTGTGGCTTTCCTATATACTAACAATGAACCAATAGAAATAGAAATCAGGAAATCAATTCCATTCACAATTGCATCAAAAAGAATAAAATACCTAGGAATAAACCTAACCAAGGAAGTGAAAGACCTATACCCTGAAAACTATAAGACACTCTTAAAAGAAATGAAAGAGGACACTAACAAATGGAAACTCATCCCATGCTCTTGGCTAGGAAGAATTAATATCATCAAAATGGCCATCCTGCCCAAAGCAATATACAGATTTGATGCAATCCCTATCAAATTACCAACAACATTCTTCAACGAACGGTAACAAATAGTTCAAAAATTCATATGGAAACACCAAAGACCCCAAATAGTCAAAGCAATCCTGAGAAAGAAGAATAAAGTGGGGGGGATCTCACTCCCCAACTTCAAGCTCTACTACAAAGCCACAGTAATCAAGACAATTTAGTACTGGCACAAGAAGAGAGCCACAGACCAGTGGAACAGATTAGAGACTCCAGACATTAATGCAAACATATATGGTCAATTAATATTCGACAAAGGAGCCATGGACATACAATGGGGAAATGACAGTCTCTTCAACAGATGGTGCTGGCAAAACTGGACAGCTACATGTAAGAGAATGAAACTGGATCACTGTCTAACCCCATACACAAAAGTAAATTCAAAATGGATCAAAGACCTGAATGTAAGTCATGAAACCATAAAACTCTTAGAAAAAAAACATAGGCAAAAATCTCTTGGACATAAACATTAGTGACTTCTTCATGAATATATCTCCCTGGGCAAGGAAAACAAAAGCAAAAATGAACAAGTGGGACTATATCAAGCTGAAAAGCTTCTGTACAGCAAAGGACACCATCAATAGAACAAAAAGGTACCCTACAGTATGGGAGAATATATTCATAAATGACAGATCCGAAAAAGGCTTGACATCCAAACTATATAAAGAGCTCACACACCTCAACAAACAAAAAGCAAATATTCCAATTAAAAAATGGGCAGAGGAGCTGAAAAGACAGTTCTCCAAAGAAGAAATTCAGATGGCCAACAGACACATGAAAAGATGCTCCATATCGCTAGTTATGAGAGAAATGCAAATTAAAACCACAATGAAGAGGGGCGGAAGATGGCGGCGTGAGTAGAGCAGCGGAAATCTCCTCCCAAAACAACATATATCTATGAAAATATAACAAAGACAACCCTTCCTAGAATAAAGACCAGAGGACACAGGACAATATCCAGACCACATCCGCACCTGAGAGAACCCAGCACCTCGCGAAGGGGGTAAGATACAAGCCCCGGCCCGGCGGGAGCCGAGCGCCCCTCCCCCCAGCTCCCGGCGGGGGAAGAGCAGGCAGAGCGGGAGGGAGACGGAGCCCAGGACTGCCGAACACTCAGCCCCAGCCTTCCGGGCCAGAGTGCAGGGCGCTCGATACTAGGAAAACAGGGCAGCAAGAACAGTGAGCAGGCACTGGAGGCTGGGCGACAGAGGACATAAGAAAAGCGCGCGACCATTTTTTTTTTGCTTTTTTCCTGTTTTGTTTTGGCGAGCGCTTTTTGGAAGTCTTAAAGGGATAGGGACCCCAATACTAGGGAAACAGGGCAGAAAGACCGACCGGTGAGCAGAGGCCTGAGGCTGGCGCCGGAGAATAAAGAAAAACGAACGACCACCTTTTTTTTTAATTAAAAACTTTTTTTTTTTTTAATTAAAAAAATTTTTTTTTCTTTTTTTTTTGGTGGTCGTTGTTTTGTTTTGGCGGGTGCTTTTTGGAAGTCTTAAAGGGGCAGGGCAGGTCACTTAATCCAGAGGTACGGAATCCGGGATCTCTGGGCACCCTAACCCCTGGGCTGCAGGGAGCAGGGAGGCCCCTTACGGAGATAAATAGCCTCCCAGCAGCTCCTGCTCCAACGCGACTCCACCATCTTGGAGTAGCTGCCCGAGCTAGGCCACGCCCACAGCAACAGCGGAGATTAACTCCATAGCAGCCGGGCAGGAAGCAGAAACCCTGTCTGCGCGCAGCTGCGCAGCACAAGCCACTAGAGGCCGCTGTTCTCCCAGGAGAGGAGGGCCACAAACCAACAAGAAAGGAAGTCCTTCCAGCCGTCACTCGTCCCAGTTCTGCAGAATATTCCTATCACCATGAAACGGCAAAGCTACAGGCAGACAAAGATCACAGAGACAACACCAGAGAAGGAGACAGACCTAACCAGTCTTCCTGAAAAAGAATTCAAAATAAGAATCATAAACATGCTGACAGAGATGCAGAGAAATACGCAAGAGAAATGGGATGAAGTCCGGAAGGAGATCACAGATGCCAGAAAGGAGATCGCAGAAATGAAACAAACTCTGGAAGGGTTTATAAGCAGAATGGATAGAATGCAAGAGGCCATTGATGGAATTGAAATCAGAGAACAGGAACGCATGGAAGCTGACATAGAGAGAGACAAAAGGATCTCCAGGAATGAAACAATATTAAGAGAACTGTGTGACCAATCCAAAAGGAACAATACCCGTATTATAGGGGTCCCAGAAGAAGAAGACAGAGGAAAAGAGATGGAAAGTATCTCAGAAGAAATAATTGCTGAAAACTTCCCCACACTGGGGGAGGAAGTACTCGAACAGACCACGGAAATACACAGAATTCCCAACAGAAAGGATCCAAGAAGGGCAACACCAAGACACATAATAATTAAAATGGCAAAGATCAAGGACAAGGAAAGAGTGTTAAAGGCAGCTAGAGAGAAAAAGGTCACCTATAAAGGGAAACCCATCAGGCTAACGTCAGATTTCTCAACAGAAACCCTACAGGCCAGAAGAGAATGGCATGATATATTTAATACAATGAAACAGAAGGGCCTTGAACCAAGGATACTGTATCCAGCACGACTATCATTCAAATATGACGGTGGGATTAAACAATTTCCAGACAAACAAAAGCTGAGGGAATTTGCTTTCCACAAACCACCTCTACAGAACATCTTACAGGGACTGCTCTAGATGGGAGCACTCCTAGAAAGAGCACAGCACAAAACACACAACATATGAAGAATCGAGAAGGAGGAACAAGAAGGGAGAGAAGAAAAGAATCTCCTGATAGTGTATATAACAGCTCAATAAGCGAGCTAAGTTAGGCAGTAAGATACTAAAGAGGCTAACCTTGAACCTTTGGTAACCACGAATTTAAAGCCTGCAATGGCAATAAGTACATATCTTTCAATAGTCACCCTAAATGTTAATGGGTTGAATGCACCAATCAAAAGACACAGAGTAACAGAATGGATAAAAAAGCAAGACCCATCTATATGCTGCTTACAAGAAACTCACCTCAAACCCAAAGACATGTACAGACTAAAAGTCAAGGGATGGAAAAACATATTTCAAGCAAACAACAGTGAGAAGAAAGCAGGGGTTGCAGTACTAATATCAGACAAAATAGACTTCAACACAAAGAAAGTAACAAGAGATAAAGAAGGACACTACATAATGATAAAGGGCTCAGTCAAACAAGAGGATATAACCATTCTAAATATATATGCACCCAACACAGGAGCACCAGCATATGTGAAACAAATACTAACAGAACTAAAGGGGGATATAGACTGCAATGCATTCATTCTAGGAGACTTCAACACACCACTCACCCCAAAGGATAGATCCACTGGGCAGAAAATAAGTAAGGACACGGAAGCACTGAACAACACAGTAGAGCAGATGGACCTAATAGACATCTATAGAACTCTACATCCAAAAGCAGCGGGATATACATTCTTCTCAAGTGCACATGGAACATTCTCCAGAACAGACCACATACTAGGCCACAAAAAGAGCCTCAGAAAATTCCAAAAGATTGAAATCCTACCAACCAACTTTTCAGACCACAAAGGCATAAAACTAGAAATAAACTGTACAAAGAAAGCAAAGAGGCTCACAAACACATGGAGGCTTAACAACACGCTCCTAAATAATCAATGGATCAATGACCAAATCAAAATGGAGATCCAGCAATATATGGAAACAAATGACAACAACAACACTAAGCCCCAACTTCTGTGGGACACAGCAAAAGCAGTCTTAAGAGGAAAGTATATAGCAATCCAAGCATATTTAAAAAAGGAAGAGCAATCCCAAATGAATGGTCTAATGTCACAATTATCGAAATTGGAAAAAGAAGAACAGATGAGGCCTAAGGTCAGCAGAAGGAGGGACATAATAAAGATCAGAGAAGAAATAAATAAAATTGAGAAGAATAAAACAATAGCAAAAATCAATGAAACCAAGAGCTGGTTCTTCGAGAAAAAACAAAATAGATAAGCCTCTAGCCAGACTTATTAAGAAGAACAGAGAGTCAACACAAATCAACAGTATCAGAAACGAGAAAGGAAAAATCACGACGGACCACACGGAAATGCAAAGAATTATTGGAGAATACTATGAAAACCTATAAGCTAACAAGCTGGGAAACCTAGGAGAAATGGACAACTTCCTAGAAAAATATAACCTTCCAAGATTGACCCAGGAAGAAACAGAAAATCTAAACAGACCAATTACCAGCAATGAAATTGAAGCGGTAATCCAAAAACTACCAAAGAACAAAACCCCCGGGCCAGATGGATTTACCTCGGAATTTTATCAGACATACAGGGAGGACATAATACCCATTCTCCTTAAAGTTTTCCAAAAAATAGAGGAGGAGGGGATACTCCCAAACTCATTCTATGAAGCTAACATCACCCTAATACCAAAACCAGGCAAAGACCCCACCAAAAAAGAAAACTACAGACCAATATCCCTGATGAACGTAGATGCAAAAATACTCAACAAAATATTAGCAAACCGAATTCAACAATACATCAAAAGGATCATACACCATGACCAAGTGGGATTCATCCCAGGGATGCAAGGATGGTACAACATTCGAAAGTCCATCAACATCATCCACCACATCAACAAAAAGAAAGACAAAAACCACATGATCATCTCCATAGATGCTGAAAAAGCATTTGACAAAGTTCAACATCCATTCATGTTAAAAACTCTCAGCAAAATGGGAATAGAGGGCAAGTACCTCAACATAATAAAGGCCATCTATGATAAACCCACAGCCAACATTATATTGAACAGCGAGAAGCTGAAAGCATTTCCGCTGAGATCGGGAACTAGACAGGGATGCCCACTCTCCCCACTGTTATTTAACATAGTACTGGAGGTCCTAGCCACGGCAATCAGACAAAACAAAGAAATACAAGGAATCCAGATTGGTAAAGAAGAAGTTAAACTGTCACTATTTGCAGATGACATGATACTGTACATAAAAAACCCTAAAGACTCCACCCCAAAACTACTAGAACTGATATCGGAATACAGCAAAGTTGCAGGATACAAAATCAACACACAGAAATCTGTGGCTTTCCTATATACTAACAATGAACCAACAGAAAGAGAAATCAGGAAAACAACTCCATTCACAATTGCATCAAAAAAAATAAAATACCTAGGAATAAACCTAACCAAAGAAGTGAAAGACTTATACTCTGAAAACTACAAGTCACTCTTAAGAGAAATTAAAGGGGACACTAACAGATGGAAACTCATCCCATGCTCGTGGCTAGGAAGAATTAATACCGTCAAAATGGCCATCCTGCCCAAAGCAATATACAGATTTGATGCAATCCCTATGAAACTACCAGCAACATTCTTCAATGAACTGGAACAAATAATTCAAAAATTCATATGGAAACACCAAAGACCCCGAATAGCCAAAGCAATCCTGAGAAAGAAGAATAAAGTAGGGGGGATCTCACTCCCCAACTTCAAGCTCTACTATAAAGCCATAGTAATCAAGACAATTTGG
Organism: Manis pentadactyla; assembly: GCF_030020395.1. NCBI lineage: Eukaryota > Metazoa > Chordata > Mammalia > Pholidota > Manidae > Manis > Manis pentadactyla. Next base: position 76,997,696 of record NC_080022.1, on the reverse strand, counting down.
TACTGGCACAAGAGCAGAGCCACAGACCAATGGAACAGACTAGAGAATCCAGACATTAGCCCAGACATATATGGTCAATTAATATTTGATAAAGGAGCCATGGACATACAATGGCGAAATGACAGTCTCTTCAACAGGTGGTGCTGGCAAAACTGTATAGCTACATGTAGGAGAATGAAACTGGACCATTGTCTAACCCCATATACAAAAGTAAACTCAAAATGGATCAAAGACCTGAATGTAAGCCATGAAACCATTAAACTCTTGGAAGAAAACATAGGCGAAAACCTCTTAGACATAAACATGAGTGACCTCTTCTTGAACATATCTCCCCGGGCAAGGAAAACAACAGCAAAAATGAGTAAGTGGGACTATATTAAGCTGAAAAGCTTCTGTACAGCAAAAGACACCATCAATAGAACAAGAAGGATCCCTACAGTATGGGAGAATATATTTGAAAATGACACATCCGATAAAGGCTTCACGTCCAGAATATATAAGGAGCTCACACGCCTCAACAAACAAAAAACAAATAACCCAATTAAAAAATGGGCAGAGGAACTGAACAGACAGTTCTCCAAAAAAGAAATACAGATGGCCAACAGACACATGAAAAGATGCTCCACATCGCTAATTATCAGAGAAATGCAAATTAAAACTACGATGAGGTATCACCTCACACCAGTAAGGATGGCTGCCATCCAAAAGACAAACAACAACAAATGTTGGCGAGGCTGTGGAGAAAGGGGAACCCTCCTACACTGCTGGTGGGAATGTAAGTTAGTTCAACCATTGTGGAAAGCAGTATGGAGGTACATCAAAATGCTCAAAACAGACTTACCATTTGACCCAGGAATTGCACTCCTAGGAATTTACCCTAAGAATGCAGCAATCAAGTTTGAGAAAGACAGATGCACCCCTATGTTTATTGCAGCACTATTTACAATAGCCAAGAATTGGAAGCAACCTAAATGTCCATCAATTGATGAATGGATAAAGAAGATGTGGTACATATACACAATGGAATACTACTCAGCCATAAGAAAAGGGCAAATCCAATCATTTGCAGCAACATGGATGGAGCTGGAGGGTATTATGCTCAGTGAAACCAGCCAAGCGGAGAAAGAGAAATACCAAATGATTTCACTTATCTGTGGAATATATGAACGAAGGAAAAACTGAAGGAACAAAACAGCACCAGAATCACAGAACTCAACAATGGACTAACAGGTACCAAAGGGAAAGGGACTGGGGAGGATGGGTGGGTAGGGAGGGATAAGGGGGGGAGAAGTACGGGGGTATTAAGATTAACATGCATGGGGGGGTAGGAGAAAAGGGAGGGCTGTAAAACACAGAGAAGGCAAGTAGTGATTCTACAACATTTTGCTATGCTGATGGACAGTGGCTGTAAAGGGGTTTATAGGGGAGACCTGGTATAAGGGAGAGCCTAGTAAACATAATATTCGTCATGTAAGTGTAGATTAGTGATACCAAAAACAAAGCAAAAAAAAAAAAAGGGCAGTTCCTGTGTGGTAACCTCCAACAAATTCTACACAAGGGTATAAAGGGCATATAAAAGTGTAGGCAAAGGGTCTGTTTGTGTTTATACAGAGGATCAAAGCCTAATTGGGCTACTCCGAAAATGAACTAAGATACGATTTGAAAAAGAACTTCCAACATCTGCACTCTCTGGAAGACTCATGCCAGAAGATGATCAGCAAAAAACCCCAACAAAGATCCACGCACTGCTACAGCTGTAGATGCACTCATCCCACCAGTTCCTGGACTTGCCATGGGAATGAGGAAGGAGATATCTAAGCTGGCCTGTGCATACAGTAAAACAACAAATTTGACTGGATCTATACTGTTGGAACTCAACCAAGAATTTGGAGAAGTGCAAATTGTAGCGCTCCAAACTCTTACAACTACAGACTATTTACTGTTAAAAGAACATATGGCATGTGAACAGTCCCCAGGAATGGGTTGTTTTAATTTGTCTGATTTCTCTCAGACTGTTCAAGTTCAGTTGGACAATATCCACCATATCATAGATAAGTTTTCACAAATGCCTAAGGTGCCTTAATGGTTTTCTTGGTTTCACTGGAGATGGCTGGTAATTACAGATATGCTTTGGTTATGTAACTATACTCCTATTATGTTAATGTATGTGTGCAATTTAAGTAGTAGCTTAAAACCTATATATGCTGAAGTTACTCTACAAGAAGATTTGTCAAAGAAATAATCAATCTTCCCATGTTTTCTTCCGCCTGCTACTTCTATAGCTTTTCTTCTTCCTTCCTAATTACAACCCTTAAATAGAATTCGTGCCTCATATCAAATTTACCGAGTATCATAACTCCTCCAAGTGGTAAAGATACCTCAAGACAAATGCTGGGCATAGAAGCCACAGGGCATAAATATGCAAAGAAGTAAAAAGCTAACCTTTTCAAACAATAAGGCTTCCCTCTCACTTACCAACTTCACATTTCCCTGTATGGCCCCGGAAGATGACTGGTTAGCCAGAGACGGGTAAGATTCCTCAAGGGAGGAACAACCTAAGACAGGCACAGTCGCAGGGGGGCCATCAGGTGAGAAATTGGGGATCAACAGAGGTGAGGCTTAGAACCTCACCCCCCCTGTTCTGAGAGAAATCTTCTGCATATGTGGATGTTTTATTGCCCTTGTCTAGCTTGGATTAACACATAGTCTACAGGCACACACCTGATCATCTACATTTGCTCTCTTACAACTCTAAACTATGTTTTCTACCTTTATCTTGTATCTACCTACCACTTCAGCATTTTATTAAAAATAATAATAATAAAGAGAGAAATGTGGTATCCACATATAAATCAAGTATAAAAACCAAATGAGTATTCATATTTGAACTGACTGTTTAGAGTTCATAATGCATGAGCAAAACCGAAAGTTTCTGTGATGACTGCCCTTGTACTGTTCACTATGTAACTTATTCATTATGTAAGAATTTGTTCTACATGTAAGAACTTGTTTGTTATGCCTCAGAAGATTGGAGACTGACGAAAATTAGGCTTGGGGTGGATTAATGATTGTGCATTGAGCACTGACTCCCCTATACAGAATTTTATTGTCGTTAACAACCATTTGATCAATAAATATGAGAGATGCCCTCACAAAAAAAAAAGACAGACTTCCAATGGTAAAATAAATAAGTAACAGGGATGTAATGTATAGCATAAGGAATATAGTCAAGATATTGTAACAGCTTGGTAGGGTGATAGCTGGAACCTAGAATTATGTATATAAATGTTCTACCACTGTGTTGTACACTTGAAACTAATGTAATGTAATACTGTGCGTCAACTACCCTTCAATAAAAAATAATTATTAAAAAAAAAAAAAACCACAATGAGATATCACCTCACGCCAGTAAGGATGGCTACCATCCAAAAGACAAACAACAACAAATGTTGGCGAGGTTGTGGAGAAAGGGGAACCCTCCTACACTGCTGGTGGGAATGTAAATTAGTTCAACCATTGTGGAAAGCAATATGGAGGTTCCTCAAAATGCTCAAAATAGACTTACTATTTGACCCAGGAATTCCACTTCTAGGAATTTACTCTAAGGATGCAGCACTCCAGTTTGCAAAAGACAGATGCACCCCTATGTTTAATCACAGCACTATTTATAATAGCCAAGAAATGGAAGCAACCTAAGTGTCCATCAGTAGATTAATGGATAAAGAAGAGGTTGTACATATACACAATGGAATATTATTCAGCCATAAGAAGAAAACAAATCCTACCATTTGCAACAACATGGATGGCGCTAGAGGGTATTATGCTCAGTGAAATAAGCCAAGTGGAGAAAGACAAATACCAAATGATTTCACTCATCTGTGGAGTATAAGAACAAAAGAAAAACTGAAGGAACAAAACAGCAGCAGAATCACAGAACCCAAGAATGGACTAACAATTACCAAAGGGAAAGAGACTGGGGAGAATAATAGGGTAGGGAGGGATAAGGGCGGGGAAGAATAAAGGGGGTATTATGATTAGCATGTATAATGTGGGGGGTGGGGAAAAGGGGAGGGCTGTGCAACACTGAGAAGACAAGTAGTGATTCTACAACATCTTACTATGCTGATGGACAGTGACTGTAATGGGGTCTGTGGGGGGGACTTGGGGTAGGGGAGAGCCTAGTAAACATAATGTTCTTCATGTAATTGTAGATTAATGATAACAAAGTTTTAAAAATAAATAAAATAAATAAATAAATAGATTTCTGTTGCTTAGGTCCCCCAGCCTGTGGTATCCTGGTATGGTATCCTGAGCTGACTAATAATACATGGACCATCTAAACTGTCTAATATACATGGGGAACTATGCTTTCTTGGCCTTTGAATCCAGTGATGCATAATATTTCCATTCTGTCTACTGATAGCAGCCTCTCTCCTCCTCTTTACTGCATATTATTTACTGTTCAAGGACCAGCTCCAGTTTCACCTTCTTTGGTCAATCTCTCCTGACAGTGAAGACTTCTCCCTGAAGGAACCTGCTTCTTAAAGAAATGGCCTACCTGGTCTCAGAACATCACTTATCTGTATTATTATCTATACTTAATACATCATGAGAACAGATGAGAATGCAGCAAAAAGACCATCATAGCCCTGTTTAGTAGCACAGACATGACTTCTGAGCCTTCTCTACATCCCCCACAATACTCAGTCAAGACCCCCCATCCCCAGGACTGCTAAGGAAATGTGATGAGATTATTTCCTTTAACAACAGCCAGTCTTTCTAATGCCACCTAAGAACAAAAGCCAGTTTGTTCACATTCCCAAGGCAGAGTGGCATTGGAATAACTTTAGAAAATCACATGAACCAATCCTTAAGGCCCTTGCAATTCTGTCATTTGAGACATTATCTAAGACAATGGGACCCCGGCAAGGTATGTCCTTGTCTGAAAATATGTCTGAATGAACTTACATTGTTTAACAGGCTTTCCATAGCAAATGCTATAGCAATTCCTTCTGAACTTTGTATTTTACTTTTAAAACTGCTCGTAGAGTTAACTCTCTCTTTTAAAGACTCTATCACCTTTAAAACAAGCTCATCATCCAATAATCCATTTCCAAACCCAGTTCTGGAATCTGAGTTAAGCACAGTATAACAGAGTGAGACTGTGCCTTGACGGAGAGTTTCTTCTTTATCCTAATTGGCAGAGTCCTCACGAGGGAAAACAGCACCTGGTTCTGACTCTAATTTGTCTTCCTTGCATGAATAATTCATGCTGCCTCTACATGACCAGACGCTACAACAGGGGACGGTTTCTACACCCAGATCACGGCTGAAGTCTGGTCTGAACAAACTGTCCCTTCCCACCCAGCAGGAAGCTTTGGCTTCGGTGTTATGTGAGAGCTGCTGCTCAAGGTCAGGTTGATGGTCACTGAATGTTAAATTAAGGTATTGCCAATTTGGTATTAGTAATTCATAATTTGTTTTATTTAACTAGGGCTGACCTGCCTCAGTGTTTAACCTTTAAAGGAATGCAGGCTGCTTTTGGCAAAAGAAGACTATGTCAAGTGTTCACTGAGAATATGTATATTTAAGGGTTTTATAGGTGTGCCATGTATCTGAAAATGGAACAGAAACTCAGAACGATTTTGTATAAAAGAAAAAAGAGAGGAAGCAAGAAAGGGAGGGAGGGAAAGAAAAAAATATGATCCTGTTTAAAACATGCTCCTCTGCTTAAAACATTCCATAGCCCCCTGTGGCTCTTAAGACCAAGTCCCAAGTTCTGCCCACTGCCTAAGCAGCCCCAACGAGTCTGGCCCCTGCGTAACCCTGCAGCCACATCCCACCACCCTACCCCTTGTTTGCTGTACTGCAGACACACTGGCATTTTCAGGTCCTTGGACCTGCTTGGGGCTCCCCATGCACTCTTCCCTCTGCGTCCCCAGACCCCATCCCCATGCCTCCTCCTGGCTCCCTTGTGCTCATTCTTCAGGTCTCAACCAGAAGGATGTTTTCACAGGTAGGATTCAAGCTAAATTAAGTTCAGAGACCCCATCGCCACACCATTACATTCCCTGGTTATATACAAGGTCTGTCATCATACAAGCTGCTTTGTCTTTGTGTATCTTTCCTCACTTGTAACTAAATAATTGCAGATAGACTATGAGCTCTAAAAGTACAGGAACCCCTTCTTTTATTCTTTATCCCCACACTTAGTGTAACACCTGATGCTATGGAAGGGGCGGCATGAATGAATGAACACAGGAAGACTTAAGACTGGGGCTCTGCAGATGTAGTTTACTGAGGCCAACTGGTAAGTTTGCAGTTGGTTGGCTCATTTGTTTGGTGTGATTCTTGCCAAAACATAGAGGGACTAACAGTCTCACCTGAAGGAACAAACAGACAAGAAGATGTGCGCATTTCCATCAACCTCCTGCTTCTAGATTTTAGTTCGAAAAGCAGTTTATTTAGTTTCAGCATTTGGACTATGTTTTCTAATGGTTGACCTACTACAAACCTGAATTTTTTCAGCATCTTCTTCTTGAATAAGGGCCAGCACGGTAATTAGTGCTGAAGACAATGAATGGGAATTGAAAAAACAAAGAATCCAGTGTGGCTGAAGACAGTTAAGGCAGAAGAGATGGGCAGTGATGTCCCTAGGGCAGGACAGACATGTGGGGGGCCCCTGGGAACCAGGAATGATCCAGGCCATGGCGAATTGCTGGAGAGCTTGGGGAGGTTGCATAAAGGCAGCTAGGGTAGAATACGGAAAAGGAAGCATTTAGGAATGGGTGATCAATAAAATTTTAGGGCTGAATTAGACAGGGAAAAAAATAATGAAAGGAAGAACCCAAGGGTTTTTACTGAGGTAAAAGAAAAAAACAGCAGTTTGAGAGCCTGAGGTTAAATAAAAAGAAAAAAGTAAAACTGAAACTAATGTAGCACACGCCCCCCCCCCACATCCTCCATGTTGTACGCCCATGGGGAGCAAAATGAGCTTTCCTCTCTTCTCCTTCAAGCAAAGAAAGCATCTGTAAGCAAGGACAGCTCCCCTGACCTCATTCACCCAAAAAGAAGAGGGGTGCGCAGTGAAGATGGAGGAGCAGGGCCGCCAGCAGCCTGCCAGAGCCCAAGGGGCCCGGGCAGGACACCAGGGCCTCTGCTACAAAAATCCCAAAGGCCCCTGATCATGTGGGCCAGCAGAAGCCCAAGCTCATCTCAGGTATTCCACTCCTGTCCTCCGGACCTCACCCGGGAATGTCTGAGCGGTGGGACCTCTGTCTCAACCAGAACTCTAGCTTTCCAGCTTCTGCCACCCAGGCAAGCTTGGGAAGGTCACACCCCGGTGACGGGAGAGACAGAGTAACTCTTCTGGTGGTGAGGGTGCAGAAGGAGGGCGTCATGATGGGGCATCAGAATTCAGGCACGAAGGAAAGGAAATACTGGAAGGATAGAGACAACTGGGACCAAGAAAGTCCATCTCTGCCTGATGCCCCTGAAGAACATACCCACGAGCTGGGAGAGGTTTTGTTAAAACCTAACTTGGAGATCCTTTCAGTGCTCCACACTGAAGAGACCACTTGGGGTCAAAACACCTACTCATTATTTAGTGATTGCCTCACTGAGCCTCAGCTTCTGTGTTTGCAAAGCTGGGATGATATTATTTAGGGGATCCTTGGTCAGCATCCTTCTTGCCCAGCCCTGACTTCTCCATTAGGTACAGTAGGCACAGTCCCCAGGGTCTATACATTGAGAGCCCCACCAAAATGGTTTAAGGACAGGAGAAAACTAATTCATGTACTGTAGCCTGGATTATATTCATCATTGTATCAATACAGTTGCAAAATATAAACATAACATAGTTGTGAAGGAAGAGATCTGCAGGCTTAGGTGCTGAGGGCCCACAAAAGTCATAATGCAGCCCTGTCTCCAGACCCACCTTTCTGGAGATCTTTCTCCCCGCCATGCCCTATCTACCTGCTTCCAGCACTGGGTCTTCAGCAACCATTTTTTACTCTGCTTCTATGGTTTGATTGTATAAAAACTAATACTTGGCCCCAGCTGGGCCAATCAGAGTCCACTCCACTCAGCTCTCATTGGTCCATGACTTACTGTTTGGGATAAGTTAAGGTGAAGAGCACTTCGGGATGGGTCATACGACTCCAGCTGAGCCAGTCTCTTACTTATGAATTTGGGCTTGACTCTGAGAAACCAGCCAGAGTCTGCCTGTTTCCATCCCGAGAGAAGATGAAAACTTGAGAGCTATGAACAGTTATTTCCCAACATATGGACTTAAAGCAGAGAAAGCCCATCTGAGAGAGAATATGCCCCAAAGGAACAGAGAACTAAGATAGAGAGTTCCAGATGTATTCTAATCTCAGGTTCCAGACTGTTTCAGCAGCTACTGGCATCCTGACCCTTGGATTATTCTCTGAGAGATCAGCAGGACTGAAAGGGTGGTGTTCTAGCGATTGCCGGCATTCAAAGCCCAGCTACTATATTCCAGCTCTGTGACCCTAGCAAGTTATTTAACTTCCCTGCGACTCAATTTCCTCTATCATAAAAGGACATGCTGTGAGAATTAAGTGAAGTTGTTTATTTAAAGTGCTTAGAATACAGAGTAGAATAGAATAGAAAATCCAGAAATGGATGTAGAAATGTACCAGTGATTGGGTTTTTTTACAGTGGTACAAAACAAAGGCAATTAAATGGAGAAAAGATGGTTTTTATAACAAATACTTCTGGAATAATTGTAAATTCATATTTTAAAATATCTGACTTTCAAACAATACTTTGCTGCATATACAAAGATTAACTCAAAATGGATCATATATCTAAATGTAAATCCCAAAACTATTAAACTTCTAGAGGAAAACATAGGTGAAATCTTTATGACTTTGGGCTAGATGAAGATTTTTTTAGATATGACCTAAAAACCATGATCTACACAGAATGATTATTTAGGCTTCATCAAAATTTAAAACTTCTAGTTTTTAAAAGACACTTTTAAGAAATAAAGAGACAAGCCACAAATTGATAGAAAATATTTGCAAAACATATTTGATTTTAAAAACATGATATATAGAAAGACTCTCAAAACTCAACAATAAGAACACAAAGAACCCAGTAAAAACAGTGGGCAAAGATTTGAAAAGAAACATCATAAAAAGCAGACATATGAATGGCAGATATCCCCACGAAAAGTTGCTCAGCATCATTACTCATTAGGGACATGCAAATCAAAGCCACTGTTAATACTTCTGTGCAGTGTTAGAACAGCAAAAATAAAAAAGACTGAGAATACCAATGTGTGGTGAGAAGGAAAAGCAATTGGAACTTGTATACTGCTAATGGGAATGAAAATAATGCAGCCCTTACAGAAAACAGTGAGGCAATTGCTTACAAAACTAAATATATACTAACCATATGACTCGGCATTCCCACTACTAGATACTTTTACTCAAGCGTCATGGAAATATATGTGCACTCAAAACTTGTGCACAGATATTTATAGCAGTTTTATTCATAATCATCAGAAACTGGAAACAACCCATATATCCTTCAACTGAGTGTATAAACATCCTGTGATAAACTCATCCAATGGAATACTACTTAGAAATAAAAAGGAGCAAACTACTGATGCAGGTATGGATGAATCTGAAGTAAAAAAGCCAGATTCAATAGGTTATATAGCGTATGAACCATAAATATTTCATTTTACAAAATGCAAAACCCAAAGACAGAAAACAGTAGTTGCCAGTGACTAGGGATCAGGAGATGATTGGCAACAATGGGGCACAAGGGAACCCTTTGGAGCAAGAGAAATATCTTAATTATGGTGTGTATAATTTTAAATATGGTGTATATAATTATCAGTTTGTCAAAACACAGACCTATACGCTACAGTGAATGGTAATGTCTGTAAATTATATCTCAATAAACTTGAATTCATAATTTTTAGGAAAAAGAAGTAACTTTATCTGCTCAGATTAATTCCATTGGGTTTCTGTTACTTGCAATCAAGAGTCCTAAATGATACAAATATTGAACAGCATAATGCAGTGTTATCTGAAGAGGGGATCAAATTCTCATGTTAACTCTGAAGGCTAACTTAACCCTTGATGCTCCATTAACTCCCCCATAAAATACAGTGTACATTTTATATGTACACAACCTGGTACAAAAATTCAGCTTTTCAAAAGAAATTGGGGACCACATCCCCTTTGAGTTAACATGATAAGGATGAAACATGAAACAACTTCTTTATTTCTCTATACTGTGGGCCTTTACCTAGTTAATACAGATTCTCAAGATAGCAGTAAAATCAAAGGAAATGTAAACACTGCCTCTTATTCTGCCTAGAAAGGGAAGAAAGAGGAGTATCTTAGTGAAAGTGGAGGGTAAAGGCATTCTACTTCTCACCATTTTAAGAAGAGGAACTCTAGAGAAGAAGATGGGGTTGTTATATGCAGGGCTGACATGTACAGTTGTGCAGTTTGTGAACTGCATAAAGGGTCCCAGGCTCAAGGGGTGAGTGAGAGATAAAACCTATCCTTAGCAGGACTGCAACTACCCCAATGAAGAGATGTCTGTTTCATCACTGAAGGATACTATATGCTTGTCACTCTCTGCACCTGTGAGGCTGGGTTGACCTAGATTGATTGACTTTTCCTAATTTGCAAAAAGGTACCACATGGTACTGTGGTACCCTGGACTCAACAGGCTGAATGACCATGAGAAACCGCTTGATCCAGAGTTGGGATGGGAGTAACAAGGCTTCCATCGTAGGCTTCAAAAAGTGTAAGTGTAGCCAGTTGTGACCTGTTGCCTCAGGCTGCCCAGAGAGAAAACTGACCCTGTTTATCATGAGTGCTGGGTTTTAGGTAGATTCATTTTGAGAAGACTAGACGTTCAAGTGCTAAAGTTGACCACCTATATGAGACACAGCAATCTTTTGAAGATAATACTTACAATTCAAACAAAATAATCCATTTGCTTCAGCCAGCATCATATTAAGAACTACCTGTTCCAATTAGTTTAGAGGATAATCTGGTAACCAGAAAAGAAAAGAAGAGGCTATAACAAAGGAGCACATTTTTGGGAATTCAGTCCTAAAAAGGGACTGCTCTAAATACCCCGTCACTACACCTCCATTTCATCACCTCTCTAATGGATCCATACTGTCCTGTTCTCCTTCACTGCAGATGCCATAAACTCAGCCCCCTGCTCCCTGTTCAAAGATTATCACATTTTATTTTGGTTGTCAACTCTAACTAGGCATCCTGTTTGTTAAGATGCCTTGTACCTTTTATTTATCTTCCTTATGCCTAAGCTTTCTCCTACATCAAAGTAGTTTAATATGGCCCTTCCTACCTTTCCCAAAGAGGATAACATTAGGTAATCAACATATCACTCACAGATGAAGAATACTCACTTATGTTTCTCTACAGGAGAACCTTCCTTTATACAACTGTTTTCCTCAAACATCTTTCTTGAATCAAATCCAGAGTTTAAAGTGCTGGGATGCTCACACCTTACAGAAATCTCATGATGGTGAATTCTGTCAAACAAGGGCAGGCCTAACAAATAATCACTCTGGGTGTTTTCTGAGCCTTCTCACTAGGTTAACATAAAGGATGAGGACAAATGCCATGAAAGCAATCATAATTCCTTTAACAGTTTATGGGTTTTCACGCTATTTGCACACACCTCTCACCTGATGTTCATACCCACTCCCAGGAGATAGTGCTCAGGTATTATTATTCCCAGTTGCCAGATGAAGAAGCTGAGGCACAGTGAGGTTAATGATTTGTCTAAGGTTATGCAGCTAAAACACCTGTGCTAAAGGCTCAGACAGTCTCAAAGCTCTTACCCTTGACCTACATCAAACAACTCAAGGACCAAAAAAAAAACAGGAATCATCTGTGGTCTGCAGAAATGCAAATAATTTTCTCTAAGCATTCATAGACTTAAAACCTTAAAATTCTAAAGTTCATTCTCCAACACATAAAATTCTAAATGGAGAGGAGACTGCTTACTTCTTCCAAGCAGAACAGCAGTAAAAGCAGTATTATCATGATAAAAAATGATTAAATGCTAATCATACTAGCTGAGGTATCATCATCAAATCTTGCATTAACAGCTACAATTAGATAGCAGACTTATTAGCTACATAATGTTTAAGAGCATCCTGCCACACTATTTGTATTTTTCCAGCAAAACTAAAAAAGACCTTAAACCAACTTTAAGGGGATGGGAAGCACAAAGGTAAAATGATGTCACCTACATACATGATGGGGGAAGGGTCTCAATGACCCTGGAGGACACAGCTGAGGCCTGCAGTTACCAAATGTCAGTTTAGAGGAGAGTATTTTAGGCAGAGGTAGCCTTCCTGCTAATGAGATTCCAGATAGAACTCCTATGTAAATTCAACCCAATCTCTCTCCACCAATCTCCCAAAAAATATCTAGCAGAGCCTGCAGGACAGTCATAGCCCACTGCCAGGAGGAAAATATCCTACTGCGAGCTAACCCAAGCTCCCCCAAATATCTGAACGAGCTGATGATCGGAACATTTCTTTATTGATCTGATGGGGCCACCTTTCGTTTTGTACAGAGTTTGCCTCAAATGGGTGCTCAGGAGTCTTGGGTGGTCTTGCCTGATCTCCCATCTTCTCCCCTTTTTGGGCCTCCCACCCTTCCCCGTTGTCCCTGCGCTAGCCAGGTTTTGCACTCCTTGACCCAGACCACAGAGATTATGGTCTCTGCCCCTCTTCTGAGGAGGGAGAAATTACAGGGTCAATGACTCCGTAAAGCTCTTTACAGGCATTGCCTGTGATCTTTTAGCTGCTTCTATGTAAAACCACTACAAGACAAACAAGACTTCCTTTGGGCGATATATGTGGTTTCTTATAACCATCTATACTGGCTTACAGTAGGTCATGCATTATTAAGCTAAAAATTCCTTTCCTACCAGGAGTAAAGAAAAGTGGTAGCATAAAGGTTGTATGGAGGACAAGAAAAACCCATCTTCCCACACATACCTGAAGGCAAGTGTATTCTTCCAAAGAAAAAGGTGGGGTTTTTTTGCATAACCCAATTCAAATTCTCTACCTCCACCCTTCCTCCAAATAGTCTTTCCCAATGGAAGAGATGTTTGAAATAAACATACTGCCTTGCCAATGGGTTTCAGCCCTGGGCAGGTTCACTCTAGATTCAATGTGACCAAAGAAATGGCAGTAGAACATCCTTGGGGTGAAAGGGTTATACCCAACTTTATTCCCACCATGGCAGGTCAATCACTAGAATCCCATCCACTCAGAGTGAGTCTGCATGCAGCAAGCTGGCCTCTGCCTCTGGGCCTCTCTACCTGCACAGCCATCTCAGTCTCTGTCCTCGGCGCTGCCACCACTCCAGCCTCTGCTCTGCTCTCCTGTAGCCTTACAGCCATACCACCGTGTCGCACAGAACACTGGGCGGAGCTCTTATATAGAGTCAATAATGACATATTGCCCACACATGTGTAGTGAGCTAGCCAACCAGGACCAGGTGAGAATCCTGGCCATAAGAACCTTCATTTTATCCACACATACCTTATTGTTTTCTTAGTTATTACCATGGGTTGGTTATTTTTTAAATTGAGGGATGTTGTTTATAAAGTCCTCATCAACAACATCCATTCTATGTCTGTTTGCCACATGCAGTAGCATCCCTTTCAAACTATGCCTTTGCAGAGTTACATAGCACATAACAGACTTCAGCTTTTGCAAACCTGTAAACATTTATTTGGGCAGTGATCCTACATGACACATAATAAAAGTTTATTTATTCTTTTACTTATTCAATGAAGAAGCTAGCTAGAAAAACATATGTATAAATGACTATAGGGCAGCATTGTAGGTACTATAAGTGAAGTTACGAACAAAATGCTTTGGGAACATAAAGGAGGTAAAAATTAATTATAATTGGGGAAGATTTAGCAAAGGAGATTATATTTACACTAGACTTGGGGGGAAAAGTAAACAGATCATTAATAACAACTTGTTCTACCAATGATTGTTAAATGTTTGATATGGGAATCCTCCTGGTCAAGGTTGAAAACTTTGTAAAGCAATAGAAAAAGTTAAAAGTGTTTAGCCCCAATAAAGGACAAAAACAATAAGAAGGTTTGATGAGACTTTTGAGGAAAAAACTATGGCAGCTCTTTTTAACATTTTCTGGCCAATGACAATGTACATTATAATTATTTCAGTAAAGCTAGGCTATTCCAGTTGTCACATTTTTTAGAGGCAGAAGAATTTTTTTTTAAGTGCTACCTTTTTTCTATGCAGTATTTAAAACCTACTAATTCCTAAATCACAGCTGAATTCACATATTCTTTGTTACTGGGATCCACACAAAACTGAAGGCCATCTTGATGAATATGAGAGCTAAATGAAAGTTAAATTTGTCACATTCTTTATGATGCTGCATACTTTCAGAGTTTCATTTTTAAAAAAACATAATTAGTTTAGCTTTACCAGAAAAAACAGATTTGAATGACAAGGTCAGGCTCCTGACCTTTCAGTAAATTAGAGAAGATTGCCATAAATTGCACAATATAATGAAACACCAATTTGCATATTTGCTGCTATATTAAAAGGGATCAGTTTTAGCTCACAAAGCAGAACAAACAAAAACATGCATTTTAATAACTCAAATTACTCCCAGGAAGTGACCCTCAGCAGAAAGCCTGATTATCACTACTTAATTAGAAGCCTTGGAAATCTAAATCCTCCTTTAAATCCTATTCTGGGTACAGTGAAAAATGAAGCCATGAGTTTTGTCTAAGATTCAATATTTACTCTTTACTAATATGTTTGCTGGAGAGACTTCCCAAGCATTATAAAGACATGCATGAAAAAATTTAATATTCAAAGAAAGAGTGCGCAAAAGCTGTGTTGGCTTGCAGGTGCAAAGCAATTAACAAGCTGGCATTTACAGTACTTTTAATTAATTAATTAAAAATGCAAAGCTGACTTTCATTTCTTTAAATGTTTGAACATTTTATCCATCAATAAGGCACTACATGCTGCTGGGTGACAACAGCTGGTAAATGAAAAAGTTAGTCCAGGGTAGTAATGAAAAAAGTTAGCCCAGGGTTGAAGTAAATGAAGAGAGAATTCAAATTTGCTAGTACATCCCCATCTCTTCCTCCCCTCTGCACCGCCCCCACTAAGTGTATTACTAAACTTAGCGTCAAATGAGAGAGGAAATGGCCTGTTGTCTCCTCCATAACATAAAGTGAAAGTGACAATATTTGATGTGACATGCTAACCTTGAATGGGAAGGAAAACAATGAGGCTTATTACAATTAGACTCACCATTAAGGACTTGCCAGTTCTGTTTCCTTAGGGGAGCAGAGTTCTTTGGAATTAAGGCTATGTACCTCCATCTTATTTATAAAGGTTAAAAACATAATTAGCAGAGGGAATTTCAATAATTTGCAAAAGAAGTGGGTAATGGCTTCTAATGTAATGCTGCTGTGACTAATTTTACAGCTGGACGCTACTGGAACAACGACTTTACTATTCCCCATGAACACATTTTTGGTCAGTACATATTTAAAAGCAACACCATTAATGTACTTTAATTAAAACATAAATACTATGGTGCTACCTCGGTAGGCATTCACTCAGCTGGAACTAACTGTATTTGCTTAATCTACAATTTTAGATGTATTAGCAAAAATAAATGTTGGTGAATGTAAGAGCCTGATTACATATCTTGGGTAAATTGGTGATAATGAGTCAAGAGACTTTGTGTTCATTCACATATATTAGAATAAGAATCATTATGAAATTAAAGCTAAGATTAATCCTGCTAATGACACCACAGAGCATCTGGGAATAAGATAACCCAGATGTCAGATTCACTGTGCTACTGTGCTGCTATTTGAAAGAGTAACCCTTGAAGTGTTCTTCTAAGGCAGATAGCTGCTACCCCCCCAGTCCCAGCACTTGAAATGCAAATGAGTGACAAGATAGTCTAATAATGAGAGCAGATTCTAGCAGTAAAGAAAATGAATAAATTTTAAAAAACCCTCTGCACCACTGATAAGAACAAGCAGCAGGCACCCTGATGTCCTCAATTAGGGTGGATGACATCTGCTGAGCATTTCTCTCTAATAAAGCCCTCACTCGGTATTCCAAAGCACACGATTCTAACACTGTTAACATTTTAATGTCCTGGGCGTGCGTGATAACATTAATTACAAGATGATTTGGATGACTTCTGAATCTCTTTTATGTCTTCTGCTGAAGAGAACACAGCACTGAAGCTTTGATACCATAAATAAAATGGGGACGCCTGCCAAGCATGAAAGGTATCCTGAAGTCACGCCCGTCTGCCGTGCTGTCCTGAACCTCTGCAGCCAGGCAAAGAGAGTCCTCCGGGCATTTACAGAGGGTCAGCAGCTACGCATTTTAGGGAGAGGCTATGTGGCTCTCAAGAATTTTTTCTTCCCTTATGCTAAAGGTGACCATTTTTGTTGCTGTTTTTAATTCCTAATGAGCTTAAAGTCCAATTAATACTTTTCTAAGCACAGTTTGCCTTCCTAATAGCTATTTTCATGAGCTTTGGCAAGTGTCACCAGGGCTTTCTTGTTTGCTGGCTGGAAGATGGAGGCAGTTTCTCCCTTGTTCAACAGACTAATAATAAAGTACTAGCACTATATAGAGGACCCCAGGTGGGGAACAAGGGGTGGGGGGTACAAGAGAAAAGAAATTCATTGGGTATCTTACTATATAACTCACACTGTATCACCATCACTCACAAGAAAATACTATTATTATCTCCATTATAAGGCGAGGAAACTGGGGCACAGAGAGAGAATGTAATTTGTTTACAAGTTATTAAATGTCTAATAAAAAGCAGAGCCAGGATTCGAGCCTATGTCTGACCGAGCTCAAAGCCCATGACCTCACTATTCCTCTTCATTACACCTGTGACAGTCATAACGGCTGTTCTCAGATGTTCTGGAGCTCATCCTTTGGGGCACAGGACAAAGTAATGTTTCCTTGCCCTCCTTTCAAGTTAGCATAGCCATGTAAACTTCTTTGACCAATGAAATGTAAATGGAATCTTCCAGAGTTCATGTGTGGTTCCCCATCTCCTTTTCCCTGTGAGAAGTAATGGATGTCTCTCAACCTGGATTTGAGGATGTCTTGGAGCAGAGCCCAGAGCCAACCTACGGTGGACATGAAGACTGAGCAAGAAGTAAGCCTTTGTTATTTAAGCCTCTGCCATATTGAAGTTGTTGGTTACCGCAAAATAACCTAGCCTATCCTGACAGTTACAGTACCAAACTGTGCAGACAACCAAGTACAAATATGCAAAAACCCTACCCAGGTGGCCTCAGGAATGGATAAAGAAGGAAGGGAGAAAACACAGTGAGAGGAGCTGTGACTTGAAAGGCAGACCAAGAACTCTTAAGACTTGGGAGAAAAAGATTGCCATTTAATTAATCCTAGTGGATGCATTTATCTCACATGGTTGAATGGCTCCCCCTAGAGTCTTCTTGCACGCCCCACCTGCAAGATCACAGGCAGCAGCCCTGACGTTTCCAGCCCTCCTCGTCTGAGAACATGGCTCCTCACTCTACACAGATGAAGCCAGATACAGAGGATATGCTGGGTATAGAATTCATAGCTTCAGCCAATGAGCACATGCCCGCACAGGAAGGAGCCTGCTCTCTCGCAACACCAGGAACAATTCATTAGTAAACGTCTTAGGGAGCTCGGCCATGAATCTAAATTAATCTTGATAACAGATCAATCATCAGATATATGTAATAAAATGAAATGTTACACAGTTAAGAGCAAAGATGCTTCATCCGACATGAAGGGAAGACGAGAAAAGGTTCTTTTGGGTTTTCCTGATTGACTCCCTGTGCTGACTACTTCCTGCCGCCAGAAGAAGGGAGAGAATGAGGCATAGCCATGGGACAATACACTCACCTGCAGAGCCCAGCCCCCTTTTCTGTCTTGTATGTCTTTGCTGCCCCAGTTCAGATGACTCCAGTGAAAAGTCCTAATTCTCTACACCAACTCACCCTATTTCCAAGGGCCTGCAATTTGCCAAAACAACTGAAAAGCAGCTTCAAAGTCCCCAACCGCCAATCAGAAGTTCTCCAGCATATTGCTCAAGGTTCCAGAGCTAATGAACTGGATAGAGTACCTACAGAACTAGAGAAATTAGGAAAACTTGCTGGAACAGAGCCAGAGTGGATCTCAAACCCACAGCTGCAGATTCCTGTGCACTACCCTGTGGCTCTGCCCAATGGCCGCATTTGCTTGGGGCGCATTAGAGACAATTCTCAGTGAGCAAATCAGCCCCTCTGTTTGGCAGCCCCAAGTTCTACCTGTCCACTTCTACGTACAAGAACACTGGTAGTGAGAGTGAAAATGCCTTAGAAAGTTCTAACCTTGATTAGGAGGGGGAGACCCTTCTAAATGAAGGTGTGCAAAGCGGCTCAGTTCCAAAGACACAGGAGTAACATGTAGATCCACATTCATACTTCAGCCCAGCAACTCTCCACTGAAAGGGCTTCAGTCCCAAAACTTATGCTTGGGAAGAGTGGTAACCTGATACAAATACTCATGAAGCTTGCTTGCTATATCGTCATGAGGTTTCATTCTACTTTGCGTTCACACAGGCCATTTGCTTCACCAAGAATGATTTCCACAGGGACTCTGTGAACACCTACTTGTCTTTCAAGACATAACTCAAGTGTGTTTATGAAGCCTTCTCAGACCCACTCAGCCAAAGGTGTGCACACCCTCTTTGTTCTTTGTCTCTCTCACATCACTGAACTCACTCTACTGCCATAGTAACACCACACACCCGTCTCCTCTACTGCAAAGCCCTGCAGATAGATGTGGTGTTACTTTCCCAGCCCTTGGCAGGATGCCTGCCACACAGGAGGCTCTCAACACCTACTTACTGAAGAGTTACTAGAATATTGACAGTGGGAAGCAGATTTAAGATGCTGTGCCACCTTGGAAGATAAATAGCACCCTATATTTTCTTACCAGGTGCTTAAGGACTGGTTCAACTATTTATTATGACAAATATATATACTGTTTATCTCCTTTCCTAAGGCTTCTGCATTGCCTTTATACCTTCCCAGATAATTTTTTAGTTTCTTAATAAGGTATTCTTAGATAAGCCTCATCCAATTAGCATTGTTTTGTGCTGGGCTATGACAAGATAGCTGAAAAATCAATGAAGACAAAAGCTGAATGGCCTGAGTTCTCATGACTGAGTGGGCTCCTAGGTGTCTTTTACACAGAATAATTTATGGAAACATCCTTTAACTATAGATATTTCCATCTGTTTCACCTTCATTCCTGAGGGGAAGTGAAATAAGATATTCAGTCTGTTTTCAACCTAATCTTTTTTAACCTCTTCTTCGCAGTGTCTGGAACTCTTGGTCCTCATCTTTGAACAATATGTCAAGGGTAGAAGGTGAAGAATAACGATCTATGTATTGAGAGAAGACCCAGAAGGCATCTTAAAAATAAACGCTAAGTAGAGATACCATCACCCTTTCAGTGGAAGAACATAGGGGAGAGTTAGTGACATTTACACTCAGCTCTAAGAGAAGATGGAGGAAAGAAAGACCAGGCAGAGGATAAAGGACAAAGAAAGGCAAGAGAGAAAAAAGGGACCCTAAGTAACCAAAGGGTATGGTGTGAGAAGAGGTATGCAAGGCAGGTAGGAGCCCTGTTGGAGGGCTCTTGAGTGTCGTGCTAAAGAGTTTGACTTTATTTATTGATAAAGGGGAGCACCTAAAGTTTGAGAGAAGGGGGTGACATAGCTCAACCTGGATGTTAAAAGGATCTTTTTCAAGGATATTGGGGAACAAGGGAATCAGGTATCATTAGGAACCTTTGTGGAAACTCTAAATAAGTAAGTCATTGAGATTGTATTTTTTCTAATCAGAATAAGGACAAATTGATTGTCCAGGTGATGATTTCATTCAACAGAAAGATAAGTGCTGAACTGGATCCAAAATGGCTGTAAAAGTGGAATCTAAAAAAAAAAAATTTCCTTTTAGCTGAAAATTATGGTAAGCACTGGGCTTCCCCTTTAATACATGTTCAATGTCAATGGCAGATGGGGCCCCAGTCAACCAAGGAAGAGAGAAGTAAACTATCAGGATGCAGTACGCGTGCCTTCAGAGAGGTTTGTTCATGAAAGGTAGTTGAGAAAATGAAGGATTGGACAGCTGCAGAGAAGAGGGAGAGTCAGTTTCCCAAAGGCAACCTGAGATGGGTTGTAAAGTGTGGAAAGTGTTCATCATATAGACAAGTGAGAAGAAAATCATTCTTAATTTAAAGGGAAGAAAGGCCCTAACTATGGCAATATGGGTCTACCTCAGATAGACGAAGACTATCCTCCCTGACATCAATCCTGAGGTTTATGAATAATACCCACAAAAATTAATATTTCCTTTAATTGACTTTATGAAACTACCAAACATGAGTTTATCTTTATAAAAAGTCATTTCTATTTTAATGTCTTGGGATAATGAAGTCAATGCCTATTAGTAACTGCTTCTCATTCAATTGAAATTTATTTCAATTCAGTTTCAGGGAATGTGTCTACTAGTTCTGCTTTTCCAGGATTTGCTGATGAGTTCTTAACACCTCTATTAATACTTCTCATCCTTCAGTATCAGAGAGTCTTAACTCTTTTGTCATATTTATTTATATTTATTTTCTAATCCCAGGTTCAGTTGGCCCAATATAGGCTCACTCCATCCACTCTGGTCATCTGGAAACTTATTTTAATGAAATATGAACATCTCTCCACACATTTCCTGTACCTCTGCCACTTCACCCCAGTCACTAGATACTATTCCTTGTTATAATGCTGTTGGTGTATCAGGACATTTTAATCTGTATGTTGTCTTTTCCACGTTCCTGAAATAACATACCATGCAGAATTCAATCCAAGAGTTCTAGAGAAAAAGGGCCCCAAGGACCATATTAAAAATGGCATCATAAACCTGACTTTTAATTATTTGATCTGCTCCCCTTGTGCCCAAAATTATTTCCCAATATCTCCATAACTATCTTGGCAAGTGGGCTGTACAGTAACTCTTATTTCACCACACTTCTTTCTTTCCTTGGGTAAGAGCACTCCTTTAATAAAAGTGATTGTCTCAGAGGAAACTTAAATCCCACTGCCTCCCTCCAGTCCTGCACTTAATGCTGTGTGTTTAACAGCACCTTGGGGATTACATTTAAATCTTGGAAAATCTTTAAGCAGCAACACACTGGCAATGGAAAACTCTCCATCCCCTGGGATCTCAGGGACAGGGAAGAGCTAGAATGATGGGCTCTCTGAGAGAGGGTGGCCGTCCAGAGGATGAGAAGCCACTCGCGGAGTGGAGCAGAGGTGACCTCTGTACCCAACTGATGGACTGGGCACCAAGGGTTCTCCAAAGGTCTTGGATTTCCAGAATGAAATGAACAGATGTAGTATCCGGAAGATGCAGGTGGTCTGCCTGGCTATCTATTTTCATCCCTGTGTGCAAGCAAGGTCTGATTTTTACCATCCCAAAGAAGGAAGTTTTGTGATGTTGTGATTTTTTAAAATTTCCTTTCTCTAAAGGAGATTCTTCAGCACACAGGTGTCTGAGAGCACACAAACACACACACACAAGCACACGCACACCGTCACTCAGTCCAGGATTTAATAAAGTTCACTGTGGACTTCCTTGCCTCTAACCAAATTTTCTCTAACTAAAGTTAAAACCCCCCTCCAGTTTTCTCTCCTATTGTGGTAGAAGGAAACAGCAGGTCATTCTTTAGGAAAAAAAAATATTGTGTGCACTATTTCTTTACATAAAATATGTAAAAAAAATTTTGAAATTAATCATTATAATTATGACTGAGCCTTGCAGAAAACATCATTATAAGTATGATTGAGCCTTGCAGAATCAAGGTGCATACTTCATCTTACAAATATTTGCTGGACATTGACTCTGCACAAAACAGTGCTTAATATGGCATTACCAGTATTGCAGGTTAGATGACCAGGCTCTTACTACAGCTTAAAAAAAACTCCTATTAAATTTTATTATTAATGGATCACTGACTGTTGGCAATGATCCTTTGGACCACAAAGCAAATATTAAAGAAGACATTAAAAGAAAAGTCTACTTTTAGAGATCATACTTTTAATACAAGGCTAGTAGGCGCTGGTTGCAGTGATTGATCAAGCCAAATAAGGAGAACTGCTACAATGCAATGAAATAAAAGATTCGTTTTCTACACTCTTCTAAGCCAGAAACCATCTGGTGCTTTGTGCATATTCAGACTCTGCTCTAGCAAGAAAGTTCAAGGACATTAACAAGTGATAAACCAAATAAATGTTTTGCCTTCAAAAATCCATTTCACATTTTACCACCTGAAATACCACAGCTTAATAAAAGGCAGTTTTAATCTGCAGGAACAGAAGGTAAGCTGTACTGGTATGTATGAGATGGATTCAGTCTGTTTAACTCTGGTGGGGCTGGTGAAATGTACTCTTCTGCTGCAACATCACTTTACTGCCCCACCTGCAAAAGGAAGTCTACTCCTCTGAGACATTTTAGAATTTTCCTAATTTCCTGTTCTGTGTCAGAGTTTAGGTTTCTGTCAAACTTCTCTTTTGAAAATAGATCTCCAAGATTTCTATCAAATGCATGAAGACACTCTTTTGAGTACCAATACTTACCTTATTTAGGGGCTTAATAAATAAGAAAAGTTATCCACTTGAAAAAAAACATTGAAAATTCTATCTCTACAAGAAAGAAGCTGATAAAATGAGATTTTATCTGGGGCTTATTTTCTTTTGTATATGTGCACTTTGTCTTTTAGATTCCACATATAAGTGAAATCATATGATATTTGGCTTTCTCTTTCTGGTTTATTTCACTTTGCATGATACCTTCAAGTCCATCCATTTGTTGCAAAAACAAGATTTCATTCTTTATAGCTGAGTAGTATTCCTGTGTGTGTGTGTGTGTGTGTGTGTGTGTGTGTGTGTGTGTGTGTGTGTGTGACATGTTACCACATCTTCTTTATTCATTCATCCATCCGGTCATGTAATTTTTAAAACCAAACACTACTCAGAACCAAATTAGAACTTTCTGGAGAATAAACGGGATGATTTGGTCTATGGCTTTCTTCAAAAATCTGTTTTCATGATAATGAATACATCAGCACACTTCCCATCCCTTGATAATCATTGGAAATATCAGTGCTCTTTTACAGTACCTATTTTTCAGATGGGAAAAATAAAATGCAGGGCATTTAGTGGAATGAATGAACACATACTTACCCTGCCACCACTACCACCACTGTCTGCTGCTGTTCAGAGGAGAAAGACAAGCAATTTTTTTATACTTAGATCTTACCTTAGAAGATAATTAGTACTGGTTATTAATTATTGCCAGAATGGGTAGCTAAAAAATATCTATTCCAACCCTACAGTTATTAGATTTAACAGCACTGACCCAGCTCTTAACTGATCCAAAATATTAATCTCAAGCAACAAGTAGCCTTATTCATTTACCTTAATGTATGTCACACTGTAATTTACCTTGGAGGTTATGACATACCAAGGCACAGGCTTGCTAAAGCCGAGTATGGTACAGCTGTTTGAGTTTTGTTTTGTTTTTTTAAAGGTAAAGTCAGGCAATTAGTTCAATGTATTTATTTCAACATTTCCTCGGCTACCCTTATTAGATGAAGTAAAACTCTAGGCCCTCAGTCACACCTTTGTTTCGACATTCAGATTCAAAACTATTTTCTGAGTTGAAATCTGGACCTTTCCATAGATACTCTCTGGGCTCATCTTAGAGTAAGGACAGAGCTCTTCTCTCCAGGCAGCCTTCCTCACTCACCTTCCACAAGATACTCTTTTCTTAATTTTCTGTTGAGATTGATGTAACTAATATGTTGTGTTACACAGCTGTGCTGCAGGTATTTTTTAGAGAGGACATCTTTTCAAAATTCTGAGCTGAAACAAGTGATATTTGGAAGGGTTTCCTGGAGGAGAGGGTCAATACATTCCTCCAGGACCTCAAAGTTCTACTCCTGGGTTAAGCCGGGTCACAGAGAGCTGGGTACTCAGACAGCATAGTTTCAGCTGGCTGTGGCAAAATATTTTTACTGAAATTGCACCTTGGCCTCTTTTCAGGGACTGAATTTAGGTGCACTGGATGTCTTTGAAAGTACAGATCTGAGAAATATTTAGGTAATAAAATATCTTGGTATTGTTGACTGATAAGATGTGAGCTATGAAGAGAAAGAGTAAGGAAGACCTGATTTTTAACCTGGATTATCTAATGGATGATGATGCACTAACATCATCTTTAACACTAACAGACTGAGGTTCAGATGAGGATCCTTGGAGTTTGCGGTGCATGTGAGACATCCAAGTACTTGTATCCAGCAGGCATTTGAATAAATGGATCAGAAGTCAGAAAAGAGATCAGAACCAGAACAATGGGCCAATGGGAAAACATCTGGGCAACACCCATGGTTTAAGAGACTGGCATTAGAAGAGGATCCAAGGAGACCAATTAAGACCGAAATTGAATGACATTTAAGCCACAACATCAATATTTCTAAATATGAAATCATTTGATACCAAATGGCATGAAATTAACAATATATCCATTAAACCTGAAAATATGAGAGCCCAGCAATTTCACTGAGTTTAGGAATAAATAAAAGACTCAGGCATGACAAATTAGTTCTCACCAAATATAGATATTTTTATTGACTTCTACCTTGATGGGAATATCTCAATGAAGAGGGAAAAATCTCCATTGTTTGATCAAAAGAAAACTATTTCAAAGTGTACACCTGCTACTGACAGAAAACTATCTGCACAAATATACAACAAATTATTAATAGTAATCATCTCGGGCACATGAGTAAAAAGAGACTTCCATTTTCTTGTATATTTCTGCAGTATTTAAAGTTTTCTAACAATCAAGCATTTTTAAGCAGAAAGAAAATTAAAGGCCACAAGAAAACAAAGTGGACACTTACATATCTTTCTAATAAATTTTTATCCTTTCTCTGCTGTCTTCTTCAATCCACCAATTTAAGGAAAGCTGCTTCCGTTATACATGTCTGTGTCTGTTGGACCAGTAAATGCCAAATAACAGGTTTAAGGGCAAAACTGTAACCTCCAATATAAGAAACTAGAACACAGCCTGTCCTTTGACAAACCCACTGTTTCTCTCCAGCGGGTTACTCAACAGAAATGGAAATCAGGCTCCTGGTGAATCCACTATCTGTCACCCATGAGCAGCCCTAGCCTGCTAGCCTTCCAGCCAACTAGAAATGAAGCTTTTTGTCCATTTCCGCAGACCCTTTCTACCCACCTCAGTCTCTCCTGAGGCCATTCCTTCACGCCATCTCTAAACTGGCAGCTCTGCAGAGACCACAGCTGGGACTGAAAGGTCAGCCCACCTGGATCAAGAGGGCATCTGCCCCTTGCCCTGCAAGGGCTGTTAGTTCCACATTTACAGATAGAAACTTACCCCCTGTTGCTCACACTGATGAAACTAATGGTTTCCTGGCAAGCCAGGGTTCACAGCCATCTGCTCTGCTGGCAGCAGGCCTGCAGTGAAGGCAGTGTGTTGTGTTCAGATGGGGGTGGGCCATGGAGAGCAACCAAGGAGAGGTTTGCAAAGTAGGCCCAGTGAATGCAGTCAGCAGAGGCTTATTTGCAAGAAGCTTCCTGGTAGCTAGCAAAACCAAATGGAGAACACATTGGCACATTGCATGGCAACAAATCTATTGACAACTGCTGGCATAATATCATCAAGGCTGATTTTTATTCTGTACCCCTTTATCTAATTGGTCACTGGAAGTGGAATTATGAGCTGAGAGGAGGTGAAACCTGGTTGGCTGATCTTCTGGCTGACTGAGCACGGGCAGAGGATATAGCACCATTCATGGGGGAGCCTTCCCTAGGATATGGAGATGCCACTTATTAAGCTGAATCCTGGCCTCTGGAGAGGATCCATGGATGAGAAATGTGCCTTTCTAATAGGCCTTTTAGATATGGTTGCCATATATATATATATTGCATGAGACCTACTTACTCAAAAAACTTACTTGTTTTTTATCTGAAATTCTAATTTAGCTGGTATTCTGTGTTTTTATTTGCTAAACCTGGTAACTCTACTCTTAGGTCAAATTAAAAAGTGGGAGCAAGAAAGCAAATTAAAAAGATTAAAAACAAGCCTAGAATAGTTGGCAGAAGCAATGTCACAGAATCAGGGTGGCTTGGAAAAATTCCCTTTTATCTGAAAATAACCCTTACCTATGCCTTTGATTGATGGAAGATTTCCAGAGCTGATTCTTGTTTTAAATGACAACAGCACCTCTCCAGCTTTATCTTTCACACACACACACACACACACACACACACACACACACACACACACACACACACACTCCAGACTGTCGCTACCAGTCCTTGCAATGCCATACACAGCCCAGTCCCTACAGTTACCCAGTTTGGTGGCCTAACTTCCTCATTCGTACTTGATGTTGAATGAGTCAAAGATGGCAAGCAGAAGAAACACTGACAGAGGAGCCAGTTTGAATCCCAGATTTGCTGTCTAACAACTGCAAGTCCTTGGGCAAGTTGCTCCATCATTCATTAAGAGACAAATCCTAAGACTTCATTTCCTCATTCTCAAAGCATGAGCCCTAATCCTGCTTCACCTGGTTATAGTGAGAATTGAATATGGTACTGTACTGCAATGCAACACCTGACACACAGCAGTTACTTAAAACAACAGTTCGTACCACTACTTTTTTGTTGTCTGTGTATTATTCAAGGCTCAGCCCACAAGCACAGGGACCTAGGAACTGACCACCTAGGTTTGAATCCAACTCTCTGTCATAAACTGTGAGGCCTTAGGCAAGTTATTCTGCAGATTTATGCCTTAGTTTAGTCATATATAAAGTGACATATATACCATGCCTAGAAAATCAGAGCCATGTCAGCATTGGCCATTACTATTGTCATCCATGAAGCACTAGCAGCCTGCTGCAGATCGCAATGGCACAGTCCCCACTGAATCTCGTTCACATGTTACCAGCCCCACACACGTGTGGTTCTTAGGATGTGTCTTGTCTTCCTGACACTGCTTCTAATAGGAGCTCACTGAGTGATGATAATGAAGGTGAAGCAAGCATGGAAGGCATTGGTCTGAGGATGCACACAAATGTGAGCTCCAGGTGAGGTGCCTGTGTGGACAGACAGCGAATCACCTCTACATACTGTGTGCAGGACTATGTTCTGTACCATACACATTGTCCTTCATTTAGTGTCATACAAGCCTTATGAATTGGGTTACTATTATTAATTTTTATCGATGAGGACCCTCAAGCTTAGAGAGCGTCAGTAACTCACCATAGTTTGAACACCTGTAAGGTATTTCAAGATTCATCCTCAGGTAACCTGACGCTAGGTCAGTGCTCTAAGCTACCATGGTGCTGTTCGGCCTCAGACAAATTACTTTAATTACCTGAGCCTTAGCCTTCTTAGCTGTGAAACAAGGGTGATACTGGTAACTCTTGGATTGTCAGTCAGGACTGAATGAGGTACTTCACGTGAAGAGCCTAGCCCAGTTCCTGGGGTGTGCTGGCCACATTCTCAGCAGGTGTTGGGTGTTAACAGGACTATTAAACATCATAGTTGAGAATGAAACTTCAGTTAGTCTGACTCCAAAGTCCATACTCTGAACTGCCAATTAAACACTGGCCTGAAAAACACGTAAAGAAAACCAAAGCCTCTGACTCCAGGCCTGAGTCACTGGTGACTTCTAAGGTTTTCCCTGCTATTTCCTGAAGCGAGCTTCAGCGTGCAGCCACCACGTGCGCAGCACACTGCTCCCTGCGTACTCTGTGCGGCCTCAGGGGAGGGCGTTTCTTGGAGACAGGGGCTGACTCTCCTGAGGTGAGGCCTGTACGCAGGACCCGCAGGAGCGAGAATCAAGTTCTCCTCCCCCCACGTGGGCTCCTGCTCGCAAAGTGGTCTTGCCAAACCCTGGGCTGGCCTCTACGGCACCGCCTGTCACTGGCATAGACCAGAGCCACCTCCGGTCCCTTTCCCCAAGTGGCAGCCCGGCTCTGGCTCACAGTCCTCTCCACAGGCTCCTCCACCATTTACCAACTCCTTCTTAACCTCAGCTTTTTTTTAATCTGTGAAAATAGGTTGATAATAGTGACTCACAGAGCTAGAATAAAGATCAAAATGAAATGAATCCTAGAAAACGCCTGGTTCACTGAAGGCATTCAATATTTTATTTATAAACATATTCAATCATATGTTAATGAAGAAGGCACAATTCTAGTAGCTTTATAAACATAACTATTTGATCCTCCTAATAACCCTATTGAAGTAGCGGTTACGATTATCCCCTTTTTAAAGACAAGGCTCCTGGGGTATGAAGAAGCTACCTAACCTCCCCAAGGTGACATGGCAGGTAAGTGACGGGGCTGAGGTCAGAACCCAGGCAGACTCCGTACTCTTAACCACAACTCTGAGTTATGGACTCTTGCCCTCCATGGTGACTTTCAGATCCCTTAGGCTGCATATATTGTCCCAACGGTCTTTCCTGACAGTGGTATGTTGGGAGCCCAAATCACTAGGCCACAGGGGTGAACAAAGGAAACTATAGATGATGTTAAGAGTCTTTAACAAAGCCCTCATGATACAGCCCCTGCCTATTTCTCCAGCCTCCACGATTGCACAAAACTCCTCTCTCCAAACAAATGTGAATGCTTACAATTCCCAAACTGGCCACCCTGTCTTCTGCTTCCATTACATCATACATGCTGTTCCCTCTGGTGCCACTCCCTTCCCCCAGCTCCACTCTCTCCCTCCTTCTCTAACTCCTGCCAGTTTCTTCATCCATCACTTTTATCAGGCAAGTCTTCCTCTTGTTAAGTCTATCCTTAACATTGTAGATGCCCATTCACCATGATTTCATAATATCCAGGGAGCATCTTCCACGAAGTATTTGTCACACTGGACCACAGCAATTAATTGACTTCTTTGTTGCCTGTACTTGACTAAGCATTTTGAAGACAGGGCCTGTGTTTTGTGGTTTATTTATCTCTGCATCTCCAATGCCTGTACCTGTCAAAGACTAGCCATTACAAATATGTTTGTTATATGAATGAACAAAGGCTTGGGTGACTTTGGAATTCTCTTTCTGCCCTCCAACTTCTGGATGTCTCACTTGTCCACACATATACATTATCTGGACAGAGAGGCAGAGAAAACAGTGGGAAGTGTCAAAGATAAATTACAAACACTTGAAGTGGAAATGGTGAGGAAGGCAATCTATGGGCCACTTTGGTTTACCAATTGCCCACATCTTCTTAAACATTCATTAAAACCATGAAAATACCATGGGGAAGGAGGATTGGAGGATGGGTGAAATAGGTGAGGGGGATAAACAGGTACAAATTTCAAACTGTAAAATAAATTAGCCACAGGAATGGAAGTACAGCATAGGGAAAATAGCCAATAATATTGTAATGTCTTGGTCTAGTGTCAGAGGGTAACTGAACTTACTGTGGTGGGCATAGTATTGTGCATAATTGTCAAATCACTATGCTGTATATCTGAAACCAATGTAATAGTGTATATCAACTATATTCCAATAATATATATATGTAAAGAAGTATGTAAATCCAAAAAATTTTTTAATTAAAAAAACATGAAAATCTTAACAGAAAATTAGCATTAGATCAGTTTTTTACACCTAAGAATGTTATTCACCAAATATAATTGGTTAGATTATTTTCATTTGATCTTTTTTAAAAGAGAGACCATGTTCTCTACTAGATAGTTGCATTCTATTTATGACAAATTTGTAAAAATTAATATCAAATATGTTCTGAGTAATGAATAAAATAGGGTTGACCCTGGAGCAATTGGAAGCAGTATCTAAGTTATCCTTTTTTTTTTGCAGAAGAATGCTAGTTAAGAAAGCCCTGTAAACATGAAATGGAATGGAGGTGGTCAAAATCCCCCAAACTGATCTCCTAAAAGAAATCAGGTGGGTTCTAAAGAACACAAAAATTTTTAAATTCTGCTTATATGCCTTATTCAATAGCATTTCTGCTTCAGATTTTCTCTGGCCTTTCTTAGAAAAGTATTTGTTTCTGAATTACTTTGTCCAACAATTACAATATTCAAGAAATTTAGTTTCTACTTACACAGTCATCAGAAGCCCAATATAACACCTCAAAGAAGCATTTTTAAAGCTGCTTTTTGAAAATTAATCCAAACATACATGGTAATAAAAGAACAAGTCTCTTTCAATGTTATAAGGACCCAAATATTATCATTGCTTTTACCCAGAAAACATGAATACATTTCTATCAAGATTTGAAAATACAAATTCATTGGCACAATATATACATATGCACTTGTGCCTATGCACATATGTTTGTGGCATAAATTCCTGTTGAAACTGTTTGAACAGTTTCTTTGAGCAATAAGTCATCACATTTTTTAAAAGACCATTTACTGACTATTTTAAATAATGCCATTTTCTCCAACATTGGCTTCCATAGCAATGCTTCTATTAACAAATGGTAGGTTGTAGTTTGATGATTGGCTCTCCTATCTAATCTCCATAAAGAGCTGTATATCATACATGTTTCCACTATGCTTTCAAATCATGCTGGAAAATAAAAGAAGTTTTGTCTCCCAACACTGATGCAGTGAGGATGAGAACCAATCAGTGGCTTACTCTCTTGTCCCTGAAGAGTAAAGATGAGGCTACCTTTTTGGGTCTTGAAACTTCACCCAGTGGACCAGTCCCTGAGCATGCTCCATAGGTTGTGGAAGCATTGTTCCTCAAGCATCAAGCATCACATGGATATTTTCGAAGGGTTAGCCTCAGGTACAGGACAAAGGAAGGCACACTCCATAGGACAGAGCCTCCACTACAGCTCTGCAGTCATCGCAACACTTCTGCAGGGCTCACAGTTCAAAACAAAATTCCAGGTGAAATAAGATAATATAGATAAGACCAACAGAAAATAGATGTGATTGAGAGGTTAACTAAATAAATAAATAAAAAGGACTGATAAACCAGTAACTCCTCTCATGTTTTATTAGGTTACAATAATAATATAACATAATAATGTATGTATATTTAAAGGGCTAGGCAATAGGAACTCTAGGGTAAGAGTGACTTCCATAAATTTATAATACCTATCTATTATCTGTTATAATATCTATCTAAAAACAATTCATATTTATTAGTGGAATAAATCCCTAAAATTCCTTACTAAAGGCTTATCAAGCCAGATTGGGTCCCAGCCCAACAAATCGAATTAGAAATCCATGTAAGGCTGCTAACTGACTTATTAAAGTGATCTTCATGGATATTCCCAGTTCCCAGGGAACCTTCTATTTGGACATTTAGTCAAATGCTGCCCTCTAGTGAGAAAACTCTTTTAAAGGCTCCGACAGGCTCTGGGATTATAAAGCACTTACAGGCTTTGTGTAAAAGTGACCTGAACAAAATAATCAAGTAGAATCCTTAACCAGAAACCAGGTATTCTAGATAAAAACATCCACTTCATTTTCACTCGGTTGATAATGCTTAGATTTTCTTTCCAAAATTATGTTACAACTAGTAAATATTAAAATTGCAGTAGTAGAGTAGTTTTACTAGTATGACATTTAGATATTTAGGCTTTTGCAATTGATAATCTAACAATAGTAATTGATATTACAGTTTTATATGTTTATGTGTTTTATCTGGTGATGCAGGTGAAGAATTCGTATGATATTATATGAGTGATAATATGGTTTCCCACTCTTTCAATAAGAAAATATAAAAGTGATGGATATTTCACGGCATGTGTTAAAAAGTAGTTCTTTTAGGTATTTACTTTGCTATAAAAGTCAAGAATTATAAACTTCTTAAACAATACAGGAGTATTTCTGTATTTTCAAATAAACAGCTCAACTAGTCAAGTCTAATTCAGCCCAGGGGGAAAAGAAAAGAAAATCTTTTCTTTATAACTTCTTCACAGGATTTTAATACATTTTATTTATTTAGCAGTAACAGGCATTTAGCATTTTTTAAGGTATATGCCGAACTTTGTAAATCCTGACAGTGTAAATTTCCTCTTAAAACACTCTCTTCCTGTTAGAGCATTCATTCGTTAATTCATTAATTCAACATTGTCTTTCAGTGAACTTTTATGCCAGTCTGCCCTATATCTCCACTCTGCCAGCGACATGAGATAATGATGAGTGGATGGGCCTGGTTCTGAAGCACATGGCTCCTACAGCCATGTGAGGGAGACAGACAGGTAATGGAGCCTTTAGGAAGTGCCGTAAATTGCGGAAGATGGGGATAGACACAGGGCTGTCCCGGAGCATGTAGGAGGGAAGTGACACCTGATCCAGTACTGGGGAGGCAAGAATACTCTGCTCCCCAAGGAGGTAAGGCTTGAGCTTTGATGAGGTTCCACAGCCCTTGCAAGCCCTGTGTAGGCAGTGCTAGCAAAACAGGCCAGCTTCCTTCTGTGCAGTTCCACCGAGCCTGTGATGCTGGGTCAGTCTTCTGCTTTCATCAGTATATCAGACCCAGGTGAGGTAAGCACGGATGGCACTTCTACACAGCACCAGCCGCACACTGATATTTGAATTAAATCTCTCCATAAATGTAAAATGAGATATCCTTACTTCAGTAAATTTACTAAACAAATTTTGTTCTCCTTACTTAATCTTGAACATTTCCATAGAACATTATGCCTCTCTTTTTCTAAAAAAGTAAGGAAACTAAAATCAAATTACTTTGTAATTAAATAGTCCTCATGTGCTCTGGGGCAGCTGCTAGCACCCTATATGATCTTGTGCAAGTCATACATTTGTGGTCCAAGATCCCTTCAATTCAAATATTCTTTAAGTCTATGAGCTATGCTATATGCAAAAATTATTTTTCATTCTAAAGAGTAGTGTTCATTGTTGAGTGTTGCTGACTTTCAGCTTCTCATCTTCCAATTAACCATGGTCGTCATGGTGTATAGGAAAAATATTTCTTGCTTGAGAAAGATTTATCTCCTTTGTAATCAAATGCTTTTATTATCAAAAAGGAAAATAGAAATTGAAGTTCTGTGAAAAAATTTACTGAAGTATTACTCATCTTTGACAAAAAATAAATACATATATATCAAGAACAATATGTCAAGAACACATCTCTATAAGAATTAAGTTAGGAAACTTGCTATGTGAGAGATCTTAAGCATTTCCTCTGAACTTGATTATGCATGAGGAAAATTTCATTTGGATTTTTAGTATTTATTAAAATCTTTGTTTTTTAGAAAACTATTTCTTGACTAATATCTTGAAACTAACTATAGGCAGAAAAACTTAAAAAACAGATGAATTATGTATATAGATATAGACACAGACTAGATACAGGTATATATCAAGGAAGGAAATGTAGGGTATCCTCAACTCAAATTGTAAGTACTTTTTTAAAATGGTACTCCATGCACTGAAAAATGAAAAGCTATATAAAGTAGGGGCAAAGCTTTACACAAAGAACTAAGAAACCTAGATTCCATCTGAGAATGTAACAAACTTTAGTCAACTGCCTTAACTTCTCTATGCTTTAATTTCCTCACTTGTCCTTTCTCACATATGTCACTGGGTTTATGTAATGTTTCCATGAGCTAACCTTTGTGAATATACATTGAAGATTATAGCAATAACCTAAATATTCACCAATTGGAGAAAAGAGATAAACAATATGTGGTATACTTATGCAATGAAATACCACACACAAAAAAAATTTTTAATCTAGATATATAAATATGCACCCATATATTCATATATCAACATGGATAAACCTAAAGAAAGCTATAATGTTAAGCAAAAAAGGCAAGATGCAGAATGATAGAGCACTGTACTTCTTATATTTTTAAAAGGACTCAAAACAATACTGTATGTTGTTTATGGATTATTGATTGCATATATATGTAAAATATATTCATATATATAAACTCTTAAAAATTGACAGTGGTTGTCCTTCAATAGAGAGGAAAAGAAAACTCAAGGTCAGAGGTCACTATAGCCAACTGTATCATTATTTTAAGAGACTGGAGGAAAATATGACAGAGTTAACCATTAATTCTAAGTGCTGGGAATGAGGGTATACTCCTCATATTCTCTGGTACTCCCCATACCTTTTAAGGCTTTTTAAAATTATTATTATTTTAAGCTACCAAATAAAAATAAATAGCAAGAGTAAAGCACCTTGATAAAAAGGTTAAAACAGGGCTGATGCAATGACCCACAGATCCCTCAAATCTTTGTCTAATGGTAGATCAAAATATAAGTCATCTGACTATAGGGTCAATCTATATTTAATAGGGAATGCAGGCATATATCTGCACAAACAGATCCTGGGGTGTAAGTGCAGAGATGTATTCTACTAAAAGAAAAATTTTGAGATACACAATTTTAATTCCAGACAACCTGAAGCTTTTCACTCGATACCAGTGAAGATCCTTTTCCTGGTCTCTGTCTTCAAACGTTCAAATAAAATCAGGACTTCATAACTAAGAAGAAGAAAAAGGCATCAACCAAATCCTATCAAGTTCTTCACATTCATATAAGCTCTAGATGTTTTTCCCAGTGCTCTTGTACAACAAAGCAATTGACTGGAATCTCTAATTTAAGATTCCAGATCCATGATCCTGTAGAATCAAGCTGGAAAATATGGGATTTGATTTGTTCAATAGAAGTAATTTAAGATATAAACAGATTGTCATAGAAAAAGAAACATAAATAGCTGTTATATTTTTCAAATGCTTACTTCAACTCATAGGGGAAGAAATGATATTTTAAATAACGCTGAAGTATCTTCTTTTTTTACCAATCTGATTGACAAGGTCATTAAGTTTGATAAGACATTTAATGAATGATTAAGGTATAGGGAATCAGTTTAACCTCTATGGTAGACATTTTAGCAATATCCATCAAAAGTACAAATGTACATTTACTTTGACAAGCAATCACATATTTAGGAATATGTCCTACAGAAAATTTTTACTATTTTTTACATATGTGTAACATGACATATATATAAGACTATTCTTGCTTGCTGCAGTGTTTTTAACTGCAAAATGTTGGAAATATTTTACATTTCCATCAGTTGAAAACTCTAGAATAATTTTAGTACAATTATAATGGAATATAGTGCTACCCCCCAACCCAAAAACGGAGGAAGTTCCTATGATTTGATATGGAAAATCTCCAAAATCGTTATTAAGTAAAATAAAACAAATTGCAGAACAATGTGTGAAGAACACTACCATGTATGTAGAGGGACAAACACAATATGTGCATAGGATATTTCTGAAAGAATAGACAAGAAAATGCTAATACTGGTCACTTCTGGGAATGGGAACAGAAGCGGGTATCTGGAGGAGAGGGCTGAAAGGTAGACCTTTTACTATATACTGTGTTTTGAATTTTGAGCTATGTGAATGTGAATGTGGTACTTTTTTAAACTAAGTTAAAATTTTAAGTGACTACATAATTTTAGCTATAAAGATGGATACCTGTGAAAGATGTCCTAAGTTTTAACAGATGGCTCTGGTAACTGTAGAAAGTACTCCCTGCCCCTACAAAAAAAAAAAAAGAGAGAGAGAGAGAGAGAAACATGAAATGAGGAATTACATCCCAGGGAAGAGCTAGGAAGGAAAACGGTCTCAGAGCATGGACTCATTTTGTCAGTTCTGGCAAATTAGCTCACCTGAAGTTACCATACAAAAATCAACCCAGGTTTTCTTAAGATCACACCCTATGCAAGACACTCAGCCAACCTCTGCTAAATGAAGCCCAAATTCAAATCTGTACCCAAGCCTAGAAATCCAATAATATCTTTTCCTACCTGGCTTTCAATTTGATTGTGGAACTCAGCAGGTGGAACATAAAATACAAAAGTTATTTTCTCTTTTGGCAAAGCAAAAATTCATCTTCTAGCTCAAAAACACATCAACATTTACTCCATAGAACCAACAGCTAAATCTGAACAATGGGAGCCACACATTTC
Source organism: Manis pentadactyla (assembly GCF_030020395.1). Lineage (NCBI taxonomy): Eukaryota > Metazoa > Chordata > Mammalia > Pholidota > Manidae > Manis > Manis pentadactyla. Next base: position 76,961,528 of record NC_080022.1, on the reverse strand, counting down.
AAGTAGATGAAATCCAGCATAGAGAGAAAACATAAACCACGTAACTGGTTGTCATGTAGCAGCAGGGATTGAAATTCTATCATAAGTAGCCCTGATGGAAGTTATTCACCTTAGCAGAGAGTTACTGCTAATTTGCATCTGATTATTGGTTTATGCTTTATTTTAGCCCATTGACAGGAAGGCTATTAGGAGGTCAAGAATGCTACAAAAAGACCCCACTGTCTCCTCAAACTGGAAACCTCAAAGTGGATATTTCTCTTGTTGCTATTACATTTGACTACATGTGTATTTAGAGGAATCCATTGCTTTTGAAATGTCTGTGTTGTTCTGCCTTGTTGTTTTTGTTTTCTTCAGATGCATTGCCACCAGTGGCACGTTGTTGCCCAGTACTAGGAATCCGAAAGTTAGGGGCACTGCCTCCGGGCTCTGCCTGCTGCAGAGGTTCTCCTAGCTGCTCTGCCCAGGGGCCCCTCAGCTCCTTCTGTGCTCTAGGGAGATGTCTGACAGCCTCTTGCTGGATCAGAGCAGTTGACTTTTTCTTCTGCTCTGAAGAGCAGTCAGTTCCCATTTCCCACATGAAGAAATATCTCCCTTTTGGTGAAATTCCAGGCAGAAATCCCTTCCCAGTGTCTCCCTGAGAAGTTTGGTGTGGAAAGGGAATGTTCTAGGAATTAATCAGCATTGATCTGACAGAAGAAACAGAGAAAAAGAGAAGAATTTTATCAACTCACCTCAGTCATAGAGTTCTACATGAACGGAACAAAAGGAAAATTTCCCATTTCTAATAAGTGACATTTTTCTATAAGTTACAAAATATAATGTCCTAGAAATACAGTGACAATTTCCCATACAGGCCTTCCTCTTAAAGATCTAAAAAAACTTGTAAAAAACGCCTGCCAGATGGACGTCCACACATCTTGAGAGTTACCCATGGAGCTGGCTTTGCAGGAAGCTTTTAGTGCTTTTAGTTAGGCTGCTTCATTTGGACTGGCTTCTCTATCCCAGAGGACTTTAAAAGTGAATTTCACAACCAGTCTTTGCCATGAGCTTCCACCCTGCCACTTCCTCACTTACATGTACCTCACCCTTTCCCTGATTGATGCACCTGGCAGCCTGGAGCTACCTATGATAATAACTGTGACACTCGTTTTTCTTCTTCTGAGGTTGTGGATTCATTAAAAAGCAACCATTGCATGCTACTGGAGAAAGGGGTAGATCCCACATTGAATGTTTCTATTACTTAGTTATAAATAACAAATACAAATTACGTCTACACACACACACATGCACGGGCATGCACACCTACGACCCCTGCAAATGCTACAAATTTGCCATCTACCCATGGGTGACAACCCAAGCAGACACCCAATAGTAGGCTGCTACTCAGTGTGTACACTTTCAAGGTACAAGCTGAGTTTAAGGAGAGAAATCCCTTCCTCATGTTTATTGACTGCATTTGTAGCTTCTCTGTTTTGTTACAAAATTCCCCCATGAGTCATTTATAGTTTTCTTGGGGTTCACATTTCGAAACAAGCTAGAGCTCTGTATACAAAATTGTATTCCAAACCTTTGCTCCTCCTTTGCCACTTGCCTGGGTTAAAAATGGCCAAACTGACTTTTAATTTGGCTAAATAAAATAAATAAATAAATAAAATGTCCCCAGGTTAAGACCGTGCATTCCAAGTTCCAGCCCAGAGTGAATTTGTATGGCCAAGTTATAAACCCCTGAAAATAGGAAACTAATGCCGTGAGGATTTAAAATAATAGAAAATGTTTCACATAATATAAATCCATAAGCAGTGTATTATATTTAAGTCTTAATATCTACATACTTGGATCATCTTATATCTTGACAATCACACAAAGTAATCTCACTCCCTCGCCCCTTTCCTTTAACTCTGGATTTCATTCCTCTGTATTAACAATGCTCTGGGCCATAAAACACTGTATTAATATTAGTTTGTCACAGCAGACTAAATTTAGAACAACTCATTAATATGGGAGAGTTAAAGGCAGTCAGCCAAGGGTACCAGGGACTGTAAGCTCTTAAGGCTGTAAGTTATGCAGATATGCCACTTGAACTGGAGAGGCAGCCATTCTTTTTGTGACTAATAAGAGATTCTATTAGTTCTAAGCTGATTCTAATTCTAATTAAGAATTGTGGGAAAAGGCAATTTTGTCATTGTAGGTATAGTTGATGTGCAACTGGAATAAGTCTTATATCATCTCACTTGGCTTCGTGGTCATATAAGATTAGTGGCACATGCATGGAATGAATATTCCTCCTGCCATCCACATAAAAAACAACTTTGCTGCTGTGTTTTTGATGGTGTAATCATAATCGATGTTCCTGGAAGAATCTAGTAATCAGTGCTCTTTCAAAGCAAACCTTTTGTGGCTCAGAATCAACCCCATTGTACAAAAACTTCTGACTTTTTACAAATAAAAAAAAAACCTTTCAAATGGATACTTCTGGACCTGTTATGCCTTTCTTTGGGCTTGTCAAATATTAATTTTTTTTAAATTTAGTCCCTTGCTAAGCTACAAATATTCATGTTTAACACCAAGTAGCAGTTCCGGGGCTGACAACTTGGTATGTACCTTTTGAATGATGCATAGAAAGCAGCAGTTAGCACAAAGAAAAGCCACCAGATTGGTCTCAGGGAAACCCAGTGTCTGAATTTTTCATGATTCCTCTAGCACTTAAAGAATAAAAAAACTGGCTACTACTGTTGGGAGACCAGCATCAGGAAGGTCAGAGCCTGGAAACATGCAAGAGATTCCAGTCTTGCCTGGGGAAAGTGAGAGGGGGTTTAAGCTGCTTAGGAGAATTAGGGGGGAAAGAGAAATTTCTTTTGCTTTATTTTGGTATTTTATAAACACCAGAGTAGCAAAACAAAAGCTATAAAAAGGTATGCAGTCATACTTCTCCGGGGTTCCTTATTTTTCACATCTCTAAGGACACCGAAAACTTACTCTTTTGACTTATTGTTAAACTTGCCCAAATCCTGCCTTTCTGGCATGCTCGCTTGCTCTTAGGGGCTCTCTCTCCCAAGGAAAGCACAGAGGAGGAGAAAGGGGGAGCAATTCAATTATTTGTTTCCCTGGGTGTACTTGCAAGCATCTCCCACGGAGGTGAGGAGCAAGTGGGGTGAATGATCTCTTAATTACAGACGTGGATGCCCGGTGACTCGGAACTAAAAAATGTTACCCCTTTGATGAACTTCTCTGCATTTTTATACTGAAGTATAGGAAATCTAAACTGAGTCCAGGAAAACAAGCCAGCGAGGTCTCCAGAAGGAAAAAAACTGTACGGCGTTTAAGCAACTGATGACTTCACCTGTCACCGTCTCATTAAGCTCTTAATGAGTTCTTTTCTATTCTTGGTCACATCTGATTTTTTTTTAATATAAGTCCCTTTGAACAGCTGTGAGTAAGAATCGCCTTTGATCACTGAATTCTTCTGACTTTTCAGTCAAAACGAGGCCATTTTCATCCTGACTTGGGGTATTTCTATGAGTTTATTTCCCCCACGTACATTCCTGGGCATAGCTTTCTAGGCTGAGAAGAGCCTGAACAATTAATGTATACATTTTTACATAAATGTTTATAAATTTAACAAAGGGAGAGAGCTTTGCCCCAAGAAGCCTCGGCTCTTTTGAAGGCGGTTTTCTAATGATGACCCTTGGCGTGTGGGACCCCATGGGATTCCTCTGAGAAGAGTCGGATGAAAATTAGTCTATTCTCATTTCAAACAGAATTTTGCTGAAGTCCTGATCAGAGCATCAGCATGGAGTCCAGGGAGACAACACTCGCTACTTGATGCACTCCGCAGCCTCCCTCTCCTGGTAATTGTTGCAGGAACACACAGTGACAAGGCTCTAGGATGTGAGCGGTCTGGATGTACTCCGGCTGTTACGCTCTGTTTAAAGATTTAAACCATCAGGGTATGATAAGGCTTTTTGATGTTCATTGAACACGGAGCTTGGGTACAGAAGAAGGGGAAAGGGCTTCACCAGAAGGCAATCATCTTTCAGAGCTACAGTAAAACAGAGAGAGGTGGGGAAATCTCAGCCTCTGCATAGACCCGGAACAAAGGGAGATGAAAGGGGCAGGGTGAGGAAGGGGCCAGCTCTGGCTGGGAGGCAGAACTCGCTCTCTCAAGAGTTCCATGCCGGAAAATGCAGGGAAAACATTTAGTGTTCCTCTTTCATTAAAACGCACCGCCGAGTGGGGGGAGGAGATAATGCCAGCTGCAAATTTGGGTGGCTTCAGTTGACCCCCGACTTAAAAGGGCCTCCCCGTGGCTTATTTTGAAATTATTTAATTAATATTGATTTTGAGTCCGATGAATGTCATTCCCAGCACTCACCCCCGCAAACCTGGAAGAAGACCCTCCTTAAAGTACATTTTTAAAGATCCTTGCGTGTTTTCTTCCCCCTGAGGTAAAACCTGAATATTTGTCTTGAAGAACAGAGAGAGCAGGAATGAAAGGGGGAAAAGTGCCCCCTACAGAACGCAACCCAATTTCTTCTTACCCTCTTTGGCAAAATATCAGGTTTTCTACCCTGTTCACAGCTGTATTGTGCCATGTTATCCAAGCCTGCACTTTGACTGCATTAATTAGACAAGACCAAGACTTCACCATCTTTATTTCCCAACCCCTCGCACCAGGCTTGCTGCATATACCGAAGTGTTAACAAATGTGTGCTACATGAATGGATGCAGGACCCTAGGAAATGACAGGAGAGATTTCAATTTATTTTCTGTGCCTCCATTTAAACTTTCAGAAAATTGCTGCATAAAAAAGGAGAAGTCGTGGGTTTTCCCTCTTATTCTGCACCAGCAAACAGCACAGCAGGGAACAGCTGTTGAGAACTGGTGTCTTGGAAGCACATGCACCTGGAGTTGAAGGTCGCTTAGCTACTCACCATAGGATTCTGGGAATCCCATTTCACTTTCCTAAGCTTTCTTTGCCCCATCTGCAGACTAGGAATATTTAAAAAGAGCTCTCTCTCTTTGGGGTGTGAAGATCCCTACCACCATGTTTGGCATACAGTAAAACGTCCAAAAAATTTAACTGTTGTTATTAATATTATACCTGAGATTACTATTGTTCTCCAAAACATTTTCAAACACGGTGGCATCAGAAGGAATTTTAAGAATATGTAGTCATCAACACAGTTTAAACTGGGGAAGGCATAAGCATGTAGTCTATTGGTGGCTGTTTGCCCACTTGGCTCTATAGTGACATAAAGTGTGTTGTAATCTGCTGGCCCATGCTGGTCTGACAGGGTGCTCTTGTTCACCCCTCAGGTACATGCTCTCTAATTAGTGGTTAAGACCCTCTTCTCTTAGATACAAGCAATGGAACTCTAAGTGAGTTTGACCAGCCAAACACCAGGAAACCAAAATGGGTCCTGCTTGTGAACCTAGAAAGTGGTGACCTCTCAGAACAATATGTGCAGTGCCATGCCGTTTCCTCTCATATTTCAGCTCAATAAAACATAGAAATCCCTGCTTCTGAGCAGGCAGAAAGGAGAAAAGGCCCTAAGCCCAGGTCCCTCCCACGATGGTCACAGCCCACCTGAGCCGAGGGTCCATCCCCAGCGAGCTGTGTCTCACATCACCCTCACAATAGCCCTCTGAGGAAGTTCCAGCATACAGATGAGGTGCAGTGATAGTATCAAAAAAATTACATTTACTGCCATTTTTCTTATTTCTCTTTTATATTTTGCTTCGCAACCTACTGGACTGGACTAAAGCATTCATTCTCTCTGAGACTCCGTAGGAATCCCTCAGTCTCTCTGGCTCTCAGAGTCCTCATCTGCCTCACTGGGTTGGGAGGAGGTGTGGTAGTCCCTTCTGGCCCCATAGTCTTTGAATTGTGCCTGGGGACGGGGGGATTCTGAGCCAGGGGAATGGCTGGCAAGCTCCTCTGATGATGCCAGAATCTCCATGAAAACAGCAAATCTTACATCACGATCTTCCTCTCCAATCACCCCTGGCCTTCCTGCCTCCAACACCAGAAATGAGAGCATGTCAGCCTTTACCATTACGGAAAGAGTCCATTTTAGCAGAGCTCAAATGTAGGGGGCATTATGGCCCAATAACTTCCCCATGATTGAGACATAAGGGGATTACTATTTCCTTTCCTCTGGCCTGCTAGCACAGAGAAAGCCAATCCTCTAAAAATAAATTGATTGATGATATAATTTAATATCTTCCTATGATTTCTAGTGGCAGAATCAATCTGCTGCTAGCACAACCATCCAAAGCGGAGAAAAAGAAAAATTGCACCAGTTGCTTTTCTTTTATTACACTTCCAGGTGCTCTGAGAAAAAAACTCTCTCCAGAAAATCAATAAGGCAGATTCTGATTTCAATAGGGGACTATGCCCAGCAATCCCCATTACAGAATTTAATCCATATGCCAACACAAAACAATGAAGAGACCCAACTAGCAAGAGATCCATTTGCTTTGTTTGACTTCGGCTGCCAGGGAGTGAGACCACAAGACTGGCTGTAATTTAACGCAGACCTTGGCCTATCCTGATCATGCATATGACTGACCCTTAGGGCATGACCATCAATTTTCTATTAAAGATCAGAGATTTGACATATCAAAGTCAACATCCGGCTGAATAACTGCAGCAACTTGATAATAATTCTTTTGTGGATTTCACAGTGGCTTTTCTGTAAAGTATCAGAAAGGTAGCCGATTTCAATCCTGACCTGGCAAGATCTGAATATGAAATAAAGGATTTCAGCTTGATCTCCCCAGGATGTGAGGATGAATGTTCTGGTAAATGTTAACTTAGTGCTCTGAGTAGCTCAGTAATAGATGGGTTTAGTCAGTAATAGGTTTAAAATGTCAACTTATTGAATAGTAATTTCCTGTTGTACAAATACTATGTGTAAGAAGGGATTTGTTTTGCAAATTTTGAAATAAATGAATGGATTTATAATGTCCTTGACTGTTTCATTGTTCCGGTCAGACTTTTGCAGAAGAATCAAAACTAGTTTTTGCTTTACCTGGGCTTGTTGCTATCCTGTGTTTGTCTCTATGCAGTTTTCATAATTACTGGGCCTCCCTGAATTCTGGTCATTAATGGAGCTTTTGCTGTTTTGGTCCCCAAACCAGGCTGATATCTTCTAATAAAAGTAAAAACCCAATTATCCCTCCCTATAAAATGTTTCATGAGACCAATAGCATAAACACCTTTTATCAACCCAGCTGTAAAATGCTCAACTGCTCAAAACACAAGAACCAAATAAAAATCTGTTTCCATAACTGAACTCAGGCCTTCAGTCCAATTATAAGCTGACAGCTCTATAAATCCTGGTGGAACACAAGTATGGGTAAAACCCAATTGTGACTGGGACACTGAGGACCTGGGACAAACACCTCCACCAGAGCCTGTGGAAAAGGTGCCCAGATTCTACAACCAGTCCCCACCCCTCTCACCCGCAGCCCCGCAACACACACGCTTCCAACCATCCTGTATGGAGTAAACACGTTTGCTCAGACAAATGGGAGACGCCAAGGAACCATCCAGGTGAGCTCTCTGAATACTTCTGGTCTGATTCTTCAGCCCTCGGCTTACCTCAGCTTCCCAGAGACTCATAGAGAGAAAACAAAGGAGCCCATTGCTGCAGCCCACCAGTCTGGCACGCTGAGGGTGCTCTTTGTCTAATGTATAAAGGACATCCGATTTCCACAAACCAAAACACCCTTCAGTGTCTTACAGATGCTCACACTTGAATAATATCTGCCGGTGATGGTCCTGAAAGACCTGCCCGATAGCCACAAAGAGGCCCTTTGCTACTCTGGGTCCCCCCAGAATTTGACAAGACAAGGATGTGGGGAAAAATTAACAGTTTCTTAGGAAGGTGAAAAAATCATTGGTATGGGGATAGGACAGGGAAGCAAAAGCAGTCAATAAAGGGTACATTATCAGACCAACTACCACCTTGGGTAAATCAAACTGAGTCCTACTGGGGACACTAACAGCATGTGGGAACTGAAGTATTTATATACCATCTTCCTGTCCATCACTGGTTGAGGCTGCTCCTGAGGGGCATTCATTCCTTGGCATTTCCGGCCTACAGTATGGGTAGGCAGGGAGCTATAGGGCCCAGAGTAATTCCTCGGGATAAAATGCAGGTGTTAGAAGCTTGAAGTCAGGCACTGTGCCCTGAGGTGAAAAAGGGGAGGGACGTGGGCAGGGCACTATAGATCCAGCCTTTTATTAACATTTAAACTTTTCTAACTTGTTTTTAAGTTATGAAAGTAATATGGATCCTATAAAACAACATATTTAAACAGTATAAAAAAAGCACAACTATTTTTCTCTAAAAGCCTCTTCCTCACAGCTATTCAGTTCTATTCTCAGGGATAACCATATTTTCAGCTTCTTTTTTTCTATATATAAAACATATATACACAAAAACATACATACCCACATTAGTTATCCTTTTTTGTCACACAAATAGGGTAATATTTGACATAATTTCCTGTGGTTTGTTTTTTTACATAATATCTTGAACATCCTTGCAAATCAATACCTCTGTATTTGTCTCCAACTTTTTAATGAATACTAATATGAACATATCATAATACATTTAACCTATTCCTATTTGGTAAACATTAAGGTATTTATTCCAACATTTTTGCTATCAGAGATAATGCTGCAACCTCATTGGCAGCATATGTATAGGATATGCAGAAATGTTGAACATCATATAAGATAAACTCATAGAAGTGGAATTTCTCAGACTATGCACATTTTAAAATGTGACAAACCATGCCAAAGTAATCTCTAAAGAAAATTTCAACAATTTATACTTCTACCAACAGTACATGGGTGCATGCTTTTTACTTCTCTCTCTGCCAACAAATAATCACACTTATTAATCTTTGGCAAATAGGTTAAAATAGCATATCATTGTCTTACTTCATGCTTCTTTTATTGTGAATGAAGTTACACAATTACATTTCTTTTCATCTTCACACACATTTGTCAAATGTCCTGTTAGTCTTTTTCATAATAGTTCAAAAGGACCATAAGCAAATATTGTCCAAGTTTGTATTTTATTTTTTATTGTTTATGGCTACTTTTTCTGTATAAAAACTATTCAATATCTATTTTCTCAAATTCATCAATATTTTTATGATACCTTTTTTTTGTTTCATAGTATGATCTTCCTCATTCAAAATTTCTAAAAACAAAAATTCAACTATGCGTTCTCTAGAACACTTACAGTGTGATTTCTTTTGTATTCAAGTCTTTATATATATATATTTTTTGGTGTAAGATATTAAGACAAAATCTGGCTAAAAATTATTTTTTCCAAAGACTACCCAGTTGTCTGAAACCAAATATCTTACTAAATTTTTTCAGCATTAATTTGAAATATCTTTTTTATCAATAATCACTTCCCATATGGGTTTAATTCTATTTCTGGAGTATCTACTTTTTTAAGTGTTACAGATTTGTAATACAATTTATTATCTGATAAGACTTGTCATCCCTCTTTAATCCCTAGAATTTTCTCATGTTTATTTTTTCAAATGAATTATATTATTTTGCCAAGATCACAAAACAGTTGGTGTTTTTATTTGAATTACTTAAATATCTAGATTAATTAGAGAGAATTCTCTTGTTTACAATATTTAATCTCCCTGTATGAAAACAAAATGTATTTTTTAATTATTAGTAATTAATCATATCCATAGCTTTAATAAATGGGATGTTTTATCCCATTATATATACTAAATTTCTTTTTTTCTGTGTTAGCTATTGATTTTTGTGTATTAATTACATATGCAACTACCTACCAGATTCTCTTACATTTTCTAAAGATTTTTTCACCCTTGATTAACTTGGATTTCCCAGATCTATAATTATATCAAATAGAAATGTTGATTTTTAAAATCCATCATAATATTTATACATTAATTATTTTTCTTTTCTAATTGCATTGGCTAGTAGTTAAAAATATTCATCAAAATGATGATTGTCAGCAATTTGCCTGTTTCTGACTTTAATAAGAATGTTTCTAGTATTTTATTACTGAGTGATGCTGAATTTTAAACTAAAATATATTTTTGTTTCATGTTAAAGGAGAAACCATCTATTTCTACCATAAAAAGTTTAATTAAGGCAAAGATGCTTAATTTTTCAAATGTCTTTCCATTACTTATTGAAGAGCATTTCTTTTTTGACCTATTTGTATGGCAAGCTGTATTAACAGATTTCCTAATAATATATTATCCTTTCATTCTTCAATTAAACCAATGCAATCATATTCTTATGCTGTTGCACTGGATTCTATTTGCTATAATTTACTTAGGAGAGTATATTTTAATTCACTAATAGAATTTATAGATATTTTTCCTTTTTACTTTGCTATCTTTGACAGATCTTAGGAGCAGTGTTATGCAAGTAGACCTTTTCTGAAAACTAGCAGAAGGAATAGTTCCCACTTTAAGAGTTGATCTGAGGCCAGTAAAGGAGGATTCTCTGAAGGCTATATGATTTCTCTTGTGATGACCCCAACTATGGATATGGGTATAGTTGAATTTTAAAAATATGTATATATATATGATGAAACTATGTAAGGGGAATTTGGCTTTTAAAATTAGCATGCAAGGCAAAAAAATTTCACATGCTAATGTATCAAAATGTTGAAAGGGATTTTCCAGTTTTTTTAAATTAAACTGAAGCTCAAAGCAGAAAATCACAAATATATTAATACATCTAATACAATATACATCCTTAAGAGACTTACTACAAAGCAGAAAAACTAGTACTTTAACCCAAATTCAGGTTTATAAGAGAACTCAAGACATCTGAAATGAAGATAGGGAGTCATTAAAGTAAAAAGATATCAACTGAGTCAGTAGTACTGTGGCATTTCTCCAACTCTTTTCATATGTGACCCCTCCTAAACCAAGTGAGAAAAGAGCTTCAAGAATATCTCTTGTAGAGAATGGGTATTGTCTTCCAGAAGGAATGGAACCAGTGGGTTGAAACTGAGCCTGGGGCAATTCTTGGGAGATACTGACAATGTCCTCAGAATGAAAACAAAACTTGTGTAGAACACAGTGACAAGAAAAGACAGCAGTGTGGCTGGTTTATTCTTCCAGAATTTGTTCAGGCAAGGATTTTGAGTTTTCCTCTGAACTAGGAGGTCATCTCATCAGCTACTATCTTGAAAGGTCACCAATGGAGGATATCTGTCAAGGTAAGCCACCACCAGTAGAATGAGGCTGGCAATCTACCACCCTAAGCAGGAGCTGGGAGAGACGTTGTAAGAGCTTAGCTAGAGAATGGATCTCCAACACTGAGTGCCATGGTAGTGCCAAAGATCCCACAGCGATCTCCAGAGAACCACAGAACTTTCCCAGAAGGAGAGAAACAACTTTTCTCTGTCACATGGAAGGCACCATGGCCAGGTTTCTTCCATATCTGTCAGGTAGAAAGCATTGCCCTTTCAACAATCATGGCGTCCTTGCCCTAGCTCAGGAGGTGGGAGCATACAGAAAGAGATGTTAAAAAGAAAAGCACAGGCCCAACATAAGGTCACTTCTTATAGGGCAAGTGCCAAACTGGGGTTTAGTGCCAAATCTAACTGCAGTTTCAGCCTCTCCCAGGAGTGGAATTTTAAACCAGACTGGAATTTCCTGATCAGTAGTAAAGTAATCTGTGTAATAAAACACCCTCTTTCTCCCTCCAAGTGAAAGTGATCTTGCCTGAAACAATCCCTTCTTTCCTTTTGCTAATAACCTTTTGTTCCACCCTCCTTCCTATAAAAACCTTCCATTTTGTACAGCTCCACAAAGCATCTCTCTACTTGTTAAGGGGATGCTGCCCGAGTTGTAAATCACTTCATCAAGCCAATCAGATCTCCAAATTTACTTGGTTGAATTTTGCTTAACAGACACAAAAACAGTAGATGAGTAAAACAGAATAATAGTGAAAGAACAAAACACTACACATCTTCCCCTGCTGGTCTACAGATTTTTGAATTGAGCTGAAGCTTGGTGGGAAATGGAAGAAGGGAAAGTTTGGAACTGGATGAGAGAATGAAATTGTGGTTTGAACTGGACAGGCCATTTTCATGCCTTAAAATGCTGCAATTCTAAAGCCAAATGTGACTAGGAAAGCTATGGGCTCTGTCCAAGATACTGCCAAGGTGTGAGGAAGAACCCAACAGGCCATGTTTGAAGGCAGAGGTGAGACACATGGCATAGTCAAAATTACCCTTGAAAATCTCTCAGGAAGTGTTTACATCAGAGTCTAACACCTCATCTTTCATTAATTCCAACAGAACAAATTTTTCTTCCAGCACCAGAACACATTGCAGCTATTTCAGCGGAGCACAGATGAAGTCATTGGCTGGGGTTAGCAGCCATGTCGTAGCAAAAACATGTACCTTTAAATAAGAGAATCACACCCAGCACAGCACTATGCTAACACTGCGAGAGGCCCAGGGACACTGGGTCTGTATGACAGAATGGAAGATAGAAGATGACAGTCTCCTAAATACTGCCTATCCAGGACCATAGATCAGTTAAAAGCAGTGGTGAGAGGCATCACTTAGTTGCCTGAGTTCAATCTTCCTCCTGCTCTCACTCTCTCCCCCGTCTTTCTTTCTTCCCTACCAACCCAACTATGTATAGTTAGATACATCTTTTATAGGTATGACTCACATATGAGGCAATTCTACTTTACCTTACTCTGTGGAGATGGAGACCCTGAGATTAGTAAGACATCCTTCTCAACAAGTTCCAAATAAATCGGAGAGAAAATGATGTAAACAAATGTGTCCTCTAGTAAACAAAAGGTCCACTAGTAAAAGTAAGCAAAGGGTAGGTCCTGGTCTTCACCCTGAGCAAGGCAGAGCTTCCCAAGAGAAGTAAAGTGATTCAGCCCAGCCCCCCAGTCCTGAGCAGGCAGTGCCATGTCCCAGAGCAGCAGTCTCTTCTTTCTTAGTTCAACTGGAAAAAAGCAGTCTCTTACTTATTATAATTGATAGCAGCAAAAAGAATACCTTTCAATTACAGATTTGATGGTAGTTTCTCCAGCTCTTTCTAGGGGTTGGATGAGAAATTTCCAGAAGAGGGTGAGTCTTACAGAAAGGTATTAAAGTTGGCAGGCTTGGGAACCCAGACTAGATACAAGTGGGCTGATTCCTCATTCCATGCTCTACACTTCACTGCTCCTGAAGAAGAGAGCCATTAATAAAATTCTTTAAACTTATTACTTATGGAATAATATTGTATTGACAATAAGTACAATCAAGTATTGACATAACTATAAAAAGTTTTTGAAAGACTACAAAATTCAAAAATAGAAGCCCATAAATAGATACTAATAGAAGCATAAGTTTGATGTCAAGGACAACCAGATCGATGGGAATTTCAGGACTTTTTTTTTTTCAGCTTTACTGAAGAATAACTGACAAATAAAATTGTAAGATATTTAAAGTATACATCATGATTCCCCCCATCTAGTTAGTTAATACATTCATCACCTTTTTAATTTACCTTTTCTTTGGTGGGGGGGATTATACATTTAAGTTCTATACTCTTAACAAATTCAATTATGCAACACAGTTTTCAAGTATAATCATCATGTTATACATTAGATTCATCTTATGCTGAAAGTTTGTATCCTTTTACCAACCTCTCCTGATTTCACCCACCCAACCCCCAGCCCTGGGCAAACACTTCAGGTCTTTATAACCCGAATCCAGCTCCATGAACCCAGGTCAGATGCACTAGGACAATTCCTTCGCTCTCTTGAAGTTGTTCCTCCAACCACCCTAGATCCTGCTTCTTCTGCCCTCTGACTTCCTGTATCCCTCAGGGTATATTTAAAGACCATAATCTTGGGTTAGGATTCTCTGGTTCCAGAGGTAGTGTGTTATAATAGGGTCCAAGCTTGGAAATTTGACTTCCAGTGTAGGCTCAGCCTGGAACTAGCCAAGTGATCTGTGCAACTTATCTAGGCCTTAGTTTAACAATGTTCAAAACCGAATTAGTAAGCCTGGACTAAGCCTTATCATAAGGTTCCCTGAAATCCAGCCACTGCCTTGTCCCACTGATCATCAGGGTTTCTACCTGCTGTCTTCAGGGGCAGAATCAGGAATGTGATCAGAACTGTGACAGCCGGAAAGCAGTGCCTGAGTATAGGCCCAGTCAGTAGCCTTGTGGAGAAATAGTCTTTGCCTCCCTAGTCGGTAATTGGTAGAAAGAGCACTAGAAACCAGATCTTCTGACTCTACTCAATTGCTCGGCCCTCTATACCTCAAAATTCAAACCCCTTGGCATTGTATGTAAGGGTGCCCATTGATGGACCTTGACTTTCTTATCTTGCTGCCAATCTGCATAAGTTTAAGTTACTTTTGGCCTCCACACCCTATCTCATTCTCTTCTTACCACTCATGCTTTTTCCACCTCATTGCATAAGATTGCCTGATAAACCCTAATTGTTTCATAGCTCAGCTCAAATGACGGGTCTTTGGGGAAATCTTTCCTGATAGTTAAAATGATGAGCTTTCTCCCTTCAGTGGTCCCCCAGCACTTTTTACTTCTCTCAAAGCACATCTTGCTTTTTGTCATAATTGAATGCCAGTAGATTATAAACTCCTGAAGTCCTTGGATCTACCGCAGTACACAAGACAAAGCCTTCCACAAACTGTCAGTCCCAGGAACACACAGCAGCCATCAGGATAGACTAGGCTGTATGGAATAGAAAACAAACTCCAACATTTCAGTGGTTTTACTTGACACAGATTTATCAGAATCTCACACAGCATATCCAGTGCAAGTTGTAAGGGGGCTCTGTCATCAGAATCTTTCAGGAACCAAGGCAGATGGAGGTCCCATCTCAACAAAAGCTCCTATGATCCTGGCAGTAAGAGACATGAATGTGGAGAGTCAGTCTAGCACTGGCTCTTCCATCTTCCACCCAGAGGCCGCCCCTGCCATTTCGTATCACATTTCATTGGCCAAAGCAAGTCACATGGCCATGTTTACCTGTAGGGCCTGATGATGGAGGAGTGTGATCCTTCAGAGTGTTTGGAAGGAGGGCAATCAGAAAACGGATGAACAATCCTAATGACACCACCACACACACCAAGCTGTTTCTCACCCTTGACTTTGACCCATCTTCTCTCCTGTGCCTGGGACACTGCCCACCTTGTCTGTCCTTCATCTGAATAGCCTCTTCTCATCCAGATGTTTTCACTTAAAGTTCAACTAAAGCCTCTTTTGACCCTAGCCCTAATTTACAACCACCAACACCAGCACCACCAAACTTGGACAGAGTGTCCCCTCAGTGTGCCCCAATAATACCCTATAATTTTAAGTGATCCTGCCATATTGTGTTGTAGTTCAGCTTCTTACTTGTCCCACTAGACCAGGGATTGGCAAACTAAAGCCCAAGAATAAATGCAGCCTGCCACAATTTTCTAAATAAAGTTTTATTGTAACACCATCATGCCCATTCATCTATATATTGGCTATGCCTACTTTTACCCTACAGCAGTGTCAGACATTGTAACAGAGATCATCAAGCCCCAAAGCCTAGACTATTTACTATGTGGCCCTTTAAGAAAACCCCTGCACTAGACCATAAGCATCTTGAGAGCAAAGTTTATATTCTCAGCACTTAGCAGAGTAATCAGCTCTTACTAGGCATTCCAAAAATATTAGTTGAATAAATGAACAGTAAGTACATGAATGTTCCCTAAATTAAAATAATCTTTAAGAACAAAGGACAAGAAGACAGGGAACAGAGAGCATCATAACATCAAATTTTGGCAAAACAAACTTAGATTTTCTGTTCTAGCTACACATTCTATCACTTTTTGAAAAATGAGTAAACACTGGAAACCAACATTAATCTTCTAAGTGTCAAGGCAACTAGAGTTTGCCACAGTCTAGTTAGAACAAATTAAGCAACTGTGACACTAACGAAATGCTTTAAATTACAAAATCACTAAATCCACATCCATTTGCTCTGTAGAATATTTCATTCTCTTTGATTAACAAATCTGACTTAAATGTGGTGCAGACCTCTTCACACAGTATTGTAACAGCCTTCAAAAGTACCACAACTGGTATGAATTGCCTCCCAGCTGAGTATCTATGTGGTAATGTCAGTGCAGTTGCTCAGAGCTTCCAGAAGTAAACAGTATCTGGACCCTGGTGATTTTACAGCAGATGAAAAAAAAATGTTAAAATACAGGCAAAAAATCTGGAAAGTACAGCATCCCAGCTTGTTTATAACAGCCATTTCAGCTAGCACAGATCCACAATTTATTTGCAAACAGATTAATTAATGTTTCAGCAGCTGTTTGCAGCCAGTCTCTGATCTCACTGAGCACAGATGACACTTTTTTCCTCTTCTATTCCATGGGGGCAATTTCAGCAATGCTTAGATTAGGTTTTTACTGTATCAGCCCACGTGATAAAATTAGTTGAGTCCGGAAGCAGTTAAACTGACTTTACAAGATACCCAGGCTGCCAAGTCTCTGGTGAATCTCCACCTTTTCTGGGTTTCCTTTTAATTATGGGCCCAAAATGCCAGTTTGCAAACAGATCTGCAAGATCAAAACCGACATTTTTTAAAACTGTTTCCTCCTTCGACTTTTAGGTCCCTCAGGGTTGGTATTCAGCACTGGGTATAATAAAAGCAAATGCTTGAATATTTTGTAGCAGCCTGACAGAGGATAAACAAATGGAAGCACAAATGATGAAGGGCCCACAAGTAACATGCCAGGAGAGCCAGGTAGATGGCTTCCCACGAAGCCACGCAGCTCGTCCGATCATGGTTCTCTGCTTGAAGGAAGAAGAATTGGGGAAGATAAGACAAAATCCCCAAAGCCTCACTAGGCTAAATTTCCTTACTCTCCTTTGAACAGACTACACAGATTTTGTTGACTAATTGAGATCAATCCCAGTTGTAAATCGCCTAGCTATCCTACAGCTTTAATTAAGCTACCAGAGGGAGTTGTTTATCAATTAACACTTGTTACAAATTATTAGTAATTATATGGACTTTGTGTATATACCATACTCTGCAAGACCAGAACTGCTTCCCAGGTGTTACGGAAGCAAATTGAATAGCTGTAGGATGAAGGCACCAGCCATCGTCGTAATTTTAGAACCCCTTTTTTGGCAGAAACATTTAAGGTAACTTCCAGCACTATCAGCAGTAGTTGAATAAATACCTTTTTAAGTATTTTAAGTGTGTCTGATGCCAGGGTTTTGCCAGATTGCATTAACTGGTGGACTTTGTAATAGGGACTTCAGGTCGGTATTTACTTTTTGAGTAACAAACATAATGAAGATGGGAATGTCAGGTAAAAGCTGATCATGTATTCAAGTATTAAAGCTACCTATTGCAGTCTGCACTGTATTCTGTGATAATTTTAATTGGCTTAATTGAGATGCACATTAATCTTTGAGATGCCTGATTAATCTTTAATTCCTTTATATTAAAAAAAAGAGTCAAGTAGTTCGACATTTCTTCAATTATGTTAGATCTTTCTCGACTTCAAAGGAATGTTACACTAGACAGCTAGACACGGGGTGAACTGATTAAAGAATAAAGACTGCTCATTATAATCTAGGAGTACAAAATTGGTTTGTGTAGCCTTTGAAAGTCAAAATTATGAGCTAAAACTTGAGCTACAGTAATTAACCCAATTTATAGTCATTCTTACTTATCTATTTGCTTATGATTAGGAATTTAAAATGATCCATGGGATTGATTTACAGATCTAATACCCATTCAGGGACCCAAAATGTTTTGTTCATGATTCTTAAAAATGTTGGAGGAATGTATTTAGTAGCATTCATAAACATCTCTATCAATCAAAGACAAACACCAGTTTAAAAAGATTTAATAGTCAAATTCATTATTATGGCTGCATAAAATAGTAAAATATAGTATAATATAATGTACTTGCAAAAAGTTTTAGTTTAACTTGCATTTTCTGTGGCTTTCTGA